>NC_136512.1:86021982-86034482 GCF_053919585.1 Euprymna scolopes
CTCCATCCCAATGTCTTCTGAGTATATGCCCAATAGTTCTACCAATCTTTCCATCTTCTTTTCATTTCTACCGAATATTTTCAAATCATCCATAAACAGTAGATGGTTGAAGCGTCTGTCACCAGATCCAAAGTTATACCCCAGTTTTTCTCTCTTCAAGAGGATGCTCAGTGGCATCATTATCATTACAAAAAGAAGTGGCGATAACGAATCTCCTTGAAATATCCCACGTTTAATGCCAACCTGCCCCATCTCCTCTCTGTTTGCTGTCAGCACCGTTTTCCATTGAGCCATACTTGTTTCCAAAATCCTATCACATTCTCAGCAACCTTCATCATCAAGTGTTTCACGTATCCATGAATGAGGAACCATGCCATAAGCCTTTCTGTAATCGATCCATGCTACGCTCAGATTCCTCTTCTTCTTCTTCTTCTTCTTCTTCTTCTTCTTCGCATCCTGCATTATTGCTTTATCAATTAGTTAGTAGTTGCTGTTTAGTACCTGTCGAGCCTTTCCGGCACCTCTTTTGTTCGTCAGGAAAAACACCATTACTCTCTAGATGTCCATAAATCTTCTCCGCAAATATTCCAGTCAACAGTTTCGACATTAATGGCAGACATGTAATTGGTCTATAATTATTGACATCTGTTCCTTTTGCAGGATCTTTCCTAATCAGTGTTGTTCTTCCTTTCACAAGCCAATCAGGGACATCTCCCGACTCTATTACAACGTTTGCAGAGCAGCAGCTATAGCTGGATAAAGGCATGGAAACTGTTTAAACCAGAAGCCCATCACTCCATCTGGACCAGGTGCCTTCCAGTTTGTCATCCTTCGTATGCCAGCCTTAACGTCATCGATGGTTATCTCAACGTTCTTCATCTGCTGCATTTCTGATAGCCTTTCTCTGACCTCTCCCAACCAGCTAGTCTTCTCATTATATCGAACTTCCTTGCATCTTTTGCATTTGTTTACTACCATTTAATTCTTTATACAGCTGAGACTGATTGTTCTGGAAAAGGTTGTTCTGCCGAAATGCAACACTTTTTCCAACAAAGTTCCTAAGTTTCATATCACCAGTGTGGACCTTCTCTTTCAACAGTGTTAGAACGGTCATCGTTCCTTTTTCCAGCAATCTATACCTCCTTTCAAGTTCGTCCTTGGCTTTCCGTCCTAGTTAAACTCCTTTTCTTATTTCTTCGATTCTACCAATGTCTTAACAATAATAATAAGAAGAATAAGAAGAATAAGAAGAAGAAGAAGAAGAAGAAGAAGAAGAATGATAATAATAATAATAAGAAGAAGAAGAAGAAGAAGAAGAAGAATGAAAATAATAACAATAATAATAATAAGAAGAATGATAATAATAATAATAAGAATAACAATAATAATAATAACAATAATAATAAGAAGAAGAAGAATGAAAATAATAATAATAAGAAGAAGAATAAGAAGAAGAAGAAGAATGAAAATAATAATAATAATAATAATAAGAAGAAGAAGAATGAAAATAATAATAATAATAAGAAGAAGAAGAAGAAGAAGAAGAAGAAGAAGAATGATAATAATAATAATAATAAGAAGAAGAAGAAGAAGAAGAAGAAGAAGAATGAAAATAATAATAATAATAACAATAATAATAACAATAATAATAATAAGAAGAAGAAGAAGAATGAAAATAATAATAATAATAATAACAATAATAATAACAATAATAATGATAATAACAATAATAATAATAAGAAGAAGAAGAAGAAGAACGAAAATAATAATAATAATAAGAAGAAGAAGAAGAAGAAGAAGAAGAAGAAGAATGAAAATAATAATAATAAGAAGAAGAAGAAGAAGAATGATTATAATAATAAAAATAATAATAATAACAACAATAATAATAATAATAACAATAATAATAATAATAATAAGAAGAAGAAGAAGAAGAAGAATGAAAATAATAATAATAATAATAATAATAACAATAATAATGATAATAACAATAATAATAATAATAAGAAGAAGAAGAAGAAGAAGAATGAAAATAATAATAATAATAATAAGAAGAAGAAGAATGATAATAATAATAATAATAATAATAATAATAATAATAATAATAATATTAATAATAATAATAATAATAATAATAATAATAATAATAATAAAATAATAATAATAAGAATAATAATAATAGTTCTAAGAGATACGTAGTTATTAAATATAGGAAAATAAAAAAAACTAAAAAAAACATAGGGAAATAAAGTGAATAAAAAAAATATTAGAATATAAACGGTGACAGAAAGAAGTAAAAATAAATACAAAGAAATAGAAATTAAATAAATAAAAAAATATAGAAAATACAAAAAATAAATAAATAAATATATATGGAAGAATATCAAACAAAATGGAAGTTCAATATATCCAGTTGTAGACGTGGAAATGTAATGCCAAGCCTTTAATCTATTGTTTATTTAAAACCAAAACCGATGAATAAATATTTTGTGAGAAAAACAGTCTTCGTCCAGTTTACATAGTGATTCATTGGTTGTAGAAAAATTACAATTTTTTTATACATATATATTTGACATTGGATGAAAATATAGAGAAAAAATTTACCTCTCTCTTGAGGAAGACAAAAGATTTGGAATAAGCATTAATTCAAGTGTGTAGATTAATGTTTCCGCAATTATCATTCCTGGAGTAAAAAAATATGTTTTCCAAGATAGTGTGTGTGGGTATTTCTTGTGTTTCTTTTGCGTATGCAAAAAAAACAATCCAAGTGAAGAAATAGTTACTTGCAGGAATAAATCTTAGTTGTAGAAAAATCGAGGAACCCAGGAAAAACTGAGAGGACAAGTTTTTACAGGCATTGTCATGGTCTTCATCAGACATCCCACCGATGCAGGCAGAAGGATGCTGGTGTTGTTTATTCAGGGCCTGTGACAGTGAGTAACAATGCACACAGACAATAAAATGCTTTCGATAATCATAGATTTCAAGGGGGTCTGCTAAAATAGTCATATTTTAAAAACCAAAGTACTTTAATTCTTGAAAATACCACTGTTTTGTTTGAAAATAAATATACTTTCAAATGAATTAGTAAATAATAAGATACATTATATATTTTAAGAGTTTTAAGCAAATAAAGTGATAAAAATGTGAACATCATAAAACGACGTTTTTGATAAAGTTTTGTAAGAAAGTCAGAGGAGGTGATGGACGTTAAAATTTAGGTCTGTTTTTATTAGGTGAGCGGATAGTTATCGACACTTTATATTTTTTATTTTATATCGAGAAAGCCGTGTTTAATGGGGGTGGAGGTCTTTGTAAGTAGCCGTGAAAGTTTTATTAACTTAGTTAAAAAATATTTCCGGTTTGAATGAGCCAAATCAATCAATAATTAATGTTTAAGTTTATAAAAAGATAGCAATTATAAGGTTCTATTTGTAAGGGAAGGTTATATTCTATAGGGGGGGGCAAGATGATATTTTCCGGTATTAGGGTTGAAATCATGAAGAGAGTAGTTAGTTACAAATATATTTAAATTTTGGCTTTAAATGGAGAAGAAAAAGGTTCGGTTAGTAGAAGTAGCCCGAGGAGCGTACTGGGAGAGACTTAATGAGTGGTGCTGAGTATATAATGCGGATCTATAAGGAAGTTACATATCAACAAGAGTATGGATAATTTGGTTGCCAGATAGGTTTAATCGAACAAGGGGGGATGTGTTCGGGCGTGGTTTGATAGTGCACAGGTGATATTTCTATTCTGTATTTAAAAATGAATGTTCTGATGGAGAGAGTTGAAAAAAATGGGGGGGGGGTCAATTGCCAGGTACTGGGTGCTAGGCTTGGCATATGAGGGAGGTTAATTAACTATATATAGCATTGGAAGAGTTGTAATTAGGGAGGCAGGTGGGGGTTAAGTCAGAGGGTAAATCTAAGTGGTTACAGATATTAGTCCTGGTTTGTGGGTGGTTTATCTGCAGCGTTTAAGACACTTCCGTGTTTGATTTTTTTTTTTTTTACCTGCAACTGTAAATTATCTCTGATTTAGAATTGGGGATATTTAATTTTTCCTGTGCTTTATAATCTCTGTCGATTCTGCGTTGCAAAGGAGGCAGTATTTTGAAGTTGGGCTGCATGATTTAGACTTTCTAAATATTTTCCATTTTAATGAGAAATTTATGTTATTTTCTTTCAAGTTTCTTACTAAGTTAGAGATCGTAGTCTTCGTCTTAGGTGTCTCGCTAGAGAACGATTCCCACTTACCCAACACTCCTAATTGATGTATATCCTTATTAAATAAATGAATAAATCTCTCTCCCTCTCTCTCTCTCTCTCTCTCTCTTGCTCTCTCTCTCTCTATACACATATATATATATATATATATATATATATATATATGCATATATATATATATATATATATATATGAACAAATGATTAATAAAACATGTTAAAAGACATCTTAAAAAAGAGTTAAAAACATATTTAATTTTAAAAAAGGAAACACAAGATACTTGACAACAAAAAGTGGAGCAGAGGGAATATGGTGAAGAAAAAGGTGATTACGCGTGAATGGATAGTCTGGTGAAAGGTAAATAATCCAATGACGGTAAAATCCAAAAATATAACTCCAAGAAAGTTAAGTGAGTTTCCATTTGCACAAGTAAAATCCAAGGAAATCACGTAATTGGAAGATGGTCCAAAATAATCCAAAAGGCCGAAATCCATGGAATAATTCACAAATATGTAAAAGAAAAGAAAAGGGTAAAATTCCAATAATATTAATAAAATAAAAATAAGATATGCTTTTCACACGACTGCCGAGACATAATAATTTTATTTTATTTTATATATATATATATATATATATATATATATATATATATATATATATAGATATATAGATATATATATAGATATATATGAGATCAAAGTATATATAAGGATTTTTTAAATGAAAGCTTTTTGATCTGATAAATTTTCCTAATGTTGGTGTGTGTGTGTTTGACGCGGTTTATCACAGCCTACAGGCAATCCACCCAGGCAAGTAAAAGACCGAAATGAAGCTTATGACCCAGCGGATGTTTTAGTGATATTTATATCCATGTTTGGTGTATGGAAATGCTAAAAAAAATAGAAAAATAATAATAATGATTTACTAAACAACGTTTTATTTACTGGATATTTTTCTGGTACAAGGACTCAAGTTTGCTCAGCTGGGAAAACTTGGGTTCTTGTATAATAAAAATTAATAAGCTACAAAATACAATTATACAAAATATAGCAGACTGTAACTGTAGAAGAAAAAATAAATGTCCCCTACAAGGCTCATGTAAAATAAAAAATGTAATCTATAGCTGCACAGTATCAAAAACCCCAAATCTACATGAATCTATTAACAGCCATAACTCAACCACCAGATTAAATAATGACACCAACTTTAACCAATCTACCAATTAATTACAAACCAACCCACCATATAATAATCCAGCACCAGACCTAACGGAAAATAATCACAATAAACAAGAGGCAATATATTTTGGTTCCACATCTCGCCTAATAAAACATAGAATTTCAACGCACAAATATTCTTTTAAAAATAACTCTCTGTCAAACCAAACTACTCTATCCAAATATATTTGGCAACTCAAGAATAATATTTCTTTCAAGTTGAAATGGCAAGTAATTGAATCTTGCAAACCATATAAACCAGGAGATAAATTCTGTGCACTATGTACAAAAGAGACCCTAAAAATTTTGAAATATGGAGATATAAAAAATTCAACCACCCTATTAAATTCAAGAGAGGAACTAATCTTCACATGCATTCACAAACGTTGGTTTAAATTTAATAAATATAAACCACCTTAAATCATTAAAAATTACTTATTAATAAAAATAGATTATAATATTTTTTTATTATTCTGTAATAAATTAAGTTAGACTAATTATCTCCCTTGCATTCTTTAATTAAAAAAATATGACTAATTATCCCCCTTGCATTATTTAATTATACAAATAACATTATCCTCCCCTTTCTTTCGAATTTTAAATCTTGGCGTTCTTTAATCAAAAGTATGCTAACGGATATAAAATATTCCACAAACGTTCCTTTCGAAAATTTATCATTTCATGAGCTGAAAAGCTATAACACGCATCTATATAAGTACTTTGACCATAGTTCCTGATTTCAAAAGGCGAAAAATTAAAAGGTAAATATTTGTATGTATATTTTTATGTATATATATGTATATGTATGTATATGTATATATGTGTGTATTTATATATATATATGTATTTATGTATATGTGTATATGTATATGTATATATATATGTGTATGTGTGTATACATATATGCATATATATGTGTATGTGTCTATGAGTTTTATCGAAAAATACTATTATAATATTGTACTTAAACCAAATTTATATTTATAATTTTACTCTATTTTATTTCTATCTTTAACCCATATTCATTTTCTTATCAAGTTAAATCCATACCTTTATTTCAATTTTTTCCAGATACATCTGCCTTACTTTTAATGCTAGGTTTATTTATGGTGTCTTTTACATATAATAAAAACCCTTCCCAATATTTGCTGATGAGGAAACTTTGTTTATTAAAAACACTATATGTAAAAATTATTGTCCGTAACTTGATGTCTACAACAATAAAAACACTGTTTTCCGAAACAATCGTACAAATTATTGATTTTGTTGTTGTTCCTTCTTATGAAACGGATTTTTAATTTAATTATAATTTGATTTTTAAATTATCAATCACATTACTAAATATTAAATTAGCTCTAGGACATTTACTATCGAGCTTATTATATATCTTAATTACAACGAGCACTTTTTCTTTCGCTGTATTTTAATTAAACTAGTAATTTTACTATTACATTAAAATACACTCTGCTCTTTAGACTATTGTTCTAATCTCCTTTAAATTTATATATATATATATATATATATATATATATATATATGTGTGTGTGTGTGTGTGTGTGTGTGTGTGTGTGTGTGTGTGTGTGTGTTGTTTGTTTTTGTTTTTGCGATACGTTTTGAATGACTTCAATTATTTACGAAAGTGCATTTTTACCTAAATGCGAGTTGGGAATAATTTTCCCTTTAACCAGTTTGGGAGCAGAATATATATTATTTTTGAAATATAATTATCCACTGACATGTGTTTCGTCGTCTACGACTCATCAGAGTGGCTGAATCTAGCGAGATTCGAATATATATATATATATATATATATATATATATATATATATATATATATATATATAGCTGACCTAATTATTAACGCTAATTTTCGCGCTTCTTGTCTGGGTCAGTTTGACCTTGCTTTTCAAATTTAAATCTTCACCGCTTTTCGGGTGTTTTTTTTTTTATTATTATTTTAAACCTTAATTTTTTTGATTCATCCAGCCTTGACAGGCGTGTTTTAAAATATTCTCTCCAGTACTTTTCTTTTAATGATTTGGAATTCATTCCATTTGCGCTTTTTTCCAAAGAACTCTGCCTTTTGGATTATTTTGGACCATTTGGAATTTACCCATTGGATTGAAATTTTAAATTCGACCGTTTTGGATTTTACCATTTTTGGATTTTTACCCTTCACCGGACTGTCCATTCATGTGAAATCGTTTTATCATTTTTATTTTGCCTCCTATTCCCCTTACCTCACCCTTTTTTTAACCAAGTAAGATCTCTGACTTACTTGTAGTTTCATTAAATACTTTTATATGCAAAATCCGATCCTGCATTTTGCTAATTCCTGCCCTCTGATGAGAAGGAGATTATTTCTTCGAAACTCCGCGGATTAAGGACTATCCACTTATCTTTTGTTTCCTTTTCAGATTAAATATGTTTTTAACTCTTTTTAAAATAAAAACTTATGAATATATATATATATATATATATATATATATATATATATATATATATATATATATATATATATTCATAAGTTTTGATTTCGGTTTCGATTCAATCTAATGCACCCAAGTCATATCGATATATTTTTTTTTTTTTTTTAAATCACAACATTATAATATATAAAAATCGATAGAACATTAACTCTATAATAATATATATGAAATCTGCAAGAATTAAAATATCATATTGAAGCATACTTTACGGCCGGGTTTTACCGGGCGTTTGGGCTAGCTTAGATAAATACTTTTGAAGTTTTAAAAAAAGAGCTACAATAACATCAGGATGTCTCCATTTATGCTGAACATCTACAGAATACCAACATCAATATATTACATATGAATGAGTCCTCTGTGGAATTTCCACAGATTCCGCTAGTTATTTATTATCATATTATTATATGATTATTAGTATTATTATATTGTTAGTGTATTATTATATTATTATTATATCATTATTTATAATTATATTGTTATTATTTATTATTAAATTAATATACGTCTATATTATTATTTCTATTATTCTTCTTATTATTATTATTTTTATTTTTATTATTATTATTACTATTTTATTATTTTATTTTTATTATTATTATGTCTATTGTTATTATTATTATTATTTTTATTATTATTTTATTATTATTATTTTTTATTATTATTATTACTATTATTACTATTATTATTTTATTATTATTATTATTATTATTGCTATTACTATTATTATTTTATTATATTATTATTATTATTTTTATTTTATTATTATTATTATTATTATTTTTATTTTTATTATTATTATTTTTTTTATTATTTTATTATTATTATTTTTATTTTTATTATTATTTTTTTTTTTTATTATTTTATTATTATTATTATTATTATTACTATTGTTATTATTATTTTTTTATTATTATTTTTTTATTATTATTATTTTAATTTTTATTATTATTATTACTATTATTATTATATTATTATTATTATTATTATTATTACTATTATTACTATTATTATTATTATTATTATATTATTATTATTATCATTATTATTTAAATTTAATTTATTTCTCTACTACTTTCCTTTATTTTATTTTTAAACTCACATTGCTTCTCTTCGCATTCCTCTTTTTTCTCTTTTTCTCATGCAACCAGAGAGCGACGGGATCTCATCTTATATTTTTATCAGTGCCTTTTAGCTGGGTCTTAATACCTCTGGATACTAAATCTTAGTCATAGGTAGCACTGTCATAAGCATAGCACTGTATTAAGTAAGTCATATGTAGCACTGTCAATGACAGGAATTCTAAATCGCATAGCTCTTACACTACTGCGTTTCCATTATCTACGTAGAAAAAGGGTTAACTTTTAAGGCAGTATGATGTTTGGGAATAACCCCAAAGTGTAATTTCTTTGAAATCCAACCATATTCTAGTCTAAAGCTTGTGGAGTTGAAATCGTAATCAAGTTAAGCAACGTTGAGCCTGTTTTCTCCTCCACTTACAGAGAACAAGAAATTGAAGCGTAGCATCTGAAGAATATGGGTTGCTATGTCGTAAAACGAAACACGAAAACCATGAATAAATAGATGAAAATATAAAGAACTTGAAGCATAGAAACTTTTACCAAAATGACAAGATTCGGCATTAAATAATCCGAAAAGGGTTGAAATGCCGTAAAACAAACCAACAGAAGAAGCACTAACCACGTAGATTGAATATATGTGTCTGAAATTTGATCTATATTTTCGTCTTCATCACTGGTTTCCGTCGTATGATGATACGTTTGTCTTAACTTATTGTAACAAGATTTTATTTTTCTCCCACCTGCCGGAAGGTGGCGCATCTCTTATCTTGCGTGGGTGAATGGCCGACATCTTGCTTAACGATGCCGCCAAATCGGGTGCACTGATTTCATAAGTCAACAGCTCTGGGGGCTGTGTGGGAGTCGGGTTCTTTATATCAACCCACGATACCAGTCCGTCTTTTTCCATTGTTTTTTTTTTATTTATTTTATTTATTTATTTTATTTATTTTTATTTATTTTTTTATTTATTTGTTGGTTTTTTTTTTTTTGCTTTTTAATTTTTTTTTTTTTTTTTTTTTTTTTTTGCTTTCATACTTTGCCAATTTTAAAAGGTGTTTCATACGGGCATTTTTATCTTTGTTTTTGTTTTCTTTCGCCGCACAACTGGATGTTCCTCTCCAAAAATAGTTCCTGTACTGCTTCTGGCTGGCACCAGAACGCTTTTGGCACTTGAGAACATATTTTACGCCATTTTCCTGACGTTTTCCGGCGCGAATTGTTTACCTAGCGTGCAACTTAACACAAATATAAAAGCAAGAGAGAATGAAAATCTGCGCAACCTTCGTACGCAACGCAGATTCTTGAACTAAATCGTATCGGACAAGCATCTTCGAATCCAATGCTTTGACTCAGATCCAATAAGAAAAGAAGTGAATTCTTCTTTCCAAATAAAGCAGGGAAGATAATGTACATGCTGCTATTGAACCCTCGTTTCAGTTATTCGCCATTTTGTATCATCTCCTCATATTGACAAGTTGTGAGAAAATCCTCACGTGGCTTTTGTCCTTAGCAGAATGAAAGAAAACCAAACAGAATTACAACAGGCTCGCCTTTTAAACTTCAACGTAAATTTTATTAAAGCAAAAACATCCATATTGCAAAAGATGCGTCATCTTCAACTATTTGTCACTATGGGCTGGTAACGTCCCCGAAGGGATAATAATTTTTCTTCGATAAAAGCTGGTTAGAAAACTCCCGCTGACAAAGAACTGCGCAGGTTGAAGAGTCGACATATCTTCTAAGATGGTTACTGCAAGTCTGGTAACCTCGTGGGGTCCTCTGTTGATTCAGTCCAATGGCTCGACAAGGCAGGTCAAACAGTAGACCTTAATTTCGTCTTTGACAGACATTAATTTGTGATGAAGAAAGTCAATAGATTCTCAGAGCATAAAGCGTGCAATGATATAATAATTTGCCCAACATAAGGGCATTAAAACGTCTCAAATAACTAAGTAATTTCGCTGCTTCGGGTGAGAATTCGAGGTTCATTCAAGCCTGTGTTTTTTTTTATTCTTGAGATCTGAAAGGATAATTTTGGCGCCAAGCACATCCTCGGTAGTTAGTTATGACATGCAATTTGATTGGTTCAAACAAATCCGTGGACGGACAAACCGTCCAATAAAGAGCCTGCTTATTTCTGCAGAATCTCTGACAAATTACACGCTAATCATCTCTTATCATCTATAAATATAAAAGCGAAAATGTATGTATGTATGTATGTATGTATGTATGTATGTATGTATGTATGTGTGTTCGCTTTTTCTGCGTGCCTACAAAAGGCTTCTTTCAGAGAAGCGGTCGGTCAGTTCACAACTTCTTAAAACTTTTTGTATCACATACAAATCGTAATATCTCACAGTTGACAACGAAGCTCGCCTGTCTATTTAATTTGCCCGATTTCGGGAAGATAAATATTCAATATTTGTCGCTCGCTGCATGTGGGTTAGTCTTTTTCCTATAACATCTTCGGGAAAAAAAAAAAAAAAAAAAAGCGTTCAGCAGTAAATGAATACCATCCTGCAGTCAAAACTTGACCTTATTTAAAATGGGCACCTGCTAAATCCAAGTAATTAAATAAATTCAAACGTGGTCCGTTAGCATCTCGCGGTGGAGCAATGGTTAATATCGCACTTCTTTCTTTTTTTCACACTTTCATTTACAACTTTGCCTTAACGGTTCAGGTTCGATCCTCATACTTACTTTTTTTAACCCCCGCCCAAACACCCGGGCAAGGCCGGGTACCCCTTGCTAGTCTATAATATAAATCTCCCCTGTCTGTTTAAATGTATGTATGTATGTTTGCAAGTCTGCCTAAAACTCTAAATAGAGGCGAAGGAAAGGATCCAAACCAGAATGAGTAGACATGAATTGTCTGTGTTATTCAACGAACAATTCTTAAAAGAAAGAATGCCGACTATGGAAATTGCTTCAGTCAAGGCATGAAGCCCCTTGATGTAATGAGCTAACAAGAACGTGGGAAGATTAGTTCAAAGACACGAGATACCTATTGAACTTCGTTTTGTAAGAGACCGAGGCTCTAGTTAGAATAGCCCGGGTGTACCTCATCATTTCATTTAAATTTATCTTATTAATGAGTTCAATTTACGATAAAAGAAGATTTACCATTTAAAATCGCAGCAAATCATTTCTTCGTTTGCATATTTTAAAACTAGACATTAACAAGCAGTGACTTTTCCATTCATCATAAAGCCCAAATATTTAGCTGACGTGATATAGTAAACAAACACAGACGGAATTTGATGAACGACATTATCATTATTTATTTATTTATTTTATTTTTATTTATTTATTTATTTATTTATTTTTATTTTTATTTTTATTTATTTATTTATTTTTATTTTTATTTTTATTTATTTATTTTTATTTTTATTTACTTATTTATTTTTATTTTTATTTTTATTTATTTATTTATTTATATTTTATTCATTTATTTATTTATTTATTTTTATTTATTTATTTATTTATTGT
>NC_136512.1:86036982-86044482 GCF_053919585.1 Euprymna scolopes
CGTTTTATTTTTTATTACCGTATTTTTCTGTTACATTTTTGTTTCGGCTACACGATCGTTTTTTTTGCCGTCATGTAGCTTCCTCAGACTTTTACAGAAATGTTCGTTTATGGTGGAATGAAAGGGTTAGTGGTGTCAGGGGGGGTGTAGCCGAAACAATAATGTAACTTAACAGAAAAATACGGTAATAAAAAATAAAACGTATATATATATATATATATATATATATATATATATATATATATATATATATATATATATATATAGGGAAAGAATACACACATACACAAAGTGCCTTTTATATAAACGTATAGATAGAGATATGAAAGTATTTCTTAGTTGGAATTGGTTAATATAGTAAAGTGCAGCAATTCAGTAGAGCGGTTGGCATCTGTTTCGCAAATAAATTTGCAGAAACGCGCCTGGGCAAAAAGCAAGCCCTGCTGACATAGTTTTTTTTTTTCTGAAAATAGTGCTGCTGCGGATTGTGTACCTGGTGTCGTAATATACACCTGAATCCTCCCCAAAATGACAAGCTACCCGCACAGCCAAAGGTAGTCAGGTGTTAGGTGTGAAGTGAGAAAGGATGATGTTACAGCAACTAGGTGGGTGTGGGTGGTGGCGTGGTTTTGAGACGGGGGTGATGCATCATCTTTCTTGCATTTTAGGTCAATCGACTGACGGGCAATAAGCGGACGGATAATCCTAATCGTTTTAGCGTGAAAGAAACCTACACCCAAATAGATTTTTTTTTATTCACGTTCACCCCTAAGACATATCACCACTTAAACGAAAGGGGCTTCTATTTGGACCATTCATAGGAAAGATTAACAATATGCTGGTTTACATTACATTTAAACTTCTGCATATCAGTACATCCAGAGAAGTAGGTAGCAGGAAGGGAATTCCAAAGTCTAGCTATTCGAGGGAATAAACTGTTAGAATAGAAAGCTTTCTGGTATTTAGGGACCTCAACAGTGAAGGGGTGTGATTTTGTTGCTAAGAGGTTTTGTCGATGATATGTACGTCGAGGTGGCACAAGCGCAACGAGTTCATTAGAGCACATTCCATTAAAATATTAGTAAAACAGCCACACAGACGCAATATTGCGGCGATGGGACAGGGGTTGGAGCTTAGTTGACAAAGTGAGACTTACTAGATTAAAAACTCTATTGTGGACCCTATCCAAGAGAGAGAGAGAGAGAGAGAGAGAGAGAGACTAGTGATAGATGCACCAGCCTAGACGTGGAAACAATACTCTGTGATACTCTCAGGTGTGAGTAATCTTCTAGATCGATAGAGGGCGCCCACTTTCATTGCAGTACCTTTCGCAATGCCCTCAATGTGTTTGAGGTCCTGGATATGACCTTAAACTATATCCGATGGTGAGGGCCCCACCTTGCGGGCCTTGGGGAGTGTGAAGCCACCCTTTAATTGCCATTGCTCCCAGGTCCACTCTGACCCGGAGTGGTAGTACCTGTTAGGGTCCCAACTATGGGTTAAATAGAATCTGACTTTAAACAAATATATATATATATATATATATATATATATATATATATATATATATATATATATATATATATATATACTCCATTAAAAATCGTTGCTCAAAATAACTAGATTCGGCATTAAATAACCTGAAAAAGGTTGATATGCCGTAAAACAAAAACAACCAACCAATCATCAATGTGTGTGTTCCAGTTCATATTGCCCGTAAATCTTAGGCCTAGGAGTTTGAAGGAATAATCCTCAGGTAGGATGTTATTAGTCGTGGATATCAGTGGTCGGAGGGGCTAGAATGTATTAGCGATATCAAAAATATATAAATAGTTGCATCTGGATAGAATTTAAGCTGATAAATCGATATTTGATTCCGACTATCTAATCTTTAGTTTTTATTATTCAAATCAAATCAATTTTATTCCATCCAGCCATAGCCCTTGAGCCCCTGGGGGGGCGCATAGGCCATCTTCAACCTTTATAGATGTTTTTTGTAGCGAGGAGTTCTTTTTACAGGATGAGGGTGCTGGCCCCACGCCCATCCTTCCCAGAAGGTACAATCAATTTTATTAACAAAAATAAATAAATAAATAAGCAAAATGTACAAAATAGACGGTTAGAAGATAATACAGCATTTAAATGTTTTGTCTGGGACGACCTTAATCCTGAATGCATTACAGCTTCTGGTAGTTTGTCCGACCTGAACTATGATTGATTAAAATATACTTCCAATACTAAGCATGAACAAAGACAACAAATGTTGCTCCTCCTCTAATGTGACAAATATTACCATGGTACATCCTCTAATGTGACAAATATTACCATGGTACATACTCTAATGTGACAAATATTACCATGGTACATCCTCTAATATGACAAATATTACCATGGTACATACTCTAATGTGACAAATATTACCATCGTACATCCTCTAATGTGACAAATATTAACATGGTACATCCTCTAATGTGACAAATATTACCATGGTACATCCTCTAACGTGACAAATATTACCATGGTACATCCTCTAATGTGACAAATATTACCATCGTACATCCTCTAATGTGACAAATATTACGATCGTACATCCTCTAATATGACAAATATTACCATGGTACATACTCTAATGTGACAAATATTACCATCGTACATCCTCTAACGTGACAAATATTACCATAGTACATCCTCTAATGTGACAAATATTACCATGGTACATCCTCTAATGTGACAAATATTACCTTCGTACATCCTCTCATATGACAAATATTACCATGGTACATCCTCTAATGTGACAAATATTACCATGGTACATCCTCTAACGTGACAAATATAACCATCGTACATCCTCTAATGTGACAAATATTACCATCGTACATCCTCTAACGTGACAAATATTACCATGGTACATACTCTAATGTGACAAATATTACCATGGTACATCCTCTAATGTGACAAATATTACCTTCGTACATCCTCTAATATGACAAATATTACCATGGTACATACTCTAATGTGACAAATATTACCATGGTACATCCTCTAACGTGACAAATATTACCATCGTACATCCTCTAATGTGACAAATATTACCATGGTACATCCTCTAATGTGACAAATATTGCCATCCTACATCCTCTAATGTGACAAATATTACCATCGTACATCCTCTAATATGACAAATATTACCATGGTACATACTCTAATGTGACAAATATTACCATCGTACGTCCTCTAATGTGACAAATATTACCATGGTACATCCTCTAATATGACAAATATTACCATGGTACATACTCTAATGTGACAAATATTACCATGGTACATCCTCGTTGGGTTGTGTTACGTAAAATGTTTCATACATAATAGTTATTGCTATCATCATAAATTGTTTACTATTTCATTCCACTTAAAGGCGTATGAACATTACTGCCTTTACAATAAAAGTGCTTACGCCATATTTGGGGGTTCTACGAGGTGCCTTCAATAAATTTCCAGACTTCTTTTTTAGTACAAGCATTTTAAATTATCATAGACTCTTGAAAATTTAGTATGTTATTACTATACATCTCATGAGATGACTGACCAATTTTCATGATTTCAGGTTCAAATGAGCAGTTACAGCAGGAATTCGAATACACTAATATACTAAAATCTGATTGTCGCAGCTGATGAATTTTAAAAATGTAATCTAGACGTGAGGACACTTTAAAAGAAGATACGCAATCAAATTCTGTTTTAAACTTTTATAAAATGCCACAGAAACGTGTGGAATGCTTCAAGCTTTTTTTGGACCATCTTGCATGAATCGAGCATCAGATTTTAAGTGGCATAAGAGATTCAAGAAAGGCAGGGAGTCTGTAAGTGATGATGAGAGGTGTCGGAGGAATAAGGAAGTCAGAACACTACAGTTGATTTGCCAAATATTGAAATTCATCGATAAGGATCGCTGCGTATCTATAGAGACGATAAGTGCACAGTTTGATGTCAGTGTGGGAACTGTATGCACAATTATTTGCAAGGAACCGAAGATGCGGAAGATTTGCTCGAATGCACCAGTTCACAGCTCCATCCTTGTCACAGACTATTTTACCAAGAAGAATACCAAGACAGTTCCTCACCCTCCCTATAGTCCAGACCTTGCTCCCTGTGACTTCGGGTTATTTCCTAAGCTCACGGAAAACCTTAGAGGCTGTCTTTATGAGACAATTGAGGAGATGGAAGAGGCTGTGACGAGCGTCATTGACACGCTCACAGAAGGACTTCCATGAGGCCTTCCAGAAGTTGTTGGAACGGTACAATAAATGCATTGCAGCCGGAGGAGATTACTTCGAAGGGGACTAGAGTTTCATGTGTTTGGACTATTAATAAAAGTGCCTGGAAACTTATTTAAGGCACCTTGTAAATAAAGGCACCTTGTAAATTTTTTAAACCCGTTTTTATTTTTTAAAAATAAACAGTTATTACTTAATTCGATTATTTGTGCCCAGCAACATGCCTATATACAACGTAACAAACTTAAAAACAATTACTGACGTGCCATTCACCATAAATATTTTTTTTTAATTTCATTCTAAAGATGTTTCTTTCTAAATATATATCTTTTTAAAAATTCTTTTCATTATCAATACACAATTTATATTTTTAAAAAATTCTATGTTTCTAACTATTTTCAGGTTCATCGACCTTATTAACTACAAAAATGCTCATTTATTTCGCTATATTGCCCTACCTCACATCCCATTTATGCTGAGAGACAATATTAAAAAAAAAGAATGATCATTATCAATTATTGGCAATATTATTTGTCAATATTAATAAAATGAATATAGTTTCCAAAACGATCGTATTCTCAATTTGATTTGATTTTGTTTCTCCTTTTGAAACTGATTAATAATTTACAACAATTAATGTTTTTCCTCGATATTAATATAGCTCTAGGATAAATATACCTATTGAGCTTATTATATATTAACAACACTATGAGAACTGTTCGTTTAAAGTATAAATACATTACATTAAACTTTGCTTTATTAGACTATCGATCTAATTCTCTTTGTAATATATATATATATATATATATATATATATATATATATATATATAAAGAGGGGTAGAAAGAGTGAAGAGGAGTAGAAGAGAACACAAACAAACAAACACGAACACAAAAAAAGGAGATGGATAGATAGATAGATAGATAGATAGATAGATAGATAGATAGATAGATAGATAGATATGAAGAAATCGAAATAGTATACAGATTTCCAAGTTCAAATTATCAGTTCTCATCTAAAATATTCAGAAACATAATTAGCTATAGTGTAATATATATATATATATATATATATATATATATATATATATATATATATATATATATATATATATGAATAAAAAAGAATGCGAAAAGTATAAAAGCTTATAACTTTTCTTTATTCGTTTTTAATTGGTGACGTGCAAAAATACAAAATAATATTATGAAAAAAAATTAAAAAACTTTTTTCATAAGTACATAATTTTCGACCGATCCTTCAGTCTTCATCGGTGTAGTGAAAGTATGAGGATGCACGGGGAAAAGGGGAATGGAAAAGGAAGGAAGGTAGAGGAGGAGGAGGAGGAGGAGAAGAAGAAGGAGGAGGATATATAGTGGGTAGCAAAAGTATTTGATACATTGGGTTTTTTCGTATTTCTCAAAAAATATCAAGTTAATTTGAATGAAATCTACGCTCAATCTTTGAACAGATATTGTCAATTTAAAAATAAAACGGAAATAAAAAATATACATAGTTGACATATATTTATTAACAAAAGATCAAATTACCATATGCAAAAATATTTAACACTGTCAAATTTCATTCTTAAGCAGTCATTTCATCTTGCTACAATATTTCAACCAATCAGAAGGCATCCCAGTGTTTTGTCTCCTTATAGGTCAGTTCTCATAACAGCTCTCACACACTGCGCAGGTTATCTCTTTCATTACTGTTTTAAAAAGCGTTAAAACAAAGGAATTGATTAATGATATCCGCCAGAAAATAATAGTAAGACATAAAGATGGGAAAGGGTACAGGAAAATAACTTCAGAACAAAATTTGGTGGTGAGTTCAGTTGGGGCTGTCGTGAGAAATTGGAAAACAATGGGTGGTAAAACTAAAAATCACTAAAGAAGTGGTTGACCACGTAAATCAAATGGTGTTACTGCTCATTACATTGCTCGCAACGTGAAAAAAGAACCATTTCTGATTCGTTCAGAAATTCAGAAGAATTTGCAGAAAGCAGGCATTGAAGTAAGCAAGGACACAATCAAGAGATCATTGAATCGTACAGTACTGTAATCTAGATCGCTAAGAAAGTCTCCATTGTTGAGCCCTAGATATGTGAAAGATCATTGAATCGTACAGTACTGTAATCTACAGGGTGGTCACAAAGTCTGGCTACATAATCTACATTTGACCAACCAACTCTGGTGTTCTGACTTCCTTACTTCTCCCATATCTCTCACCATCCCTCAAAGATGCTCTGCCTTCCTTGAATCTCTTATGCCACTCAAAAACTGATGCTTGATTCATGTAAGATAATCCAAATCCTGTATATTATGTAGCCAGACTTTGTGACCACCCTGTAGATCGCTAAGAAAGTATCCATTGTTGAGCCCTAGATATGTGAAAGATCATTTGAAATTTGTTTATAAATATCAATGTGAATCGGATGACTTCTGTAACAAACTTATTTCGTCAGATGAAACTAACATTGAGCTTTTGGGAAGAAACATACGCATCTGTGTATGAAGGAAAAAAGGAGCACAGAATTAAAACCATCTAATACGATTCCCACTGTAAAATTTGGAGGTAGAAGTGTGATTATTTGAGACTGCGTTTCTGCAAATGGAGTTGGAAGAATTGTAAACATAGACGGGAAAATGAATGCAGTAAAACAAAAACTTTGTCAACAGATCTGTTCAAGAGCGTCGCAGATTT
This sequence comes from Euprymna scolopes, assembly GCF_053919585.1. NCBI lineage: Eukaryota > Metazoa > Mollusca > Cephalopoda > Sepiida > Sepiolidae > Euprymna > Euprymna scolopes. The sequence goes on from NC_136512.1 coordinate 86,043,960, forward strand.
AGGATTGGACCGTGATTTTTATTTTCCAGCAAGACAATGATCCCAAACACAAGGCTAAAATAACTATGAAAGCTACAGTTGCCTAGGTAGTGACGCGACTTAAATTCCAGAGGATAAACAACTAAATATTAGTAAATGCGTAAGTACGTTTGCATATAGGTAATTTGATTTTTCGTTAATAAATATTTGTCAACTAAATATATATCAATTTCTCTTTGATGTTTAAATAGATAATATCTCTTCGGAGATTGAGTGTAAATTTTATTCAAATAAACTAGATATTTTTTTTAGAAATATACAAAATAAACAATGTACCAAATACTTTTATTACCCACTTTTTAATATATATATATAGAAATATATTTTCTTATTATACATCAATCCTTATATAAGAAGCTCAATGTAATTACAGAGCAATATAGAGAATAAATGACAGAAAGTTATATTCCAAAATTCATGATGTTGACCATCCCATAATTTATATTCCTTTAATTCAGTTGACTTATACAATTCTTGACAGTAT
>NC_136512.1:86049482-86056982 GCF_053919585.1 Euprymna scolopes
GAACTTTGAATACAAGATGGAAAAAGCAAATTTGCACAATTTTCTTATTTCAATTAAAGCTACGCCGAAAAGCTGCTGAAATAGCTCGCAATATCAATGAAGCATTTAGCTCAGATATCACTACTGAATGCATATCACAATGGCGGTTTAAAAATTTCGTAGCAGCGACGAGAGTTTTTAAGATGATGAGCGTAGTGGTCGATCATCGGATGTTGACAACGATCAACTGACAGCCTTAGTCGAAGCCAATCTATGCACAACTGCTCGAGAACTTGCTTCTGAATTAGATGTAGCGTATACGACAATTTCCAACCACTTGGAAGAGATTGGAAGGACAAATAAACTTGATAAATAAGTGTCTCACGAATTGAACGGCAACCAAAAGAAACGCCGTTATAAAGTGCCATATTCGCTTCTTTTACGCAACAAAAACGATCCGTTTCTCGATCAGGTTGTGACTTGCGAGGAAAAGTTGGATCTTTACGAGAATTGGCGATGCTCAGCTCAGTGGTTAGACACCGATGAAGCTCGACGACACTTTCGGAAGCCAGATATCTACCAGAAGAAGATCATGCTGACTAGTGATCTGCAACAGATCTCATCTATTACATTTTTTTTTAATGCAGGTGAAGCCGTTACGGCGGAGAATTACTCTCAACAAATGGATAAAAGGCATCAGAAACTTCGACAACAACACCCAGCTTAGTCAACAGAAAAATACCTAATTCTCTTCCACAATAATGCCCGACTGCACGTTGCTAAACCAACCCTGCAGAAGTTCAACGAATTGAGCTATGGCCTCTCACTTACCGACTTCCACTTTTTCAAACATCTCGACAACTTTTTGCGTGAGACATGCTTCAAAAATCCAAACGATATCAAAAAAGCCTACAGCGACTTCATAGGCACCAGAACGCGAAATTTTTACGTTACTGGCATAAATACACTTGTTTTGTGTTAGAAAAAGTGTGTTGATTCTGATGGTGTTTATTTCGATCAATGAATTTTTGTTTGATAGATATGTTCACCTAAATTAAAAAGTTAAAAGCCGGAAGAATTGTTATTGCCAACCTTATGTGTGTGTGTGTGTGTGTGTGTGTGTGTGTGTGTGTGTGTGTGTGTGTGTGTGTGTGTGTGTGTGTGTGTGTGTGTGTTAGTGAGTGAGTGAGTGAGTGAGTTAGAGAGAGAGTGTGTGCGTGTTTATGCATATATATGTGTGTGTGGGTGTGTGTGTGTTATTTGTTTTTGTTTTGCGATGCGTTTTGAATGAATTCAATTATTGCACTTTCGTAAATAACTGAATTCATTCAAAACATATCGCAAAAGCAAAAACAAATAACATCTATATAAGTCGCGATAGATCCAGACAGTTGTGCGAGATTGGCGAATGGTTTAAGAGTTTAGGCTCATAACAGTGGGGTCCCGATTTCGAATCTCGCTACATATATATATATATATATATATATATATATATATATATATATATATATATATATATATATATATATATATATATATATACGTAGTCCACAATACGTTGTAGTCCGTATTGCACTGTAGAAAACGTACTGTTGATATTAAAATTATTTATATATAAAATGGCTTGAATTAAAATTTTAAATGTAAAAGTCAAGTAACATGCTTCAAGTGTGCTCTAAATAGAAACATTCATTTCGAACGCACCCCTGTCATATCAAAGACAGAGAAGAACTGTGGAGAGTAAGACGACTCAAATAAGTAGCGCAGACGATGAGCGACAATTAATTACTAAGTAGACCTGGTGTAGAATTTAGCACGATATGGCAACTGTTAATTATAAATCATATATACAATAATGAATATATATATATATATATATATATATATATATATATATATATATATATATACACACACAGAGTTACTATATATATATATATATATATTTTTTTTATTACGTTTTCACCCCAAACAAGGCACATGGCCACGCAGGTGTAGGGGGCTACTATCAGGGTCAGCAACTACGGGGGCACTATGTAGGGATTTGGGCAGCAAGATGTCGGTTCACGTTGCACTTGAACTTCTGCATGTCAGTACAGTTAGGGAAGCATGATCCTGGAATGGAATTCCAGAGTCTAGCGGTTCTGGGGAAGAAACTACTGGAGTAGAAAGATCTTTTGCATCTAGGGATCTCTAATGTGGGGGTGGAATTTAGCTGCCTGTCGGGTTTGTCGAGGGTGTCTGCGTCGTGGGGGAACAAGTGTCTGCAGTTCGTCAGAGCATTCACCAGTAAAATACTTGTAGAACAAGCAGAGGGATGCAACATTTCGTCGATGGGACAGAGGATGAAGCTTAGATGCCAGTTCAGGGCCTATCAGATTGGCGACTCTTTTTTTAACCTTGTCTAGGAGCGAGAGACTAGTAGTAGACGCACCAGCCCAGATGTGACAACAATACTCCATACATGGGCGAATGGTGGCCTTATAGAGATACAGGATACTTTCAGGTGTCAGTAGTTTTCTAGCACGGTAGAGAGATCCTACCTTTTTTGCAGCGGCCCTGGCAATGTTATCAATATAATTGTTCCAGCTCATGTTTCCTGTGAACGTTAGACCAAGCAGTTTGAAGGATGTACTCTCAGACAGGGAGTCACTGGCCATTGCTATTGGTGGCAGAGAAGGTTTCTTGTAGTTATTGAAGGAAACCAGTTTGGTTTTGGCAGCATTGAATGTGACCATCCATTTATGTCCCCATTCCACTACAGATTGGAGGTCATCCTCTAGTGTTTTTGCCATTTCTTTAGATATGTGTTCATTTGTTTTCCTGTCATGCCTTTTATAGAGTGTAGTGTCATCAGCATATATACCCATCTCAGAGGCAGTTTTGTCGGGGAGGTCATTAATAAATATCAGGAACAATAGAGGTCCAAGAATAGACCCCTGAGGCACTCCCGCATTTATATCACACTGTTTAGATGTTCGACCGTCGAGGACAACCTGGATTTTTCTCTTGTCTAAGAAGGATTAAACTATGCTAAGTATTCTACCAGTGATACCGTATGATTTAATTTTCCTGAGGAGACCCTTGTGCCAAAACTGAACTTCCGGTTCGATTCATTTCACAGCCACGAATTGACGAAAGATTTCATTTTTTGTTAACTCGATAAGTAAAAAAACAAAACAAAAAAACTTACTCATGCAGAGAGTGATCCGTGCTGAAATAATAATGTTATTATTTAAAAAGCCATTCTTAACATGGGGAAGGGAGGGTGTTTTGTACCTATTCTGTACTTTAGTCTTACAATTGAATAAAAACATATCATAAAACTTTAAACGTGGAAAACGATTTTAAAAAAATAGCGCGGATCACTCTCTGCATTAGCACACACACACACACACACACACACACACACACAAAATAATAATAATCCCATATTTTAAAACTTTAAATTCATTTATGTACTTATGTTTTTTAAATTTTATTTATGTTAAGGCTTCACTCATGAAACATTACGTTTTAATTGTTTAGTTTATTTTCACGGCATTGTTTACATAAAAAAGTTTGTTTTAACTTTTTCTAAACTGTTTCATTTTTACGACATGCCTCAGCGTATTATAAACACCCTAACCCCCCCCCCCATGTTAAAAAAACAAAAAAAAACGCCCTTCCATAAACCTCGAAAGCCGTTCTTAACATTGGGAAGTTAGGGTGTTTATATGCTGGGGCGAGTCGTAAAATTAACGAAGTTGCTATCTATTATTTATTGCAAAAATTGCTTGAAATTTATTTATTTGATAAAAAATTAAATTTTGGTACTCCTTGGGCGTTGAGTTCCGTGGCGACCAGTAGAAAAAAATAAAAGTCGCTCCCTTACTCTCCCACCTCACCCCGCGCGTAACATATTTTATTTACTGACGTTGCCGTAACATTTACAAACATTTATTTATTTATTTATTTTGAAAAAAGTTTTACTTTTTATGAATATTAAAAGAAAAATGGGTACTCATGCAGAGAGTGATCCATGCTGAAATAATAACGTTATTATTTAGAAAGCCATTCTTAATATGGGGGGGTTGTACCTATTCTATACTTTAACCTTGCAATTGATTAAAAAAAAAACACGATTTAAAAAATAGCGCAGATCACTCTCTGCATTAGCACCGAAAAATGTTACTAAACATTTATTAATAATTTCTCACTTTTTACAAACATTTGATTTTAAATTTCTTTTTAAATGACGACTTTTATCGACTTTTTTTTAAAATATCCCCCCCCCAATGGTGTTTATTCCGAAATCCGTTGTTAACATGGAGAGGTTGGGGGTGTTTATTCTGAAAGCCGTTCTTAACATTTGTGGAGGTGGATCTAATGTAAAAAAAAAATAAATAAATTTAAAAAAAAAACTAAATCATTTACTAATAACTTCTCACTTTTACAAATATTTTTTAATTTACATGCGCAGATGAACAAATTGTTGAATAGTGCGAAAACAAAACATTTAGGCCCACCTCCACAATTTTCTTTTTTAAATGACTTTTATTGATAAATAAATTTACTTCTCCGCAACTTTTATTGATAAATACATCTACTTCTCTGCCACGGGCACTGAACCCCTCCTTTTTTTTAATAGTATTTTCGGGTGGGTATGCTGACAAGAAATATCAGTTAAATTTTGCAAATAGCCCCCTCCCTCCAAAAGTGGTGTTTATTCCGGAAGCTGTTCTTAATATGAGGAGGTTGGGGAGGGGGGTGATTATAAGGTGGCCCTAATCTAAAAAAAAAAAAAAAGTTGTTTATGCGCACATAAGCAAGTATTTTTTTATTAACTTTTTTTTTTAATTTTTAATTTAAAAATTAGTAAATTTCAATGAATAGAATAATAAAGCATTTATCATTAATATGTGTTTTTGGTTTTGTGTTGAATGAAACTTTTTTTTTTTCATTACAACAATAATTAACCAATTTAAATCTTCCGGCATGCGTTTAAGGGTTACGAAATTATCAATAAATCGTTTAGTTACTAAGCCAACGTCAGTAAATAAAAAAAAATGTTACATGCGCATGCATTAGCCTCGACTGGGAGGGGGGGGGGGGCTAAGGGAGCGACCATTATATAATTATGCTGGTCGCCATGGAACTCAACGCCCAAGGAGTACCTAAAGTGGCACTTATGCACTTATGTTACCGTGCTATTTTTTTAAATAGTATTTTTCTGTTAAATTCAAATTTTACAATATGTTTTTCTTTTATTAATTTGTTAAGTGAAAGTACAGATAACCCGGTCGGTTTCTAATGCGAGGAAAATCTAGCCCCCCCCCCCCAAAAAAAAGGGGGTACTCTGGATAATAACAAAACATTAAAATTGCCTCAGTCTCGAAAGATTTCTTCTCTACTGAACGAGGAAAAAAACGGTGAAGTGTAGTTCACCTTCTGTTTCTCTCCCCCTCTCTCAATATCTCTCTCTATCCATCTCTCCCTTTCCCTCTCTCAATCTATCTTTCTCTCTATATCACCCTCTCCATCTCTCTTTGAGCCCCTTTCTCTCTCTAACTCCCTCTATCTCTCTCCTTTCCTCTGTTTCATCCCTCTCTGTTTCTAACACTCCACCTCTCTCTCTGTTTATCTATCAATCCCTTTATCTCTCTATCTCCTTCTCTTTCTCTATTTTCCTCTCACTGTCTCTTTTCTATCTATATATCTTCCTCTCTATCTGTCCATCTCTAATCCCTCATCCTATTTTAGTCTCCTAAATTAATTACAGTGAATAAGGCATTGTCAAAACATGGATAAATCCTATTTTAGTCACCTAATTTACTGACTGTGAGAATAGAAGTTATTTGGAAATTACTGCTACCTTGAACAGCACCAGAAGTAACTCGTAAAACCTTTCTAATTAAATTGATTTTGGCAGCCATTTGGTAACAAAATGACATAACCTTAGCCCTTGCTGCATGAGGAATACCTGCGACCTTGCTGCCAAGTAGAAGAATTATTTATTCTACTTTAAAACATTCAACTTTTCAAAAATCTCATCTTCGACATCTCCAAAACATCCAATATGGGGAAAAATATTGCAGAAATGCAAACTTATTGTTTAGGATGAATGCACAATGGTACGCAAAAAATCACTTGAGGCTCTTGGTCGATCCTTGCAAGATTTGCGTGGCAATGTCAGACCATTTGGGAATGCAGTAATATTGCTTGCAGGAGATTTCAGACAAATGTTACCTGCTATTCTTCAATCAACACCAGCAGATGAAATAAATGCTTGCCTCAAATACTCTACTTTTTTGTTCCATGTGAAGACATTAAACTTAACTCAAAATATGCATGTACAGTTGCAGACTGTTCGATCCGCACAAAAACTTTTGCATCACTTGTGGGAAATTGGGTACGAAAAAGTGCCAGCTGATCAGAGTTAAGGGCAAAATTCTTTGACCTTTAACTTCTGTAATTTCTGTAATTTTATTTCATCAAAAGAATAGTTAGTTTAAAAGGTTTTTGCAGATATTCAAAATATAAGAATTCCATTTGACTGAGTGAATGAGCTATTCTTGCAGGTCAATACAAAGATGCCCATGAACTTAACGCTATAATTAAATGTAAAATTCCAAGTGAGGTAGTCAAATACAAATCCATCGACACTGTTGTGAAAGCAGATAAAGTGGTTAATTATCCAACAGTTATATTTGCCAGGGATGCCACCGCATGTATTGTAACTGAAATTTGGTGTACTAATTATCATGTTGTGAAATATAAACTAATCCAAGCTTTGCAATGGCACATAGCTTGCAGTAAAAAAAAAATAACAAACAATATCATAGAAACAGCAATCTTAACAAGACCTTTCACAGATGAATATATCTTCACTCCATGCATTCCTATGATTCCACCGGATACATCATTACACTTTAGCAAATTGCACTTTCCAATTTTATTGTCATTTGCAATAACCATCAACAAAGCACAGGGCACAATCTTTACAATTGTGGGCCTTACAGTTACACACTGACTGTTTTTTCGCATGGACAATTTATGTTACATATTCAAGAGTCACCAAACCGGAAAATCTCTATATCAGCTAAGAAAATGGAACAACAAAAACTGTGTACCCATGCAAAATGGAAATTTAAACCTATAAGAAACATGCTTTTTCTCATTTTGGAACTTTTTCCATTGCGCTAATTTGAGCCACAGCAACGCGTGGCAGGGTACAGCTAGTATATATATTAAATTACGATATGCATTGGATTCTTTTACCTCCCTGATATGAAGTTCAATATTCTTTCCGTTCTGAACCAATATCTAATTTCCCTTATTCTATGATTTAAAAACTGCACAAGGGAGACAACAAAAATATAATAAGTAAACAGACGATAAGGCCATAAACCACGATGAAACAATTTATGGTGAAGATGGAACGTGTTCCCATGTTAAATGAAAGACGTGCCACACGTTGTATTCGGGCTGGCTTTGGTGTCATCGACCTCATTCTAATATCTTAAAAATTGTTCAGAATCT
>NC_136512.1:86059482-86146982 GCF_053919585.1 Euprymna scolopes
AAAGCGTTAGAAAACTTCAAAATTGGATTAAAAAAGATAAACATGATACTGTGTACTGAAACTCACCCAATATTAATAATAAAAATATTAATAATAAAAAATGAATTGAAAGGGAGAAAAGTTGTTAAAAAGTTTAAAAAGCAAAGGAATACGATTTGATTTGTATGAAAGTAAAGTTTATTCAATAGAAATAAATAAAAATGAACAATAAATATTTTTTAAATAAAAAAAAACAATATTTCACAAATCAAAACTGAAAAAACAAACGATAAATTAGTTTAACTGAAATACGAACAATAAATTAGTTTAACTGAAAAACGGACAATAAATTAGTTTAACTGCAATACGAACAATAAATTAGTTTAATGGAAAAACAAACAATAAATTAGTTTAACTGAAAAACGAACAATAAATTGGTTTAACTAAATAACGAACAATAGATTAGTTTAACTGAATAACGAACAATAAATTGGTTTAACTAAATAACAAACAATAAATTAGTTTAACTAAATAACGAACAATAAATTAGTTTTACTGAATAACGAATAATAAATTGGTTTAACTAATTAACAAACAATAAATTAGTTTAACTAAATAACGAACAATAAAATAGTTTAACTGAATAACGAACAATAAATTAGTTTAACTGAATAACGAACAATAAATTGGTTTAACTAAATGACAAACAATAAATTAGTTTAACTAAATAACAAACAATAAATTAGTTTAACTGAAAAACGAACAATAAATTGGTTTAACTAAATAACAAACAATAAATTAGTTTAATTGAAATACGAACAATAAATTAGTTTAACTGAAAAACGAACAATAAATTAGTTTAACTGCAATACGAACAATAAATTAGTTTAACGGAAAAACAAACAATAAATTAGTTTAACTGAAAAACGAACAATAAATTGGTTTAACTAAATAACGAACAATAAATTAGTTTAACTGAATAACGAACAATTAGTTTAACTGAATAACAAACAACAAGTTAAAAATTAAATTCAAACAAATTTTAGTATAAACTACATTGAATACTAAAACTTTGTTTTTTGTAAAATTTAATTAAAAGTTTGAATTTTTTTCTGATAGTTTTTTTTTACTAATATTGTCATTCTCTTGGCGACAAAAATTGTTTATAAGGGAATTCGATGAACTCCATATCAGTATTTTTTTCAATTTGCTGAATAGTGTGACCCCCATCACAAGAGTCAACATGAAATAATCGATTTTGATCAGCCAAAATATTTAAAGTTATGTACATGGCTAATTTTCTCTGATGAATCGAATGTAAAAAAGAATCGCATTTTGTAAGTTTGTTTATAACTATATAATTATATAAGACAAAATTATTAGTTATATCATTTGGGTATAGCAGAGAACCTCTGTTAATACCCTGAAAGTAGCTGTTTAATTCAGCTATTTCTTCAACAGCCTCTCTCCCGGATATTAAATTTTTGCAGCTATTGCATTTCAGTTTTTTGAAAACTGCATGACAGCAATAACCTGCTAAGTATAATATAACAGGAAGTACTTCCTTGCTTTGATTAACATCATTTTCTATTACATCTATGTTAAATTTATAAACACGTAACTCTTGCTCCCTTGTCATTTCATCCCAGTTAGTTTCTTTTAAATTTTTCAATTCAATAGTTCGATTATTAATTTGTAAGCTCAATTTTAAAACTGACAACATTCTGAGTTTTGCTTTTCACATTCATGCACCTAACGTATCGATATATTATACTGATCTCCACTAAGTTGTCGATACTGGTCAAACCTTGCCTCAAGGTTATCTGTCTGAAATTTTCCTAGTAATATATACACCATGTTCAGTACATTTATACAATATTTAGTCAATTCTAGAATTGCGTAAGTAGTATGGTGCAAAGCAGTATATATTTCCTTTGTTAACTTACCAGTTCTTCCAGGAATGCTATTCCAAGTTTCTAACCAGTCACAGAACACATTTAGGAAACTATAATTATCACTATTTAATGTAAGTGGATTAGCATATTTATTACGAAGTTGACAGCCTTTATATGGTGTTTTCACATTCAGTATTGTCCACTAAATATAAAATATTTGAATGTATTCTGCGATTTCTGCATAATTTGGCAAGCATTCCTGTTTTCCTAAGGTTAGCAAACCTTGAATAGTATATTCGTTGAAAAGTTGCAAAACCAAATTAACATTTTGCCTTTCAAAAGTATCCGGAGAAAGAGCTTTTGAAGTCAACTTATAGCAATATTTCACAAGTGATTGAGATTCCAGGGCATAAAGTTTATGTAAACTAGAAAATAGAACACTTTGAATGTTATCTAATTCATGATCTCCATTATAACAAAACTTTGGGAACATCATGCATTTGCGTTCATCTTTTGTTCATCAATTGTTTCTAATGCATTTTAATATATGCACTTAGTCGAATAAGAAAAGAGGGCTAAACGTTCTAACTGGATGGGGATAAACAATTGAAAGCTTTGATGGGCTACAAAAGAAAGGCATAGCTTTTTATTTATTGCATTATTATCTGTTATAACAGATAATACTTTGAACGCTATATCTTCTAAGCCAATTATTACACGTTTAATTATGTCAAATAAGTTCTCAGCTAGAAGACATTTAGTTGGCATAACATGCACAACATCCTTATATTGTGAGAATGCACTGCTAAGCATAAAAGCAAATGCACTTGTAGCAGGTTCATTGCTGTTGTTAGCTAAGCCAACAATATTACCACCTTTATAATCAAGATAAGGTTTGAGTTTTATTTCATCAACAAGTAAAGATACTGTGATGTCATTCTGCATTAGTAACTTGAACTTACTTTTAATATACATGAGAAAATTGTTATTGTGTTGTTCAATGATAGGATTCATAGAAGTTGATAAGGTTAATCTTCGAATGGTTGAATAGCATAGTAAAATTACATTTTTAGTGTCTCTTAACAGTCTGTACCCTCTAGAGGAACAGTTATATAATAAGGAAGAAAATACCATCATTTTACTCGAATAATTAACCATATTCATTGTCATTATGTTAATTTGTTCACATATGAACTTAATGGCATTAAAATATTTAAATGATTCATCTTGCATTAATAGCAAAAATGATAAGATTAATTTTAATAAAGAACTTATATTAGAAGTTTTCATTTCCTGTTCTTCGATGTCCATTTTTTTCATGTTTTCCATTAAAATCTGCAGAGTATTTTCCTCTGTTACATGTTTAGGAATTCTATACTCCCCTATAGCACTCATTTCCACATCACTACAGAATACTTTAACGGCTAAGTCCGGTTCAATCACCATAGACATTTTTATTTTGGGACATAGGCATCTCTTTATATGGCATATAATGATGGTATTGTCTTGCCTAATAGAAGTCCAATAATTTTTATCTATAAACGTTAATTTTTTTTCTAAATAATCAATATTATGGAAAGTTTTACGTTTCCGTAACTCTAACTCGTCAGCAACACTTTCACATAATGCACGCTTAAAAGCAGAATTTTCTAAACGCATTTTCTTTGCGTTAGGAAACTCTCTAAAAGTGGTTGATGACGATCAATAGGAGGGACAGTTTGGTAATATTCAAGGAATAGCACCATCCTTAAGATAGGGATTTTTTAATTTAACACTAATTGTCTTTCCAGTCCTTTCATCAATTGTTAATGCTTCTCACTGTATGTCTTCAGGTCGAAGATGAAGTTCACATACCTAAAGAAATAATTTAAAAGAAAATCGTACCATGTTTGACTTAATACAAAAAAAAAAGAAAATTACATGACAAAAAACGATAAAATAAAAAAATAAGGTAAATGTGCAGAATTAGTCCACCCTCGAAAAATCCTTTTAAATTACCACTTTTATAGGTTTTCGGGGGGTGCTGAAAACGAAAATAACGTTTAAAATTACGGCAAACTAGTAGTTTCCAAGACATAAAGAGATGTTAGTTTTAAAAAAAGGGGGGATAATTTAACCTAAAATTATCACCCACTTTATGGCCAATTTTTATTTTACATGGGCAACGAGCATTTTTTTTTAATTACATTTTCGCCTCAAACAAGGTGAAGTGCCTCTTTGATGTAGGAATGAACACAACTAAACGTAAAATGAGCACCTACAGTTGACCCCCTCTCCCCGACAAAAATTCTGTTTATACTTTTTGAAAGGGGGTGCTCATTTTACGTTAAACTGTGTTCATTGTACGTTGACTCCCAACCCCCAACATAAAGGTTGCCATACTCATTTTTCTTCGCTTTTATTTGTTAAAAAGAAATGTGATATACGTATATCTGTACGTGATGTTGCCAAGCTAATCAAAAACCTTGATTCCAGTAAAGCAACTGGCCCTGACGGTATTCCAATTATAGTACTCAAAAAACTTCAACCTGAACTAGCGCCCATACTTACAAAACTGTTTAAACGTTGTCTTAAGGAGAATAGTTTCCCATCTCCCTGGAAAATTTCATCAGTATGCCCTATATTTAAGAATTCAGGTGATCGCTCATCCCCCTCTCAGTACAGGCCAATAAGTCTCCTGTGCGTCATGAGTAAGTTGCTAGAATCTGTGTTAAATACAGAAGTAATCAACCATCTCAACAAAAATAACCTTCTTAGTGACACTCAATATGGTTTCCGTTCTGCTAGATCTACAGCAGATGTGCTTACAGTTATATCGCATAGGATTAGCAAATCTCTCGACGGTGGCAATCTTTCTAGGGCAATTGCTCTTGACGTATCTAAAGCCTTTGATAGGGTATGGCATAAAGGTTTACTTCATAAGATCGCTAGCTATGGTATAGCTGGAAAAGTCTTCTCAATTATTAAATCATTTCTTTCTGATAGGTTCATAAGAGTAGTAGTTGAGGGGCAAAAATCAGAAGCTCACAGTATTAATGCCGGTGTCCCTCAGGGGTCCATCCTGGGCCCAACTCTCTTCCTGATCTACATTAATGATCTTCCAAATCACATCCTTACATCATTTGTAGACATTTATGCTGACGACACTACCATTTATGGTAGCATATCTAAGACAGTAAACGACCAAGTTCTCTCCAATTCTCTCTCCTCTGATCTTGAGCACGTAGTACAATGGGGAAAGGAGTCGCTGGTTACTTTTAATGCATCTAAAACCAAGCTTCTCTCTTTACATCAGCAACATTCTGATCCACATCTGGCATCAATTGAAATGAATGGCTCTCGTCTTCAGGAGGCCTCAAGTTTTGACAAGCTTCTGGGCTTGACCATTACTCCTGATCTTAAATGGAACACGTACATCAAATCTGTTGCCAAGGCCGCTGGAAAAATGGTGGGATCTTTCTATCGATCCGGTAGATATCTCACTGCTGATGCTATTCTCTATCTATATAAGAGCCAGGTACGTCCAAGGATGGAATACTGTTGCCACATCTGGGCAGGAGCTGCTAGAAAGGACTTGGCCTGCCTTGATAGAGTTCAAAATAGACTTCGTAGCCTCGTAGGAGATATCCTTTTCTCTTCCCTGCAACCTCTATCTCACAGAAGAGGTGTTGCGAGTTTGTCTCTGATGTATCGTTATTTTCATGGAAGGTGTTCGACTGAGCTTCAATCTATGGTCCCCCCTCGCAAAACTTTCACAAGAAACACTCGTCTAGCTGTAAACACTATCAATAATTCCCCCCACACTTTATCTGTGCCTAAACGTAAACGTAGATTCCATGAGCAAAGCTTCTTTCTTAGAACTGCACGCCTGTGGAATTGTCTTCCGTTTTCCTGCTTTCCGGCTGACTACAATATGGTTGTGTTCAAGTCTAACGTAAATAAGTTCTTGATGAGCCGTTCCATATAAGTTATCAAATTTACCAAATTTTCATTACTAATGATTGCTATATTGTCCTATTTCTACTGTACACTCTTTAACCCTTATCCTTGAGTGGCCTCTTGGCCTTGATAATGTGGTGATGCCTATGTAAAAAAAAAGAAAGAAAGAAAGCGCCCTAAAAAAAACGATGGCCATAAAGTGGGTGCTCATCTTATGTAAAATTTTTATAGAAAAGTGATCCCCCATTTTTTAAAACTAACATTTCTTCATATCTTGGAAACTACTCGTTTGCCGTAATTTTAAACGTTATTTTCGTTGACAGCGCCACTAGCAGTATCAGAATTTTTGGGGAATTTTTGATAACCCTAACACAAAACTGCGAATAACATATACAAAACTCGTAATTTCTCCGTTTAAAGTGGGTTGTTTATTTTCTTTATGGAATATACTTTCAAAATAAACTATTAAAATTGTTAAAAAAATAATAGAAATATTATTTTTTTATTGCCAGTATTTTGTAAACACTTTTCTTTTTAAATAAAAAATAATATTTCTATTATTTTTTAAAACAATTTTAATAGTTTATTTTGGAAGTATATTCTCCAAAATTCTGACACCTACAGGGCCACGACATTTACCACAAATAATTATTAATAAGCTTTTGGGATAACAAAAACGGTCATAAACTTTTAAAAAAAGTTTAATCTATTTCACGCTGATATAAATATTGCACAGTAAAATAGTTGAACTAAAAAGATAAATGATTTTTCTTATTTAGAATTATTTAAACAAGGAATTCCGTTTTTACGATATCGCTTTTATTACATTGTTAGGTGAAAGTGCATAATATTTTCATCATAGTCCCATTTTTAATAAGTTTCTAAATAATAATTTATTATTTCAGCACATAACTTAAATTACATGTAAAATTCATTTTTTAAATACATACTTTCATTTTTAGTTTAAAATACGTTCTAAAAAATAAATAAATAAAAATAAAAAAGCGCGTTTTTTCTTTTTAAATATCTCAAACATTTTAACACTTACTCTGCTATATTTAGATGGAGTAAAATCCTTTCCTTTTATTGCATTAATCTACTGGTAAATTATTCCCTCTTTTTGTTTGGGAAATGAAAACCCGGTAACTTTTGGTCCATTTTCGTAGTTACCTCGGCATTTTGGAACTATACATCTCGACGGCATGTTTAAATTTTTTAACCCTCCAAAACTTTAAACCAACTTCCGGTTTAGTCATGAAACACGTGACCAAATTTCAATAGACCGATTTACATGACGTCACTAGACAAAATTATAGTCGTCGCTAGGCCATCATATTACGGTAGCCACGCTTATACTAAACATAAAGCTGTCATATTTCACGACTGCGCATGCGCGGGCGTGAAACAGTTTAAAACAGATAACAATGCGATCACATCTATTTTTCAAATTTGAACTCTTACCAGCCATTTTTTCAGGGTGAAAACCGATTAAAAAGTTTTACACATGTCTGATTATCCTATATACTAAATTCCAAGGTTGTAGATCAAAAGTTCGTAGAGTATATAGGTTGAGAAGTGTCCTCACACACACGCGCGCGCGAATTTTCAATTTTATAGATATATAGATTTACGATCCAAGTTTGTAGGTTACCTTCCTCGTTTATCTCTTCACATACCTGTCGCCGATGTAACATGTTTTTATTTTCTCACAAGCATTACTAATATTGTAAACATGCGCTGCATGTTTTGCTGATGCATACGAATGCCAGAATGTCCAGGTGTTTGGCTAAAGGTCGAGAGGGGGACACAGAGCACTGAAAATATCTCTGGACTAAGACCAATCACACGGGAGATATTTTCATTGTTTGATTTGGAAAGTCATGCCCGGACAGATTTGCGCAGGAAAAGAAATTTTTCTAGATGGGATCCAGATAAACGCCGGCGAACAGAGACCGTCTGTATGTTATCTTCTAGTCAACCTCTGAGTGGTCGAATTGTGATCGCTAACAAATGCCCGGAATCGGTCACGGGTGAAAAGGTTCCAGGATATAGGAATGGGGAAGCGGTCATAGTAAACTCTCCGGAAAAGGAGGAATGGTTGAGGGGGAGAAAGAGGGGGAGCAGGAGAGGAGGAGCATTAAGCATGAGAGTGGGAGTTGAAATTTTGACATGGCCAGTTGATTTTCTTGAAAATTGCAGAGCAGTTGAGCCAGTGTGCTTCTTCGAGTAATTTGAGTACCTCGGGGGCTTTGCCTAACGCCAAATGGGACTTGTGTGTATCGGTCTGGGCAAGCAAAACCTTCATTCGTCAACTTTTGGATCAATATATATATATATATATATATATATATATATATATATATATATATATATGTTTTGAGAAAAATAGAAAAACCGAATGAAATTATTAAAATAATCAACGTTTCGTCCTTATTTCAGAGGACATTTCCAGGATATTGAAGTAAAAATGCAAGAAAAGGAAAAGTCATAGTTCATAAGAAAAAGAGAACAGTTTTTGAATCCTACCCATGTCGGGAAGTGTATGTATAGGCATTGAACAACCCAACCTTCCCATACGCACACATATGTTTGTCCTTCCCGACATGGGTAGGATTCAAAAACTGTTCTCTTTTTCGTATGATCTATGACTTTTTCTTTTCTTGCATTTTTACTTCAATATCCTGAAGATGTCCTCTGAAATAAGGACGAAAGGTTGATTATTTTAATAATTTCATTCGGTTTTTCTATTTTTCTCAAAACATAACGTCAACCATATATATATGACTATTTAATTTATCACATAAATTAATATATGAAAATATAATTTTATGCGTAAATTTTCAGTATTTACTTCAACAGTGCTCACTACATAGGTAGAGCTAGGTAGTAAGTTATAAAAATATATGTGGCAGTTAAGCTACACAGAATATTCCGCGTTTCATTCTCGTGAGAATTCGTCAGGTTTATGCATAAGCCTGACGAATTCTCACGGGAATGAAACGCGGAATATTCTGTGTAGTTTTAATTGTCATATATATTCTTATAACTTACGATATATATATATATATATATATATATATATATATATATATATATATATATATATATATATATAAAGAGAGAGAGAGTTCCCTATGGACTTTTAAACGACTGGGCCGTTTTTTAATTTTTTTTTAATTTCACACAAATGTACTTTATGTGTCTGGCAGTGTTTTAGTTAGGTTTTGTATCGGAATGTCTTCGAAAAGTATCGATAATCGATAATCAAAAAATCCGATGAAAGAAGGAACAGTCCGATTTTGACTAAAGTTGACGTTTTGTACCACCTAACATAACAAGTGCGTTTGAGAAGTTTTATCATCGCATAAACAGAAAGGTCCGGCATATAAAATCAACACTAGGTTCTTTGATATGACAGGAGCACGTTTGAAATGAATGTTTCTGTTTAGAGTACAATTAAACCATGATACTTGACTTTTGCATTTTAAACTTTAATTCAAGCTACTGTACAAAATTAATTTTATAAAACCAACAGTAGATTCTTTACAGTGCAATGCAGACTACAATGTATTGTGGATTAAGTAACTGTGGGGAAGATTGGAAAATGGGCGATTTTACCAATTTCGATAACAATAAAATATGGGAGGGTGAAACATTTGTTAATTCTTATTCATTCGCGAGCAACGTCGTGTCTCCCTGTTAGTATATATATATATAGTTAGCAAGTTTCTTTAAAACCTTTAAAACTATATAAAAAAATTCTTGTTCAGGATAGATACTAGGTTGCAAGAATTGTGCCAATACAGATCTCGGTAGATTTGATAAGAATACTTGTCGAAAACAACTGTGTGTGCGTATATACGTGTGTATGTGCGTACATGTGTGTGTGTATATATATATATATATATGTCTGTGTACGTATATGTATGTGTGTGTGTGAAACGGCACTAACCCTATTTGGGTTTTACCGGCTTCCTCCAAAAGAGGGAGTTCCGTGGGAGTATAAAATTCACAAGCGATCCCCAATCGCATGTATATCCCCGTTAAGGAAGATGGCGACGTTAGGATTTTGCAACTCTTGCAGGGAGGTGTCGACGTCCGCCTACATACAGCGCATGGAATTCCCAAAGTGATCCCTCATTTTAGTAATGACCAGGTTCAATGTTGCTTAACTTCGGCGATCTGGCGAGAACCGGCGTGTGAACATGATTATGTCGTATATGTGTGTGTATGTATGTGTGTGTATGTATGTGTGTGTCTATGTGTGTGCGTGTGTGCTGTTTGCAATGTATTAAAATTCAAAGATGGTATTAAATTCCTTCCCAACGCAGGAAGATGAGGCACAAGGCCAAGAACCAGGAGGTATATAAAAATAGCGCATCAACTGAATTATTCACTTTGGTTCCGTAAAGACTGCAATGAACAGACCTGTCATAATTCCCCGGTAAGGGCTCTTAAAGAAATCGGTAGGATAATAGAAAGCGGGACTTGGGCTCACTTTCGACAGTTTCGTAACTTTCGTTCTTTTATTTTGTATTTTAGTCCTCACATTCCGGGATCGGTGTTTCCGACAAAAGAGGAACAATTGCTGTTTTCTTGGTCTGAATATATCTAACACTCATTGTTGGCTAATTTTTTTACCTTGAAGTAGTATTTTTATTTTAGTTTTTTTTTTACATCAAGTGGCTTCATGCTTTGTCTAGAGCGATTTTGGTTCCTGTTAAGCTATAGTCAACAAATCGATTTTTTTTTAAAAACAATATTACGTACTTAACTGCCATATCGAAAATAGTAATATATCCCAAACTTACGAAAATCCATCGAATAATACAACTACTATTGTGTTTTTACTAAAAAAAAAAAGAAGTCTATTCCTAAAGATATTGCAGCCATGACACAAATAATCTAAAATATTCCTCGCATAGTTATGTCCCCTGTGTGTAGCCCCCTACCGCCTACTTTTTTACGTCTAAGCAAAATGCAATTTATCCAATTTTCAGTAAAACATACTTTTAACTAGAAATAAATTTCTGCTCGATGAGTTTTCGTAATTTTTGGACATATTACTATTTTCGGCATGACAATTATGGCTTAAAGCAACATATTTGAAAAGATCGATCAGTCGACTGCATCTTAAACACCGCCATTTCCATTAAAAAAAAAAAAGAAATGCCCTTTTCGAAGAAGGAGGTAAAGCATGTGAGACTGCCCCTGCCAGGACTGAACCGGACCCCTATGAAGCAGGTTAAGGTGATTCTACAGCGCTCCACACTCTGTCAAACTGATTGTCGAGGACGTACCTTTAATAACATACCAATGCCAAAAGCTACTCAAGGACAAAGGTTAATGAGATTGCGAGTTAGATTATGAACAATATTGTGAGAGGATTGGAAAAATGAACGAAACAGACATTTGATGAAGTGAAAGGATGTCTCATTAATACTTGTTGCAGTCCAAAGATGGTCAGTCCGTTTTCAATGTGTTCCATAATAATGAATCACCAGTTTCCCAAAACCAGAAGCCGCTCGAGGATAACGGATTGTCAGATATAAAACCAGGGATAAATTGAGTAGGAATGGAAAAAAAATTTGAGTACAGCTCGACTAGTATTTCTTGAAATTTCGAGTTCTGCTGCAGTATGCAGAGAAACAATACCGCGGTAACGTTTTCCACATATGAGAAGTTACTTGCTTTAGGAGGTGAAGAGGAGAGCGTATCCCAACGAAGCAAAGAAAGAAAGAGGACAGCTATTTAAGCTAGTCGTATTTTAGCGTTCGTCCGAATCCCATCTCGATTTCACTACAAGTTCCAGAAGAACCTGCGACCGCGCGTGCCATGGCTACGAAAGGAACACATACTCGCATATCTAACATGCAAACTCAGGGCGTGCAGTCATGTGTTTTTCTCTTCCTATCACACCCGAAGTATGCCATTCATATCCTAAGTTTGAACAGACGAAACAGCGATAATAGATTCATCTTGACAATCAGATATACAATTTCCTCTAAAATAGGCTGACGTCACCGGTCTCCATGCCCTTCCCTGAACAAAACACAAATAAGCAAATAATATCTTGTCACACTTTGGGGGGTTTTAATGGGCCGATAAAATTGAGTCACAATGGCGAAAAAGAGAGGCTCCACCCCTTCCGAAAGAAACGGCATTGTGTGATCGTGGTTAAACGACGCACGCAGTCAATAGGTTTAAAAAGGAAAAAAAAAAGACAGAATAGGAAGGGGAGGGGCAGAGAGAAAGAGAGAGTGGACAAAAATAAAGAAAGGAAACAAAGACGAGAGATGAAAAGAAGAAAGGAAATGTGGGAAACGAGAAGGAAAGGGGGAAAAACAAGGAAGTGAAATGAAAAGGAAACGGGACAGAAAAAAGCAAAAACAAAACAAATGAAAAAGGATGCGAAAAAAAGCAATAAAAATAAACACACACACACTCTCTCTCTCTCTCTCTCTCTCTCTCTCTCTCTCTCTCTCTCTTTCTCTCTCTCACTCTCAAGCACACACACACACACATTTCTTAAATGGTCAAATAAAATACCATAAAAGGCAATCAGTAAACACTAGTCATTTACATTACAATATTCCATGTATATGTGTGTGTGTGTATGTGTGTGTGTGTGTGTGTGTGTGTGTATATAACTACTTCATTTACTCACATAAAATTAATATACGAAAGTATAGATTTATGCGTAAACTTTAAGAATTTACTTCAAAAGTGCTCAATACGTAGGTAGAGCTAGTTAGTAATTTATAAAATATATATGGCGATTAAGCTACACTGAATATTCGGCGTTTCATCCACTTTAGGATTCGTCAGGCTTATGCGCATAAGCCTGACGAATCCTAAAGTGGATGAAACGCCGAATATTTAGTGTAGCTTAATCGCCATATATATTTTATAAATTACTATATATGTATATATATAGTATATATAGATATATATCATATATATATATATATATATATATATATATATATAGAGAGAGAGAGAGAGAGAGAGAGAGATAATATATATATGTGTATATATATATATATATATATATATATATATATATATATATATATATATATATATATATATATATTGTTGTACGGAATACTGTCATGTGAATGACTAGTGTTTACTGATTTTACTGATTATCTATATTTATAAATCCTTAATTAATACTGAAATATTTTCAGTTAAAAATTGATTATATATAAACTAAAGCAACCAACCCAAACACTACAAATTAGCGATTAAAGATACAAAGATTTTGAAAAATGAAAACCTCGTACAAAATAACTGGATGCAACATGAAAACTATTTCCAAAATGACTGGATTCGGCATTAATTAACCCGAAAAGTGTTGATATGCCGTATAACAAAAAAGTAACAAACCATCAAGTCAAGAAAGCAAAAATAAACTCCGCAACAACAAATGAGCTTAAAATCAGCTTAAAATATCCACCTTTTAGGCAACACAGCATCTCTAATCGTAATTGTTTTTGTTCCAGGTTATACAGCATAACATTTAGTCCATATACCTCGACTTTCTCTAAGTGGTCGTCAGGACTTCATTAACCTCCACCTTTCTGGTTTATCCCATCGCGGAATCAGCCGCAGTTTTAAATGTGATGAAAAAACGGTACGAGTGACAGTACAAAACCATCAAAACAATACCCCTAAATCTGGTTGTCCTAGAGTTACTTCTAACAGGGAAGAAAATGCTATCAAGATTCGCCGCTTCAGAAACAGATTTGAAACGGCTTCCCAAATCCAACGACAGTGTAATCTTGTTAAAAAGTGCTCTCTTTCTACAGTTAAGAACAGAATGAAGGAATTTAATTTACGAGGCTGCGTTGCAAGACGCAGGCCAATGATTTCTGTCAAGAACAGAAACCGCCATCTTGACATCGTGAGATGCAATGACGATCATGATTCTTCATATTGGTCCAAAGTGATTTTTAGCGACGAATTAGAGATGCTAAAAAGTGCAATAGGCAGTAATGGTAGACAGTACGTCCGTCGAAGGAAGGACGAAGAATTTAATCCTAGGTGCACAGTTTCAACGCTGCAAGGTGTTTGAGATTCGGTTTTGGTGTGGGGAGTCATTATGCCAATGATCCTGGGCTTATAGTTCGCTTGCAAGGTCTAATTAATTCGACTAATTGAATTAATATGTTGACCAAGCGTTTTCTACCCTATTTTGGCCGGAATTTGGATGATAATCTCATCTTCCTGCATGATAATGCTCCCATTCACACAGTCAAGAGATTCTTTGAAGGGCATGATATTCTGTGTTTGGATTTGGTTGCACAATTTCCCCACCTCAATCCTATCGAAAATGTATGGCATTACATCAAGAAACGCAATGATAAAATTTCAAATTTGGAAGAACTTTGGACAAAAATTAAAAAGTGGGATGCCCTTTCACCAGAATATTGCCGCAGATTAATTCAATGAATTCCCAAAAGATTGCAGGCTTTCAAATTGCAGGTCTATACTGCTAAATATTAACTAGTTCATTGTGTTCATGTCGTATTTGTATTAAATTAATGTTCTAAAGTTACATTTAAATAACTATTTTCCATTACCTTCTCTATTTGAAGTTAATTTTTTTAAATTGACGTGAACACTAAGATACTTCAATTAAAAGTTAATTTTTTAAATTGACGTGAACACTAAATACTTCAATTAAAAGTAAAATATGCTCACTTTCGATGGTATTATTTAGCCAATCCAGTTCCTTATCGATTTTCTCAGTGTCCGCAAACGGAGAGTTACGTTTTTACTTGAAAACGGGTAGCGCGTTTTCCTTCAGTTCGAATCTGGCTATAGTCTTGGTACATCTTCCGAGACCCGAGGAGAAAACTTCTAGAAATTTTTCCTTTAACTCGTCCTTCAGTCGTTGTGTCCCTGTAGACAAGTCTTCAACCTTATTGCAGAATTTGTTCATAGGTTGGTCTCACAATTCAAATCGCGCCATCCAATCAGTTCCGAAGATGATTTCGGATGTCCTGTCAGATCTTGTTTATCGAAACCTGTGGTTTTTGTTCCATTTTGCAATGCGTCGCTTTGTGGCTTTTCCTGCCACACTCATAACATGTTTTTTTTTTTTTGTAAAAACATCTAACAGACCAATGTTGTCCGCCGCAACAGTTGCACCGTCTTGTAGGCGAATCAGGTTTGAAGATTGGATGGTCATTCTTTGGTTGTGCTTGGTTTTTCTCTCCTTTGTTTTTGTTTTTTTTTCCAATAAGAGTAATTCTTTTGTCTGAAACTAGTCCTTCGCACATATGGCACGCCTGATTTTTCGGTGTTTCGGGAGTCGTTCTTTAAAAACACGATGGCAATCCTCGGCCAACTTCTGGTGAGTGAGCCCTTGTTCACTTTCGAGTCTAGATAGGACTCATCGTCTTATTTCTGCGTTTTTTTTTTGTTTTTTTTTGTTTTTTGTTTTTTGCTGAGACGAGACCCTGTCCAAAAATCAAACATTTGAAATCGTCCGCTGATAATTTAGCTAGCCGAAAATCGCCACAGTGTTAACATTAGACGCGGTGAGATAGTCTTCGTCGTCGCGTTTTACCAGGTTGAAACACTTCCATCTCTTGTGAAAAGCGTCTCGTTTGGGCTGAAGATAAGGGCTTGACTGCTTCCGAAAATTCCAACTTTCTCGTCTTCCTGAGTAAAATATAGTCAACGAATTTATTGTGTTCTGTAGAAGTAGGCGGACATTTTAGGAATTACTATACTCTTGGCAGCAAACTGTGAAAAAGTCCTCGTATCTCCTATAAAAAGCGTCAAACGTCAGTCCTTCTCGCGCAGATAGTTAAATGTATCGATGGAATTCCATATGTTTTTTGGGGAAAATGCGGCGCTATCATCAATGTGTACCATCTTATTCAACATTTAAAAAGAAAATTCTGCAATCCTCCTGCTACAGGACTTCTGATAAATTTATTATTTTGACTTTGACTTTATATGTCTCACTGACTTTAGCAAATAGGGTGCATACCTTTATAAGTATTTGCTAATATTTTCTCTCCTCTGATGAGATGGTAGACATCGAAACCCTATAGGTTAAGGAGATTAATTTTCTAAAGTATTCTTTGTCTTGCTTAGAATAATAAAAATTCTTTGATATGAAACTCAACCACTTCATTTCATTTCAATGAGAGTTTTTTGAAATTCATTGAATCACAATTTAATATATATATATATATATATATATATATATATATATATATATATATTAGTTTTGATCTCACTACTTTTTATTAGGTTCTATATAATCATCGCTAGTTAACTGTGTCTGTACTAATAAATACGTAATCTGCATGAACTAAATTTAACGTATTTGAGTGTAGTTCACGAACATGCAACGCCGGGCGGCCTACAACTATATAATGAAAATGAGTCCATGAAATATGTGGATAAGCAAAACAACGTGCTTGTAAAAATAAAGGTATGAACACGTCATTAAAGATGGACCACAATATTTCGGTCGATTCGTTCGACCAGATTCATTTCGTAAATATGGTCCACTTGTGTGTATATATATATATATATATATCGAGCCAGAGATGTCTCGTGTTGCAGGGTTCAAATCGTTCGACTGGTATTAATCGTGACACCCTGAACTGAAGATTCCCGAAAGGATGAAACACTAGTGTCTGTAGGTATTTAATTATTATAGTAAAAAATAATTATATATATATATATATTAATTTTATTTATACAAACATTAATGGCTACATATGTGCATACATGTTTCTGTAATCACCCACGTTGGGGGATTACGTCTTCAGGCCAAGAATTACCTTCAAAAAAATTTAAATAAAATTAATATACCTGCTCTGTTCACTCATTGAGCACTATTTTGGTAGACACATGTTGTTTCATTGGATGTACGTCTAGGAAACTAAACTCTACTGGCTATATATATATATATATATATATATATATATATATATATATATATATATATATATATATATATATATACTTTTGATCTCACTACTGTATATTAGGTTTAATATAATAATCGATAGAGAATTGTCTCTATACTACTGAATACGTAATCTGCATGAATTAAAATATCTTATTTAAGCGTATCTTACGACTGGGCAACGCCGAGCGGCCTACTAGTAATATAATAGACGTTGTTTTTGTTTATTTGTTATTACAATCTTTATTTTGTTTCTTGGCGAAGGGGAATCATACAGGGGCAATTTGGAAGGCAGGGCTTTCCTAGAAAAGATCCGATTCAGTGTGTGCGTTTAGCGATGGTCCATGCTTCCGTTCAGTCTTGATGGACAAAGGATACCCCTTAGGGGCAGTTGCGCGTGTAATTGTGAGGCAAGGGTTGCGCAATCCTAAACAGCGGCTCTCCTGAATTGGCTTTGTTTGAGTCCCGTGGCAAGGGGAAGAAACAATGCCGAGATAAGCAGAGAGCACATACAACACCTGAAAGTCCGAAATGGTCACTCATTTAGTACTGACCAGGCTCGACGTTGCTTAACTTCGGTGATCCAGCGGGAACCGGTGTGTCAACGTGATTGTGCCGTAACGTGATTAGCGATGGTAAATTACCTTTTTAACGGGTAAATGACGGACAAAGGCTTCGATAGAATCGAGCGGTCGCATATGACAAAGAAAAGGGTTTTTAAATAATTGCAACTAAAGAATTTGTTTAAATATTTGCTTGAGTGTTTAAACAGGCGACCTCTGTACTTAAATAGATCACTGGTATGTTAAATAGCTAAGTAAAAGGAAAAAATGTTTGGGTAAGGGTAATGGTTGAGGGTTGAGGTTGGTGCGAACACAGAATGCGTGAAGAATGTTATGTTACGCGCGAGCTACGGAGGTGAAAAGTTCGACGGAATTTTAGCAAATCTAAATGTTGATCTGATGAATAAACATCTCCGTCATTTACATCCGGGTCACAATAATCTGGTATCCATGTTGCGCACATACGTTAGTTATAGACACCTTTTAAAGGATGTTGCGTTCTATTTCATGTCAACCCTCATATCAAGTTCTTTGAAAATGTGAAGAAGAGTCTCCCTGCTGCTTCGGTTGCTTAGAGACTTGGGTAGAAAATATCAATCAAGAATCCGTACTTGACAATCAACCCGACAGGTGCGGGACCAGGAATGGCCCAGTATCTGTCGGACTGAGGTACGCCGCCTAGATATCATCCAAGAGGGCCACCATCCCAGGCCTTGCCACCTGGCTTTTTGTCTAAATACTTTCCCACGTCCCAGGTTATTTTCTAATAGGGGTAAGTTTATTGTTTGCTGCTCGAGGTGCCCGACCGGGGAATGTCGACGGGGATGTCCAGGCAATTTCGGCTAGGCAAGAGTTCCCTCCTGTAGAAGAGCTTGCTTTACATCCCCACTTTCCCGACCTTGTTTCACATCATGCTGAAGTGGGCAGCATGCAAATTCGTCCCATGGTTAATCGTTTTATGCTCGACCGAGTTTCATTCATTGGTTCCTCCTTATAAACGATTCACAAAAATAACTTTTCTTACTAGCACAATAAGCAAATCTAAATGTTGACGGTGGTTAAGTGGTTAACGACAGGAACTGACAACCTGAGTGTCCCAAGTTCGAATCTAGTTCCTTCCACTTTCACTTCGGATGTTTGCAACCTTCACGTAGTCCCTCCCGTTTCCGATTTCTTTCTAGAAATAATTATGACTAGAAAAATATCGGGGAAGGCAATGCCTACAATAGAATCTTCGGATTTGTATGATAGGAAAAGGGGGAAGAGCATGAAATAGTAGTAATTTATTTCCTTCTTACAGAAGATCAAGCGACATTTACCGGAAGGGTCGCCTCAGGCGATTGACAATAAATCAACTTCTCTATTTCGATGTTATAACTAGGGCTATGAAGAGAATATTCTTTTCATTATTTTGACTCTCTAGTATATATCTGTTAATATCTTATATGCTTTTGGATAAAGTGGTGTGGTTACAATTGATTAACTATGCCTGTGTCGAATATATACTCGAGACTCAAAACAATAATAAGAACATTCTCTTGTCATAGCCCGAGTTATAACACGTCATTAATTTGAAGGTGCGCTGATGGTATTTCAGTTTATTGTACGCAAATTGTGCGATAACGCATGGTTAGGCTTATTATCTTATTAGCTTAGCCAAACATATTATATTTTTTTTATGGAAATCGTTCCAGACAAGGCATAAAGCCATTTGCAGAACGAAGAAAAACGAAAGAGGATACGGTTAGTCTTAGTCTTGAAAAGACCAAAGCTACGGTGGGAGGAAAACAGTTATCAGAAAGAGAGTTCTACAAGCCTGTAGTTCTTGGAATGAAGCTTCTGACATTGTAAGCTGTATTAGAGTGACGTACTATAAAAGCGAATGAATAGAGACCACTACACCAGCGAGTCAAATG
The DNA here is from genome assembly GCF_053919585.1 of Euprymna scolopes. Lineage (NCBI taxonomy): Eukaryota > Metazoa > Mollusca > Cephalopoda > Sepiida > Sepiolidae > Euprymna > Euprymna scolopes. The sequence continues at coordinate 86,078,717 of NC_136512.1, forward strand.
ACCTGGAAGAAAAGGAGCAAGTGATAAATCAGACAATTTCGAAGAACAAATGTCATCACATTATTTATAGAAAAAACTGAGACTAGCAACATCACGTCTTTGAGAAAGATGTTGCAGGGAAGAAAAAAGGTTGGCAACAAAATTACACACATTTATGCACCTTATCTAGAGCCCTAAAATGGGACACAGATTCATCAACCCTAAAAATATGACAACAATACTCCAAACGTGGTCTTATAATAGTGTTTAGTTTTGTAGAGATAGAAAATACCCTGGTTGGTTGGTTGATTTTGTTTTACGGCATATCAACCCTTTTCGGGTTATTTAATGCCGAATCCAGTGATTTTGAAGAAAAATTTTTTTAATAGAATATATTTTTTTTTTCAAGTCGGTTTCTATTTAACCCATAGTTGGGACCCTAACAGGCAGATTGAGAAAATTGGAGTCCATTTCAATGCTGGAGTGCTTCAAAAGACGGCCTTGTTGGGAACAGCCAAAATCTTGCGGAAAGTACTGGAGGCCTGGGGGAAAAAAATATGCTGATAGCCTATGATCATTTGACTAAAAAACTGACAGAAGAGTTTGGTAGACAAAATTTTTTAAACAAATATACATACGCACACAAATATATCTAGAAAGAGTTTTGTGTTTACTATAAGCTTTTTACGTAAATATTAAGCAAGTAAAAATCATATACAATATCTGCATGAATATAATTACATGTAATAGTTAACTAAAGATGGTCATTCTATAATAAAACCGAAAAAAAAAACTAATAGGGAATTAATTAAAATGATTGTTTAAAAGAATATGCAAATTAGCTGGATCTTTTGCAGATGACTGCAATCTCACGACTCATATATAACAAAGTTGTATTTTTTTTAAATAAATAGAAAAAAAGGGGTTTTAATATAAATATCAATACACAAAAAACACAAATTCATAGGAGTATAGGTGAATTTTAAGCATGAAATTTGCGACCAAATGCCTTTGAAGTTGATGACTATGACAGAAAGAACACTTGCTTGGCTAAGTAAAAGTGACGATAACAAATGCATTGATAATAAACTTTATGTGAAAATCATACAATTAAATAGAAAAGTAGATTTTCTTGGTAGAAGTTATTTGTTGTCTATTTTTTCTTATTAACTATATTGAACAATAACCAAATAAGTTATAATCACTTTGCAACATCACTTTTCTTATAACCCAAGTGCAACAATGTTGAGCCTGTAATTGTCTGTATTTTTGAGACGAGGTGTTTTCATTGATTGAGATTGTCGGACTGACTTCCTCATCTTGGTTGGTTTTGTCACAACGTTTCGGCCGTTTTGCTCTCCGGCCTTCATCAGGTATTTTGTATCGAACTGGGGAACCGTTTGTCCTAGTGACATATGACCGAGTGGTCCTAGACATTGTATCAAAGTTTACAGTTACCCAAAGGTGCTGAGTTCAATCCTGAACGAAGGCAGTAAAAAGTAACATTCAAAACAGAGAATTAGCAACTATGTCCCAGAGCCTAGCTGGAGTCTGAACACGGTACCCCCGTAATAATAATAATAAAGGGTTGGGTTCGAGACTCCTAACAAACGGTTCCCCAGTTCGATACAAAACACCTGATGAAGGCCGGGGGGCAAAACGGCCGAAACGTTGTGACAAAAACAACCAAGATGAGGAAGTCAGTCCGACAATCTCAATCAATGTTGAGCCTAATCAGAAAATTACACTGTTAAGTAGTACAGCAAATTTTCTTGCGTTTGGTAGCAGTTATTTGTTGTATATTAAGGACGGGGTTCACCCCTTTTTTCTTGTTAACTATTCTGGGCATTCGCCATCTATTTTAATCGGTTAACGGCCATGACCAAAATTGGTTTCGAAATCAAAGAAATCGTGGGCGTAATATGATAAAGACTATGAACTGAGGAACTGCGGTTAAATCCTTGAGATTCTGCTGGTAATTCGAAGAAAAAAAGCATCAGTTTCAGTCCAAAAGGAATGAGCGAATATCCTGGGAGATCGTCTTCTCATTTAAATATATTTATGATAAAATAATATACTGTCACGTATTCTATGGTGTTCGATTGGCGCAGGTTCTATTTTCGATGTACTCTTTCTTCCCTTGGGTTGACATGATACAGTTAGATTTCTTCGGGAACCTCGTGGGGCATCAGCACGAATTCGACACGTGGTGTGCCCGCCCTTTTATTAAAATAATGGCTAGAAGTGAAAGCGAGCGGGAAAAAACAAGAAAGAGAAAGAATAAGATGGTAGAAAAGACGAACAAAGAGCAAGAGAGTAAAAATTACTATATATACATATCATAAATAATAATATACAATGATTCGATCGGTCATCGATACTTACGGTTTCACGAGGCTCATGATTTCCAAATGTTGCGCCGAAAATAATAAATGTACCCGTTCTTTAGAATCAGATAATCACTTTTCGGACTCTCGGTTGAAGAATGGATACAATTGGTATTCTTTAGTCCAACGGGCAGGATTTCTCGTGACCCGTGAAACCGTAGGTCTCGATGGCCAGATTTCCAATGAATCTGAGAAACTGTCTTCACAGTTCGCGTCTAAAGCCATTATTAAACTGGCGATATTTTTTTCAGAATAGCTAATAAAACAAAAAAGTGGCCCCCCCCAAAAAAACAAATCTCTACTAGCCGTGTGTGTGTGTGTGTGTGTGTGTGTGTGTGTGTGTGTGTGTGTGTGTGTGTGTGTGTGTGTGTGTGTGTGTGTGTGTGTGTGTGTGTGTAAGAGAGAGAGAGAGGGGGAGAGAGGCGGGAGAGAGTAACTTCGAAACGAATGGACTGATTTATTTATTTATTTCTCTATTATTTATCATCATTATTTTTTACTTTCACACAAATGTATTTCAAGTATTTGGGAGTGTTCTTAGATAGGCCTTGTATCGGAATACCTCCGATAAGTATCGGAAATCAATAATCGAAAAAAATTCGATTAAAGTATGAGCAGTCAGATTTTGACCAAAGTTTACATCCTTATACAGCCTAACACGAGCACAAGTTCATTTGAGAAGTTTTATCACAGCAAAACGTCCGACGTATAAAATCATAAACATAAACGTCCGACGTATAAAATCATAAACATAAACGTCCGACGCATAAAATTCACAGTAGGTTCTTGGATAAGACACGGGCGAGTTCGAAATGAATGTTTTTTTTTTTTAGAACACAACTGAATCGTGATACTTGACTTTTGCGTTTTAAACTTTAATTCAAGCCACTATATAATATGATTTTATAAATTCAACATTAGATTCTCTACAGTGCAATGTAAACGGCAATGTATTGTGCACTAAGTTACTGCTGAAAGGCATGTGAAGCTTTCTCTAATCGATCCGCGGTGCGTCACCGACGAGAGCAGAAGATCAAACGATTTGATTAAACCTCGACGATTTCACTAGTTTCGATGACTAAAAAATATTGAAAGTGTGGAACATTCGTTGATCTTCATACAACCCAAGCAATGCCAGGTCTTCCGGCTAGTATATAACAAATGAACATTACCAAAGGCACAATAAGTTACTCTTCTACCTACACGTATAAGTTTTTTGCCTTTAAACTCATTTTATAGTGTTTTATTAAAAAATAAATATAGTGAAAAGCCTGGTTTAAGGAATCGTTATCTCATTACAGTCATAGTGGAGTATAGATAATCGATCAAAAATCGAAGATTAAACAAAATACTGATAGAAAATCATTCAATACAATGTCACCAACCTTCTAAGATGTAATTTTCTATAAGTATTTTGTTTAATTTTCGATTTTTGAGTGATTATTGAAACTCGATTGTGGTACCCATGAAACCATCATTTTGTTTTTTGCTCAATTAGGCTTTACATTACCTTTATTGGTCCTCCGACAAAGGAGGGGTTGAACCTAGTAATTCACTCCCGTTTGTCTGTCCGTTTGTTCGCACTTTTCTCAATAACCAAGCCTCGGTTTTGTTTTTTTGTTTTTTAATTTTGCACAAACATTAGTCATGGTGAAAGTCCCCCCCCCCATAAGGGCTATTATAGGGGAACATTGTCCCCACATCGTTCATTCGTTCATTTGTACGCACTTTTCTCAATAACCACTCTTTGGATTTTTTTTTTTTTTTTTTTTGCAATTTTGCACAAACATTAATTATGTTGAAAGTAAATTTTTCACTTGTGGGGGGGGGGACTTCGCATTCTTGGTTTATTTTAAATAAAATAAAAAAAAAAGTTAAAACAAAAAACTTATACGCGTTGGTTGAAGAGTAACTTATCTTGCCTTTGGTAACATTTATTTGCATTTTTTCACTCTTTTTTATTTGTTTATTTATTTATTTATTTTGCTTTGGCAAATATTCTGGAATATTATCGAAATGGCTTTTCCCCTATTGCTGGTCCTGTGCAATTCTAGGAGGTCCACTCTTCCAGATCATTGCTTCTCGTTTTTCGGATTAAGTCAATTTATTTCTTATTGCCTGAGGCATCCCTATTGAAAAATGCCGATAGGGCTGCCCGCGTAATTTTTTAATAGGCAAGCGTGCTCATCCTTTACTCCTTTTGGTCTTGTATCACATCTTCCTGCGATGGGAAGGATATATATAATGTCGACCGATTAGTATTCTAATATAATTTATTACTAGTAGGCCATCCGGCGTTGCCAAGTCGTAAAATACGCTTAAATATGATATTTTAGTCAATACAGATTTCATACTATATAATCATGAAACTAATTGTACTGAGTATATGGTAGTGATTTCAAAAGTTAAAAAATAAATATATGATTTGGGTGCCATCAGCTAGACTCGAAACCAAAACATATAGCTCTCCAGCATTATTCGCTACCATCTGAGTTAAGTGCATGTGCATATAAAAGCTGAAAAAATAACCTTGTTAAAGGTGGAGATACGTATTTGCGCATGTGTAACACGTGCAGTCGACTTACGATTGCCAAGTTCCATTTTTTTTTTATCTTAATCTTTTAACAACTATTTTTAGCGGCTAAAACAAAAATCGAATTTGCTCCACAAATCCTCTATATATCGAGTTTCAAGTTTGTAGATAAAAAAATTGGCAGAGTAGTTTGGTAGAGACTCTTCCTCACACAGACAAACAGTCAAGTCACTTTCATATATATATGTGTGCGTGTGTGTGTGTGCGTGTATATATATGCATATATATATATATATATATATATGATTGTTGAGCTGGATTAAATCCGACGATATGAAATAAAACGGAGGTGGAAGGATCTGAATACTCAACGTTTTGCCCGACTTATGCGGGCTTCTTTAAGAGGGATGGTCATTGAATGATCATCCCTTGAAGAAGCCCGCATAAATCGGGCGAAACGTTGAGTATTCAGGTCCTTCCACCTCCATTTTATTTCATATATATATATGCATATATATATGCATATATACACACACACACACACACACACACACACACATATATATATATATATATATATATATATATATATATATATATATATATATATATATATATTAACGCGGTTAATGGTAGCCGAATGGATACGGTCTTCGCTAATCGAGCTAGAGATGTCTCGTGTTGCGAGGTTCGAATCGTTCGGCTGGTGTTAATCATGACGCCCTGCACTGAAGAATCCCGAAAGGATAAAACACTAGTGTCTGTAGGTATTTAATTATTATAGTAAAAAATAATTATGACAGTCCCTTTAAGAAATTAATTTCTTTATCATTGAGCACTTTCAGTTGAATTAAAGTCGGTCAATTTAGCTCTTATGCATAGATCATTGTATAATGATTAGATCACGTTCTGACTGACGTAAATGAACATTTAAAATTAAAATGTTTAAATTCAACGCTATTTCACGCGGTTAATGGTAGCCGAATGAATACGGTCTCCGCTAATCGAGCCAGAGATGTCTCGTGTTGCGGCGTTCGAATCGTTCGGCTGGTGTTAATCGTGACACTCGGCACTGAAGAATCCCGAAAGGATGAAACACTAGTGTCTGTAGGTATTTAATTATTACAGAAAAAAATAATTATATATATATATATGTGTGTGTGTGTGTGTGTGTGTGTGTCCCTTTTTGTTTTATTTTACTTCAGTCGAAGTTCTCAGAAATCAAGGGGCCCGCAACCTGGGGCTAACACTTGAACTCTATATGAGATACATAGATATTCGAATGTTCAATTAAACTTCTTTATCTCTCAAACACTGAGTTAGTAAAGAAATTGAGAACATAATTTTCCTCTCCCCAATTAACCATTTTTATACGTTGTAGTATATCTTTTATTTTGGTCTCTTGGTCTGACTGGATTCCAGGACAAGAATTCATCTAGTCTGGTGGAGTATCCAGCTTCGTGCTATTACTTGAGGTAACATCACTCGGAGAAGGTGCATCATTCCTCGTAAAAGCTAATGTAAGTTAGCCATAGTGAGGAGATCTTATTTGGGCAGCAAATACGAAATGTGATTTTGAATATTTGGTCAGGGTTTACTTGTATGGAAAAAGTATCCTCATGCCAGGTTGTTCTGACAAACCCCTGTACAGAGAGACCTTAGACACTTAGAATAGTGTCTAGTAGGCATTATGATGGCATACCAAAAAGGTGTATGTTATGTGATGGGGTACTAAAGCACGCTATGTCTATATGTGAACTTGGGACGAAGGGTTCATCCTGATGCGTGTACGTGTCACTAAATGTCTATGGTTGGTGATTCTTCACTATCTGATCCCTAAGTTATTTTGTTGCAATCTATTTATATTCTAATGCTATGATCGTCTAAATGTTCATATGCGAGACATGTATTTTGGGCATGCCTTAGTTTCATGCGTCGTTGATCATGTCCACCAGTAATTCATCTTGTTCTTGGAGGGGAAGCTGGAACCTGCTTGAACGAATATTCATTCACTTCCAAGAACGCTGGTTGGTTTTATATAGTTTTTATTCACTTTCTACGTGTCGATCGAAGAAGATTGGAGATTGAATATTTTTGCTTGCATAGTTATTTCTAGGTCTAAAATACGTCAGCTCCCTCCCTAATGATGTGGGGGAACGACCTGTTAAACCGTCCGCTCTGTTCAAGGTCCCAATTCCAACTTCAATTATTCTTCTCAGCTAACTAGAATCACGTAACATACACGTAGATCCATTAGCTGACCAGATACTTCCGGTAAACTTGTCTATGATCTAGCTATGTTATATTTTGACAGTTTTTATCAATATTCTTCATATTCATCTCTCGTTTATTTCTCCAATAAAATAGATAGATACAGAAATAGATAAACAACTAACAAATACTTTCTTATTTTAATTGGAATTCAATATTGAGATGAGTATTTTTTATATTAATTTATTCATTGCGGACTATTATTCTCAGCTTTATTAGTTGTTGTTTCACGATGTTTCGGCCAACTATACATCTGGCCTTCGTCAGGTGGTAACCGCGACGACTAGTAACTTCGAATCTCCTAAATGCATTCTCAGCAATCACTGCTATCCATTGTTGTTGTCATCTCACCACATTTTTGGCCAAATAAGCTTCTGAATAAATAATATATATACCATTTGGTACGGACCCGACCATGGAAGATCAGATAATAAATAAACGTGGATTTATAAGATCAAAAAATCCATCCTTGTTCGCCCTTCGGGGCCGTGGCGCAGTTGATAGAGACTTTGAATCTCTACCGTTCCAGATGAGAATTGTCTTGAGATAGCGGTTTCAATCCTACCCAAAGCCGGCCATAGGCTTACTTGGCCAAAAACGTGGTGAGAGGACAACAACTACGGATGGCAGTGATTGCTGAGAATGCAGTTAGGAGATTCGAAGTTCCTATCCGTCGCGGTTACCACCTGACGAAGGCCAGAGGAAGAGTTGGCCGAAACGTCATGAAAAACAACTAATAAAGATGAGAATGATAGTCCCCAATAAATAAATTAATATAAATACTTTCTTGTTTCGACCTACTACCTAAGGTATATATATATACATATATATATATATATATATATATATATATATATATATATATATATATAGATAGATAGATAGATAGATAGATAGATAGAGAGAGAGAGAGAGAGAGAGATTTGTAATTTTTTATAGTATTTTACTTTGCAGTATAGTGTAATATCTGCTCTGTTGTCATAATACCATTCTCCCAGGCATTTCCCCTCCTTTAAGAAGACGGTATCTGCTTTGTTGTCATGAAATTTTTCTCCCAGGCACTATCTTCTCTTTTGCAGCATAGTGTAATATCTGCTCTGTTGTCATGAGATTATCCTCCAAGGCATCACCTCCTCTTTTATGAAGATGGAAATGTAGTATATGTTCGTTCATCGTTACATTTCTTACCAGGGATTACCTCCTCCTTGGGGATCACACAGTGCAGTTTATGTTCGTTTGGCATATATACTAGCAAAGTATGGCATTGGAGAAAGAGACAGAGAGAGAGACAGAGAGGGACAGGGGCAGAGAGAGAGAGAGTGTGCGTGTGAGAGTATTTTTTTTAAGATGGACAAATTGAACACATATACTCAGTTTGCGAAACTCATATTTAAACTTTTTAATCGCATAAAAATTTGAAATGAAAAACAAACTGTTATATCAAATTTAAAAACGAAAAATCAATAAAAGTTATTTTTATTCTTTGTACATTTAAGCAAACCATTCTTATATTTTGTGTTAGGCTTATAACGTTTCGATCGCTGTACCCTCTGATCGGTTTTGATTTTTCTTTTTTTTTTCTCGTGTTTTGTTTTTTTAATCTTAACTTTCAATTCTGCATAAATGTGCTATATTGCTTCGTGTAAATGATTAGTTAGTTGATAATTTATTCCAAGTGACCGTCTTCGGGAGGTTGAAGGTTCAATCCTTAATAGATGCGATAATTATTAAGAACTAGCGGGGGTACCCGGCGTTGCCCGAGTGTTTGTTTCCGGGACGGGGGGGGGAGTTTTAAAAAATGTTATGGTAGGTAAGTAGGAAGGATCAAACCCGGAGTCATGAGTAAAAGTAGGAAAATAAAGTGTGAAAAAAAAAAAAAAACATCTGCAACGTTAACAGTTCGGCCACCAAGAAAAGTCCATTCCAGTTGTTTAGGAAAAAAAAAAAAAAAAAAAAAAAACGACTACGGTAGGTCGGCGCGAACGTGAAAATATAATATGAATTGTCCAGCACGCTAACCACAACGCCACAGAGCACTGCAGCTTAATTTAGTGATTTTAAATAACTTCACATGAAAGAACTACGAAGACAAACCGGTGTTCTCTTCTCAACTGTTCCTTGTGAACGATCCCCAAACGGTGTTAAGTGGTGGCAGGGGGGGAGGAGGAATTTATTAGAGAGAAAATATTTTACCACTTCCATTGATCTTAACCGATTTTGGCCGTGACTTCTCAGCAGAAAAAGTATAGAAATCTAAGATTATCGAGGAATTTGAGAAATAATAAGCCTATAACACACCTCAGATATTGTTCTGCCGTTTATGCATATTATATTTGCATGAAATATCTTGATTTTTAATCCTATTAATGTCAAAATCCGACGGGAAAAAATGAGTTCATTTTATTTATATAGAGAAGAGATAACTTAAATAACCACATATATATTCCAAGCTTTTTTAATTCACAAGCTCAATATTTGTTAAGGTGTGATAACTAGAGCTAAGACAACAGCATATTCTTTTCATTGTTTTGACTCTCGAGTGTATCCGTTGATATCTTATATGCTTTTATATAGGGTGATGTGGTTCTCGGTTGATTAACTATGTCTAGCTGTGTCGGATATATACTCGAGAGTCAAAACAATGAAAAGAATATGCTGTTGTCACAGCCCTAGTGATAACAGAAATTATATATATATATATATATATATATATATATATATATATATATATATATATATATATACCAATTTTGCAAGATTCCAAAGTTGAAGATTTTATTCATATTACAAATCTTTTTTTTCCCAGAACAAAAGCTTGGGCACATTTACACATCTGTTTGGATCATATATCTATATTGGTATGACAGTATTGAATATTGCTTCCGAGGACCCATGAGAAAAACAGAAAATTGCCAAGGAGTAAAAATGCATACAGATGTAACAGGTAAAATTTAAAGAGAACCAAAATAACTCCCATCGAGTTCATTTTCATTTGTGTTTTTTTATCGCTATCTACTATGGGCAACCATATATATATATATATATATATATATATATATATATATATATATATATATATATATATTACACAGTGATCACCACTTATCAAGGCCCGGAAGCCACTCAGGGATAAGGGTTATTGCAAGTACATTACGTTAGTGTGGAGATTTGATAAAGTGTTTACTTAAGGGGGCGGTTCATTAGGAATTTGTTAACATTGGACTTGAAGACATCCAAGTTGTAGTCCGGTGGGAAGCAAGCAGACGGAACAGAGTTCCACAGGCGTGCAGTTCTAAGAAAGAAGCTTTGTTCATGGAATCCGCGTTTTGATTTAGGCACAGATATATATATATATATATATATATATATATATATATATATATATATATAAGAAATTCGTTTCTTATCGTGGAGCACTTTCAGTTGAATTAAAGTCGGTCAATTTAGCTCTTATGCATAGATCATCGTATAACGATTAGATCACTGTCTGGCTGACGTAAATGAACATTTAAAATTAAAATGTTTTAATTCAACGTTATTTCACGCGGTTAATGGTAGCCGAATTGATACGGTCTTCGCTAATCGAGCCAGAGATGTCTCGTGTTGCTGGGTTCCAATCGTTCGACTGGTGTTAATCGTGATACCCTGCACTGAAGATTCCCGAAAGGATGAGACACTAGTGTCTGTAGGTATTTAATTATTATAGTAAAAAAAATGATTATGACAGTCCCTTTAAGAAATTCGTTTCTTATCGTGGAGCACATTCAGTTGAATTAAAGTCGGTCGATTTAGCTCTTATGCATAGAGCATTGAATAACGATTAGATCACTGTCTGACTGACGTAAATGAACATTTAAAATTAAAATGTTTAAATTCAACGTTATTTCACGCGGTTAATGGTAGCCGAATTGATTAGGTCTTCGCTAATCGAGTCAGAGATGTCTCGTGTTGCGGGGCTCGAATCGTTCGACTGGTGTTAATCGTGACACCCTGCCCTGATTCCCGAAAGGATGAAACACTAGTGTCTGTAGGTATTTGATTATTATAGTAAAAAAAATAATTATATATATATATATATATATATATATATATATATATATATATATATATATATATAGTGCAAAAATTTGTTGAAATTCAAAGATTTTCTTTTTTATAACTTTTGTTTATTTTCTCCTGGATTTTTTCATTACAGCTGTTTCGTTAGTTGGAAGGCAATTTTACGATTTATGTGTCCATAAAAATATCCTGTCGCCACTAACTTCTTCAGATGATTTTTCCATTTGATGTAAACAACAAAAAGTTGATTTTTTTTTAATGATAAACATGGTATTTGGGAAAAAGCAATTCCAACGCCACGCTGCCACATGTTAGCCATCTTGGGTGTTATGCTAAGATAATTTTCTGTTTTAAAACCTAATTTCGTATTTTTTATATTTTATTTTTGTTTTAATTTCCAGGTTTTTTCCTTATTTATTTTTTCCTATTTCTTATAATTTTATTTCTACATTTATGCGTGTTTATTCTAATATTCCTTTTTGTTCGGTTTTCGAACTCTTATTTATTATTCAATTTTTTTTCTTTTTCTTTTTGCTTCAAGGGGAGGTTACTCTCATGGTATATATTTTTATTTCTAGGGTTACTTACCTTGCACCTTTTTCTTTCCTTATATTATACATTTAGTTTTTTCCTTACTTTATTTAATTGTTTCTTTCTTTTCCTTTTATTCATTTTTATTTATATTCATTCAAATTTTTTTTAGCATTTTTTTGTTAATCTGGTCTAATGCGTGAAATTAAGTATCGATTTCTGTGCAATATATATATATATATATATATATATATATATATATATATATATATATATTAGCAAAAGTACCCGTCGTTGACTGGGTTCAAAAACAGCCCACAGAAAATGGACTCTGATTTATTAAAGTATGATAGGTTATGAAAAGGAATGGTTGTAAGGAGATGGCTTCGAATTCGGGGGCATCAAAACCAAAGCAAAATATGATGAAAGTAAAAATAAAATAAATAAACCACTCTGCCTTTTCTGCAAGTATTTCAGTGGTGAATGCTCTGACGAACTGCAATCACTTGTGCCCCCACGACGTGAGCACCCTCGACAAACCCGACAGGCTGCTAAATCCCACCCCCACACTGTAGAGATCCCTAGATGTAAAAGATCTTTTTACTCCAATAGTTTCTTCCCCAGAACCACTAGACTCTGGAATTCCATTCCAGGTCCCTGCTTCCCCAACAGTACTGACGTTCAGAAGTTCAAGTGTAACGTGGACCGACATCTTGCTGCTCAAATCCCTACATAGTACCCCAGTAGTTGTTGACACTGATAGTAGCCCCCTACACCAAAGTGCCAATTTGCCTTGTTTGGGGTGAAAATGTAATGTAATAAAATAATACCTGAAACACTTATCACAATATTCTGTGGATCTATATTAAAAAAAGAACTTGCTAAACTTTGTGACATATTTCCATTCTATGGAGGTCAGGCGCGAAGGAACACCCCATAATTTTATTATACCATATTTCTTCAAACTGAAACATAATTATCAAAGTATACTTACGCAGATAGATATGAAAAGTCTTTATTAAAATGTGTGCCTATTTCCATTCTATGGAGGCCAGGTGCGAACACAGACCCCACAATTTTATTATACCATCCCTATTTAAGTTAAAACATACTAATCAAAGTAGTATTATGTACATCTATATCAAAAACACGTTGTTTTTTTTTAATTTTAAATTTTTTATTTCCATACTTTGTGGACCAGGCGCGAACGCAGACCCCACAATTTTAATGAACCACCGTTGTGTAGGATCAAACATACCCATTCCTGTGTCTCGATACTTCTTCTATCATTATATGTAATCAGTTTTTAAAATAGTCAACCATATAGGAGCCTATTCGTGACCAGACACACACACACACACATCCAGCTTCATATTATATATATATATATATATATATATATATATATATATATATATATATATATAACTACTTAATTTACTCACATAAAATTAATATACGAAAGTATAGATTTATGCGTAAACTTTAAGTATTTACTTCAAAAGTGCTCAATACGTAGGTAGAGCTAGTTAGTAAGTTATAAAATGTATATGGCGATTAAGCTACACTGAATATTCCGCGTTTCATCCACTCTAGGATTCTTCAGGCTTATGCATAAGCCTTTAAGTTTTAAAACGCCAAGAGTAATGCGGAAAGGACCGGAGCTACAAGAGGAAAGAAAGGAAAAACAAACAAACAAATAGACGGGTATGTTCGAGTATTTATTTATCACTCCTCTTCTCATTATATAATTATTTGCAACTGGTATGTCCGGTATATATAAAGTCTGTTGGTGGTATGAAACTTTGATTAATTTCGTAAGAAAGCACCTCCTCTTTTCAAAAAGAAAACAAGAGTATATTCAAGATGACGAAAGAGACTAGGACCGCAGCAAGAGGTTAGAACCGTAGTAAGATGTGATTAGTTAAATCTGTAGGAAACTGGGGGCAATGTTTTTGTTATTAATATTTATTGGCTATATTTTATTATTTTTAATCTTATTTATTTCGCTATTATTATTTTTATATATTAGGAGATATTCCTATGGCTAAATTAATTATTCCATTATGATAATCTATTATAAATTCTTTTTAAAATTGTTAACTTGGGATTGCTTATCTTGGCACATCAAATTCATCGCCAATCATTTTTGAATGCGTTTATAAAGTTGAGAACAAATAAAGATGACGTTGTTTGATATTACTTGTTGCAAACTACAAATCGCAAAAAATTGATGAAATATATATTTCAAAATGGTTGCTGGGTTTGTTTTTCGTTTGTTTTTTTCATTTTTTTACACTGGTGTAGTGTCAGTTAGAGAAAACATCGCTTTTTCTATTTTCGGTTGTCTTGTTATTTTTTGTTTTGTTATTATTTTTTTTGTTGTTGTTGTTTTGTTTATTTTTGGTTATTTTAGGGGGGGTCCCGTTTCCTGATTAGATGTACAGAAAATGTTTTGTTTACATATTTTTAAATCATCAGATATTTTGTAAACAAAAAAAAACATTTAGCTAATAGAATTTGTTGTATGTGTAAGAAGAAGAAGAAGAAAAAGAAGAAGAAGAAGAGGGGGAGGAAGAAGAAAGTTATGACGAGGAAGAAGAAGAAAGAAAGGAAAAAAATGAGGAAGAAGAAAGAAAAAAGATGACGAAGAAGAATAAAGAAAAAAGATGAAGAAGAAGAAGAAAGAAAAGGGTGAGGGAGGAGAAGAAGAAGAAGAAGAAGAAGAAGAAGAAGAAGAAGAAGAAGAAGAAGAAGAAGAAGAAGAAAGAAAAAAGAAGAAGAAGAAGCAGAAGAAGAAAAAGAAGAAGGCGAATAAGAAGAAAAAGGATGAGGAAAAGGAAGAAAAAGGAGACGAAGAAGAAGAAGAAGAAGAAAGAAAGAAAGAAAGGGAAAGAAGAAAAAAGAAAGAAAAAAGAAGAAGAAGAAAAAGAAGGAAAAAGATGAGGAGAAGGAAGAGGAAGAAGAAGAAGAAAGAATGAAAAAGATGAGAAGAAAAAGGGGTAATTATGATAGAATAGAGATCTAAATTTCCTTAAACGTCATTGTCTTTGTTTTTGTATAATGCTGGGGTTTTTTCTCTTCTAATGAGAAGCATTCAGCTTCGAAATATCATATTCGAATGAGGTTCTTTTTTCGCTATTTCATTTTTTTATTGATCTGATGATATAATAAAGTTTTATGTAACTTCTTTGACATTTATTATATACATATATATATATATATATATATATATATATATATATATATATAATGATTAGGGCTATGGCAACAGCATATTCCGCGGCCCACAAGAACCATGACAGCCAAACGAACCGGAAACTAAGACTCGAGTTTCGCCCTAATTTGGACTCATCAGTCAAACATATTCGTACCCGGGATTTGAAATCCAAGACTTTTGCATGCGAGGCAAACACTCTGTCAACTGAGCAAACGCCCCGCACACAAGAAATTCTATTAATCAACACAGATCAAACAAACCGCGACGAAATCAATCTGTGGAATGGACCTACTTCATCTCGAAAAGGGACGCGGTCATCCAACCAGCTAATAACCCCAAGCCGGTTCGTTTGGCTGTCATGGCTCTTGTGGACTGCGACGTTCTTTGGCTGTGGAAATTATTATATATAATCTCTCACATTCTGAAAATTATATATATATATATATATATATATATATATATATATATATATATATATATATATATATATCAAGGTAGGTGGCTGTAGGGATAACACAAAAATTATACAACGGGAAAATAATGTAAAAAAATTAAAGATTCTTGAAGCGTCGTACATTAGAACTCTTCAACCTAATATAAATGACATTGCATTTCAAAAAAGCAGTAACGTTCTGAAATGTCTTGCGTAGTCCGTGTTGGACGGACTTCGTACATGGTGTCTACGAACTTGCTGGTTTTAACACTCGAATTTTTAATCGACTTTTATTCTTAATCGACTTTTATTTTAACTCATCACTGACTATATATATTTTAGTTTTCATTTTTAATCCTCATTTTCGCAATCCTGTATTTTTAACACCTGATGATGATTCGTGGACGAATCGAAAGCGCTCGTAACAGCAACATGTATGGATCCTTTATTAATATTTTTGATTTTGAAACAAAAAAGACAATACGAAAAATTGAAAACTTAAAAAAAAGAATTATAAGAAAAAATGTCTCCGTTGTATTTAATAATATTTGCTTGAATATATATATATATATATATATATATATATATATATATATATATATATATATATATATATATACATACACACGCACGTACACTATAACCCATTGACGTAAATGGATACTTTATGCAAAACTGATGGTTCAATTTGTTCAAATTTATTCTCATTTTTGCATTATATATATACTGTTAATCATTATTAGGGCTGTGATAACAGAATATTCTTTTAATTCTTTTGATTCTCAAATATATATCCGACTCAGTAAGACACATTCAATCAACTGAGAATCACATCAGTTTATATAAAAAAACACATAAGATATAACGGATATATTCTCAAGAGTCAAAACGATGAAAAGAATATGCTGTTGTCACAACCCTAATCAGTATATACTTATATATAATGTTCTTTTAGGAGACGGCTAATATACAGTGAGACATGATGGAGTATCTGTAAAAAACTAAACATCCAGTGTAGAAGCAAATTCTGAAAAAAACAGTTGGAAATGACTTATATACCATACATTGCGACCATGTAATCCCTACAGCCACCTACCTTGAAAATGCTGCTGTGCAACCTGACATAGTTATATGGAATAAGTCAGAGAGAGTTGCAACCTTGATTGAAGTGAGCGTTCCTAATGATGGAGGTCTGAACAGAGCTGAAAGGGAAAAACAGACCAAATATCAAGGTCTCACGTATGATATGAAAAGAAATTGGAATCTTAAGGAGATACCAATCATACCAGTTATTATAGATGCTACAGGGCTTATGAAGAAGAACCTGAAGTTCTACCTAACTAATATTCCTGGTGAACCAAGTGCAAAAGAGATCCAAGCAATTGCACTTAAAGAAACAGCGAGGATATTAAAAAGAGCTCTCGGTTGGTTTCAATAAAAAGCAGGGCAATGTTGGCAGCTGGTTTGGATGCCCCATACTCAGCATTACAATCTTAAAAGGAAGAAAAAAAAAAATTTTTTAATTAATCATTATATACTTATATATAAAAGTCCATACAAAATGTAAACCAGATCATCCCAGTAGAAAAAGTGGAACTTATAAACTAATCACTATTAATCCCTAAGTGTGCATTGAACAGATACCATAATACTTGGTTTGCTGCACCTTATATTAACAAAGGTTCATGCAAAATTTCAGCTAGATCAACCCTTAGTTTCCAAGAAAAAGTGGAACGGACAGACAGAGAAACTGAGAGACTAAGAATATAATACGCGTGTGTGTGTGTGTGTGTGTGTGTGTGTGTGTGTGTGTGTGTGTGTGTGTGTGTGTGTGTGTGTGTGTGTGTGTGTGTGTGTGTGTGTGTGCTGATATGCTCTTCATAGTTTCAATGGATATCGTGTTCGTTTAGATATAATAGTGCACGAATCTTGTAGCTGCGTGTGAAAGAAAACCTGTAACCGACCGGGACTCACAACAGTCAATAATAATAATAATAATAATAATAATAATAATAATAATAATAATAATAATAAAGGAGTAACGAGTGTGCACTTTGGGGTTTTATATAAAGTTCGGTTTGCCAAAAAAAAAAAAAGAAGAAAGAAAGAAAGAAGAGAGAAACGGTTTTCTTCTCCTCACCTTTCAACAGATAACTGGGTCACCTTGCACGGCCGTCCAGCTAAAAATATTAAGAGTCGGGAATTCAGGTCGGGTTTTGTTATACTAATTTATCTTGTATTGAAATCTACACGAGCGTGACGTTGCATTCATACTCGCATACACACACATATACACGCACATGCACACGTACACATACACACATGCATACATATACACACATACACATGCACACATACATATACATACATACACATACAAACATACACATACACGCATATACACATACATCTCAACACTAACGTACTGTACATGCAATAACCCTTATCCCGGAGTGGCTTCCGGCCTTGATAAGTGGTGACAACCTTGTAAAAAAACATACATAGATGTATATACATACACATACATACACATACACAAACACGCATACATACACATACACACATGCACATACACACATACACACATACAAATAAACACATACACATATATACATACACATACATACACATAAACACATACACAAACATACACATACGTACATATACAGACACATACACACATACATACATACACATGCACATATACATATACACACATACACATACATATATGATATATATCTGTTATCCATCTGATCTGATGATGACGTTTTCTGTTTTGCATCTCATCTATGGGGTTGGGCTAGAGGCACAAAGTCTTGAACAGTGGGGCCATCGGAAGTCAGTTGTTGCGATCAACGCTGAAGCTGCTCTGCGGTGTCTCTCTCTGGCAGCAGTGAGTTTCTGGCATTGAGCCTCTTCAAAATTGGCAGCAGCTCTATGAACTGAGCCCCGCCATTTTAGTCTGCTCATGGCATAACCCTCCAGATCTTTCAGTTTGATGTAGCACCACTGGAGATTGGCTTTGATCATATCCTTGTACCGCAGTCTTGGTCGACCTTGGTTTCTTTTGCCAGCCTGGAGCCTCCCGTAAATACGGTGTCTCGGTATCCGACACTCTTCCATTTGAATCACGTGTCCAACTCATTGAAGTTGGGCTTTGATGATGGTGGCCTTCATGCTGGTGGACTTTGCATGGTCAAGGAACCCCAGATTAGTGATTATGACGGGAGACTGCCAGGCTGCAGTGGATGACCAGGATGATTCTAACTCACCGAGGGTTTGAGGCCTGTCGGCTACTCTGACCTGGTATACCAAGCTCACCAAAGCTAGCGCCCAGGATGTGGCCACTGTTGCATGCGACAGCTATGGGGAGGCACAGGTTAGAACTGAGTGTCAGGTGAGGTTCAGTGGCAGACAAGCTCTCCAAAAAAAGAACATGGCGATCCCTCTTACCAAAGGTACTAACCACTTCCTGAACACCCCAAACACCCCAACATATACATACACACATACACATACATACATACACACGATGTTTGGCTGTCGTTGTCGATAAAGACCACGAAAATCACTGGTTTGAAGTTTACTGGACTTTATGTGTCCGTTGATGACTTGTCAGGTCAATGCCGGCTTCAGAATATTGCCAACAAATGGAGCACCTATGATCAGTAATTGTCGTTGAAATGTTTCCTGCCCTTGACTTGCGGAGTGTGCGCTTCCTCCACTTTTCATTCCATGGAGACTTTGTTGATTGAATCACGCCACTGACGGAATTTTGGGGTCGTCAAGAAAATCCGTTTTTTGGGTAACGAATTGAAAAAAAAAAAAAGAAAAGAAAAAAAAGAAACATGTAAAGCAAATTTTCCGGGAATGGGAAACTTAAGAATTGAGCAAATGAAGTACAGACAGGAAATATGATTAAAATGATCCGAATTTTATTAAAAGAAAAGAAAATGTTACGTTGCTTTTATTTTCCAAAGCTAGGACTTAAAAACCCTTAAAATCAAAAACAAATGCAAGAAACCATAAATTCTTACTTGAAAAGCTGAAAGGAAAAGAACAGTCTTTCTTTTAACAAAATGGATTGTTTAAAGAAAGAAAACATACAAGACAGAGTTTTAATTTTTTTTTCTTTTCTTCTCCTGTGCCCTTTTTTTTATCAAAACAAACAAAAACCTTTTTAAAAGTCTCTCTCTCTCTCTCTCTCTCTCTCTCTCTCTCTCTCTCTCTCTCTCTCTCTCTCTATCTATCTATCTATCTATCTATCTCTCTCTATCTATCTCTCTCTCTCTCTTTCTCTCTCTCTTCAAAGTATGGAGTGTCCGAAATAAAATTCCTTTTCTTAGAAAAGGAGTGTCTTCTTCTTCTTCTTCTTCTTCTTCTTCTTCTTCTTCTTTCGTCCGAAAAAAAAATCCCCTTTCTCTGGAAAGGTCGTCAGGCTTCCTCTTCATCCGAAAAACTTTTCTTCGTAAGGGGGATGAAGAAATGAAATCAATGTTGACGCGTCTCTCTGTCAACAGCTGGAAAAAAAGAATTAAATAAAAATAGTGACAGACTCTGCAACACTTTTTCCTTTTCAATAAATAGTGTATTTTAGGAAACCGCTCCAATAAAAGCTCTCTACACTTAGTGAAGTGGTTGAATGAATTTACGTCGTGGTCGAAGGAGTCTCGGAAAACGAGTCTAGCTCTCTAGAAATCCTATCCGAAACTGATTCGAAAGAATAACAAAAAAAAAGGGATTTCTGGGACTGTTCACAACAGCAAATCATCGTTAGAGAACTACTCTATGCTGATGGTGCTGATTGCAAAATATGAATTGTTTTTTCTTGAGCATGTGACGTCTTTGGCTTAACTATCAGCATTACGAAGACGAAAGTGATGTTCAGTCGTTCACCTGGTGTTCCATACATTGAACCAAATGTGGGGGGGGAAAGTAGGCTGGATGTTGTGGACACATTTCTGTACTTAAGGAAGACAATCTCCATAGATGGCTCTCTGGATGCAGAGGTGCGTCTTCGTATCCAGAGGGTCAGCACGATATTTTGAACACCAGAAAAGCGGCTGTGGTGATAATTACATATAGTATAATAATTACATATAGTATAATAATTACATGTAATATAATAATTACGCATAGTATAATAATTAAAGATTGTAAAATAATTAAAGACAATATAATAGTTACAGACAGTATATTTACATACAGTATAATAATTGCTCATAGTGTAATAATTACATATAGTATAATAATTACGTATAATATTTACATATGGTATAATATTTACATATAGTATAATAATTAAAAAATATTATAATATTTACATATGGTATACTATTTACATATAGTGTAATAATTAAAAATATTATAATATTTACATATAGTATAATAATTACGTATATTATAATGATTACATATATTATAATATTTACATATAATAATTACATATATTATAATAATTACATATAGCATAATAATTACGTACATTTTAATAATTACATATATTATAAAAATTACGTATAGTATAATAATTAATCATGTCCCTTTGTAAATGTTAGTTAGATCCTATGGCATGTCAACTCTGTTCATTTTTTATGTTCGACTGGGTGTTATTGTCTGGTTCATCTTTAAAGACATCTACAGCAAGAAATCGTCTTTTAAAAAGAAGTTCATATTTTTCAATCCCCAATTAACAACTTCTAGATTTGCTTTGACAATGTGTAACTCAAACATCCTTCGTGGTGTAGCATTTCTCCCCTCCTCTCATTCTATCTCTCTCTCTCTCTCTCTCTCTTTCTCTTTCTCTCTTTCTCTCTTTCTTTTGTAACGTATTAGGAAACAAAGACATAAAGGAATTCGACTTACTCGTTTTTTTTTCAGTGAAACAACGGACATTTATTTACAGGTACTTTTCAAAATAACGCCTTGTCCTTTGTTCCAAAGTCTCCTCGTACTCTAATGTGTTGAACTCACTGTCTTTGTTCGGCCATGTTTAGGACGCGATATTTTCCTGTCGCTCTCAGCCCACGTGTGTAACATCTTTATTTCTCTGCCCGTCAATCATGTGATCCTCGGTCTGCATACGTCATATTGCGCACGGTTCGGTCATTTGCATACGTACGATCGCGCTCTGCTAAACTTTCTCCCCACCTCTTGCTCTCTCTCTCTCTCTCTCTCTCTCTCTCTCTCTCTCTCTCTCTCTCTCTCTCTCTCTCTCTCTCTCTCTCTCTCTCTCTCTCTGGCATGTTCGATGGAAACAATGAAAAGTAAAACAATAATAATAATAAATTATTTTTTCATACAACCGTTCTCGTTTGTGTTTTATGAATTATAATCAAAACCTGTTTGCGAAGAGGTGATGCACTATCAGTAAAGAACACTTGACTAACAGAAGTACTGGAACATTTAGTTAGGAAAACAATAGCAGCAAACAATAAAATCGGTTCTGTTCCTTTCTGTGCAGTTGTAGTCGTTTAAGTTTGAAATAATCTCCACTCGGTTTTGCTAATTACCGTTCTGCAATCACATGTGACTCTTAAGGTGTCAATCAAACTCTCCATTTAAACATCGGTACTGGTGATGTAACATCTCCTTCTTTCTCTTTTTTCTCTTTCTTATTATTAATCTCTTTCTCTCTTTCTCTCTCAATCTCCGGGTCTATGACAATATCAAGCATATCAAGCAATGTGACGTCATATCTCGTACTCCCCTCTTCCTCTCTCTTTTACTATTTCTCTCTCTCTCTCTCTCTCTCTCTCTCTCTCTCTCTCAACCCCCTCTCTCACCCTTTCTCTCTGACAGGTTCGGTGTGCATAATGAAACAATAAAATATTAAAATAAAAATAATAGATTATATATTTTCATACCACCGTCTTCGTGCGCGTTTTATGAATGACTAGCGGGGGGTACCCGGCGTTGCCCGGGTGTTTAGAGGTGTGTGCGTTCGGGCTGCGGGGGGGTGTTACTCAAAACATAAGAATAAGCGAAGTAAATATTAAAAAAAAAAAAAATACTAAAGCTTTAAAGAATCGAAAAAATAATTAAAAAAACTAACGTAAGGCAAACGAACGATGTTAAATGTAAAAAGAGGAAAAAACAAAATAAAATGTGAAAAATAAAAACAAAAAAAAACACTGGTTTAAATAACCCTGTTTCAATATTAAAATTTTAAAAGTCGAAAAAAAAAGACACCTCATACCACGATTCGAACCCAACCCCTTTAGATAATGAGGCCGCGCTCTAAGCAACTACGAAATTCTATCACTTTTTCAAATATTTAAAGTAAATCATGTTTCCGACGTCGTATTATGCATGCGTAGAAGCGAACTTATCATGAGAGGACGGTTTTTGCTGACTCCTCCCTGTAGAAAACTGCTGATTTTAGGATGAAGAAATTCATGTTTTTGGCCAATTTTTCGATATTTGTCGGGCGAAGGGTGAAACTTTAAAATGATACCGATCTCGTGAAAATCAGTGACCCGTGTCGAAAGTTTTTGCGAGACATACAAACACACATACATACATACAAATGAACATACATACACACATATTTGCTTTTATATATATACAGACAATAAAATACGGTTTCTACATTTCTATGAACGGTTACATTGGCATCATTCCCAAAACCATATGCAAACGAAGTTAACGTTTGTTTTCATAAAATACTAAAAAAATAAAATTTAATAACTGTTATCAGCGAACACACAATGATAGACGGCCGTTGCGAGAACAAGTGAATTGCAATAATCATCAAAAGGTACGAAGAGTACTGAAAATCTGTGCAGAACTATCGTCACTCAGAGTTCAGGGAACACCATCTGCTTTTACCAGCCATCGATCACTGGTAAACATAAAAAGAATTATTGTAGTGCCAATAACTGTTGAAGCATTAGGAACAATCTTGAAAATCCTGGTAAAAAAAAAACAGGAGAAATTGGAATCAACGGAAAGATTGAGACGATATAAAAGAGGCAATAATTAAAACAACCGAATTCAGATAGAAAGCCATCGAATGCGGAAATCAACTGATAACACAAATAAACGCTGGACAGTCACAGATCAATAGGAAGTGATGAGAATGAAAAGAAAATAACACGCAACTACGTGCGGTGGCATCTGCCTCGATTGATATCACACAAAACTGCCGTGAAAGGTCAAGAAAGATGGAAAGACTTAAAAGGGAAAGCATTAACGAGACTTCCACCTGGAAAGATTTACTGTGATTCAAACTCCAGAGAATACGAAAGGGTTTTGTTAGCGACAATTCTATACTTAATGGTTGCTGCGATGACGCAAAATAATTTGCAATCGTTATGGAAAGGGGAAGAAATTTGAGGAGACTTGTTGTCACTTGGATGCTAAGAGATCATCAATTTATAGCCAATAAGCAGTCACACACTTGTGAAAAATTCTTTGAGAATAAAATAAAACAGCTGTTCACGGAGAACTATGCAAACACCTGTACTTTTAACACACAAATAAATGGTATTGAAAATAGAAAATCACAGAATCCTTTGAGACATGAAGGGAAAAATCCATCCAAGTCAGGACACTCGACTAGTTAATGAGAAGGAAAAGACCTGCCAAATCGTAAGTTTCGCCGTCCCAGCAAATCACAGAATCAATACCAAGGGGGGGACAAAAATTGAAGCAAATAGAGCAGGAAGAAGACCTTGGTCTTACTTTCAGCAGGTTCGTAACACTTGCTTCTCTTTATATTATTTAAATTATTTGAACTATTGCTCTCATTTGGAGTGTTATTTGCACAACGTTTTAGTCGATGTAATCTCCGGCCTTCTTCAGTTGTATCTTGTCGAATTCAGGAATCGTGTTGTCCCCTCAATGTCTTTTATTTATTGAAGTATTTATTATGCAGCATTCATGTGGCTGATATGTGTTTGTTGTTTGAATTACTGGGTTTCCGCTTTCGAGGGTTTACTAAAGATTTCTTATGCAGCATTCATGTGACTGATATGTGTTTTTTGTTTGAATTACTGGGTTTCCGCTTTCAGGGGTTTACTAAAGATTTTAGCTGTTTTCATCATAGCCGTCCGTTGCATTCCAATTTATCCTGTTTTTTGGGGGGAGGGCACGTTTTTCTGGACTTCATATTTCATATTTCTTTCAATTCTCTGGCAAGTTAGTATTCGACAACTGTTAGACCTCCACTGTGGCCTGCTGGGACGACAACATCTACAATTTGGCAGTTTTCATTTTCTTGCTTGCTAATTATTAACGTCCAGGCTCTTTGCTTGGGTGAATTCATCTGTTTGTACATTTATTCTACAGAGAATTTTGTGATTTTTGTTTTATAGTATTGTCTCTAATATGTATCTGTACCATTTTTCTGCGTGCTCAAACTGCAATCGTCGTTTGCATAGTTCCCAGTGAACTACTTTCCTCGTGCAGTATTGCTTCTTTTGTATTGTGTGTATGTGTGTGCGTGTGTGTGAACGTGTGTGGGTGGGTGCTAGTTTGCTGCATTCACATTATGATTTACTGTTTCGTCTCTTTATCTGCAGGGTCTACGTTTACTGTTTTCAGGATTTCATCTATTTTGGCTTTGATATAATTAGTTCTAATCGAATTGTTCTGTACAGCTCTCGGTAACAATTCCGTTTATCTATTAAACGGTAAGGCCTTCCACTGTTTCCAGTTTTTCCCTTCTCATGATCAGCAGTGTAAATTTTTCCATACCTAATTTCATTCTGTTATCCCAGCAAAGATTCTGGTTGAGTTTATTGGCGTCTATACTTCTTTTTAGTACTGTCAAACAGTTTCAGATTGTCCATGTACATTAGGTGGTTCATTCTTTCATCTGTATTAGTGAATTGTATCCGGCTTGACACTTTCTTAGTACATTGTTAAGATCATTATGGCTATGATAAATAGTAGTGATGATAGGGAGTCCCCTTGGAAGATACCTCTTTGTATTTTAATCTCAGTTAAGTAGTGTTAATCAGTTGTGTTAATCAGTTGTTAGTTCAAGACTACGTTCTCATTGCATTTTCGATTAAATTGATAATCTTGCCGGGTATTTTTTTTTTATATTCTCAGGCATTCTATTATCCATGTATGCGGGATTCTGTCGTACGTTTTCTTGTAGATGATCCATGCCATGGCTATGTTTTTTTCTACTTTTTACCTTTTTGGTGATATTTTGGTCTATGTTCTTCTTTTTCCTTTTTGGCATCCTTTCTGTTTTTCAGGGAGTGGTCCACAATTATTAAGGTTAATTTGTTCCCTCAGTTGTGCTCGTAGTGATTTCCAAATAGTAGGTAAGCATGATATAGGCCTGTAGTTGGTGGGGTTCCATTTACCATGTCTTTTTTGCACCAGTGTGATTCTACGTTTGGTCATCGACTCTGGCACGTCTGCTTCATAAATAAATCTGTTGCGGTTCTGAAATAGCCTTTCATGTAGTGATGTGATTTTTTTTAACCAGTATACGTGTAATCCGTTGTGACCTGTCGCTCTCCAGTTTGCCATTTTTCGTAGGATTTTTGCCTTGCTGATTTTATTCTCTGTCCATTCTTCGATCATCAAACTCACTAGGCCATCATCAAAGAGTGCTCACTGTCAACAAGCGGTTGTATTCTCTGAAGTTTCGGTGACAACAGATCTCCCCAGATTTTCGGTACTCTCAACCTCTTTGCAACTTTGCAAATGAATTTGCATTATCGCAAAAGTCGTTTTTCATTGATTTCTCGCTAGCAATACCATTGGCTTTCACTGGAATTTTGGGTGGCAATAAGTCTCCCCAAAGTCTCATTCTCCTTCGCACTCATCCTATGGAGGTCTGGTTAGTGATTTTCTTCCTCAGTTTTTCCATCTTCCTTGACTCTTCTCGATTATTTGGTGTGATACCAGTCGATATGGGCATTACAAATTTTTATTATAATAATAATAATAATAATAATAATAATAATAATAATAATAATAATAATTATTATTATTATTATTATTATTATTACTATTGTTGTTGTTGTTGTTGTTGTTGTTGTTGTAGGCTGAAGGAAAGAATAAATGGGAAAGAAAGAGGAGTGACGTGTTGGTCTGATGCATTCGTTTGTAATTATTTCAGGCTGGCGGAGGAATTTAGCGTAGGTGTTCATACCGCTTGCTTACCTGGCGACCGAATGCCAAATTCAGGCACGAGCACTCCCAATTCCACTCCACGCACTTCATCCTATCACACATACGCTCACGCACGCGCGTACTCTCTCTTTTCTAAGTATCATAGACGTATCTGCCACTCATGTTCACAAGATATATGTAGAGAAGGGGTTTATAAATAGATTGCGCTGGAAATATAGAAAGATAGATAGATAGATAGATAGATAGATAGATAGATTAGAAAGGAGGGAGGGATGTAGAGATAGATAGATAGATAGATAGATAGATAGATAGATAGATAGATAGATAGATAGATAGCAAGGTGGGTAGATAGATAGCTCACACTTACTGCAGTAAACTTTGGCTGATAGCTTAAGGGTTATAATATTTGCCAACTGTCGAAATACAATGCATTGAAACTTTTAATTTTTTATCATTTTTAATAAACAGTTTAAATTTATTATTCGATAATAATTGTTCGTTACTTAATTAATATAATTATTATATTTGGTTAGTTAATAATAGTTAAACTATTTTTTTAATATTTTCAAAACAAAAAATATAAAGTTATAGAAAAAGAGATTTTTTTTAGAATTTTTTTTTTTTTAATTTCAAAATATTTTAAAATTTCCAAGTATAAAATCACACTTCTTTCGGGGGTGGGGGGTATCTATTTGTAACAATTTAAAGAAAATTTATTATTCAAAATTTTCGATTGAACACTTCGATTTAAAATTGATTTACTTCTTGAAATATTCTCACAAAAGAACGAAACAATTTTTAAACATTTTGATAAAATATGAAATGAACAACTACATCTCTCTCTCTCTCTCTCTCTCTCTCTCTCTCTCTCTCTCTCTCTCTCTCTCTCTTTTGGACTTCCGGTTTGTTGACTGTCATGGCTCTTGTGGGCTGCGACGTTGTTTGGCTGTGGAAATAATTATATATAATCTCTCATATTCTATAAATTCTATTACTAATTGCTCGCTAGGTTAGTTTGTTTGATTACACAGTCCTAGCGAGTATAAATTTCCTACTTGTGAGACATCGGCTGGGCTTATAGCTTGGTTGGATGACCACATCCCTTGTTCGAGATGAATTAGGTTCGTTCCATAGTCGGATTTCGCCGCGGTTTGCTTGATCTGTGTTAGTTAATAGACTTTCTTCTGTGTGGCGCGTTTGCTCAGGTGGCAGGGTGCTTGCCTTGCATGCAAGACGCTGAGTTCGGTTATATCTAAATAAGGGCGAAACTCGAGTCTTGGAATTCCGGTTTGTTGGCTGTAATATATACTAACTGACAGCCTGTCGTTGTCTGGTCGTACAATACGTTTAAGCATGATAGTTTAATTCATGCAGATTGTGTATGTATTATTATTATAAAATAACTCCTTCATTGATTATTATATAATACGAAGAATAATTTATCTGGTGGACTAATTCGCAAACAAAAAATAAAAATAAAAACATAATAATGATAATTTTGTTCATCAAATTCCATCCGTGTATGTGTACAATATCACGTCAGCTGATATTTGGGCTTGACTTCTGAGTAGTGCTTAGTTTTAAAATATACAAATAAAGAAATACTTTGCGGCGATTTTAATTGGCAGTCAGATTGACTTATACTCGCATTTTCTTCTTCTTTTTACATTTTTTTATGTTCAATATATTTTTTCAACTTCCATACCCTCACGGGACTACAAAAACAATCACGAGTGTAATCATTAGCTTTTACATAAGCTGTTCAGTTGCTGGATGTGTTCTACAGGCGACAAATCACGTCAAGTGAATTAAAAACATTCTGTAAAAAATATATAGTAGAGCGTGTTATGATCGCGTCATACTATCCTAAAAGCAATGGTCAGGCAGAACGGTTCATATTAAGAGAGCGAGAAGTATACCTACCAAAAAGGTCATTCAAGAAGTTTTGTAAGTATACAGGATGATCCCAAATAATAATATTCCTTCTTCCGTTAGGCCAACAGAAGCAATGTTTGCAAGAGAAGAGGTCAAGAAATGTATTGAAAGGACGCTTCTAAATTGTTGAAACGCATTAGGAAACAGGCATAGTAGATAATACTTAGAAGCTGTCGATCATCATCATCGTTATCATTATCATCATCATAATCATAATCTTCTTCTTCATCATCATCATCATCATCATCAAGGTGATTCATCCGATGTAGTTACTATATGGGCTCTTCTCGTTATTAAAGATGGAGGATCCTACGAGGAAAGACAAATAGTCTTTCCGTTACATAATATGTTGTACTTACACACCTTTATAAATGTGCCACCGAGTTGTCTCATTTATTGCCGGCTTTTCAATGTAAAAACAACAAATAAAAAACTAATCTAAATTTGTTTTTTAAGTGTTGGGATATTAAACGGGAGTCGGAGAGGTGGGGAGTTAGTCTTTGTGACAACGTGTTTGTAGTATGGCCTATATAGTTAGCAGTATTAGAGTAGTAGTTTACCAATTTAATTGCCTATTAGGAGAATGTATCTCTGATAGTGCTAACTATACTACAACTACGGTGTCACGAAGACTAACTCTCCAGTTTAATATCGCCACACTTAAAAAAACATGGCTGCCATTATTCCGAATTTTGAAGAATCATGGTTGAAAATACTAAAATCTTACAAAGCGATAATATATATATATATATATATATATATATATAAGTGAACGTGTCTGTGTGTCTGTCTGTGTGTCTGTGTGTCTGTCTGTGTACATTTTCCAACGCAATAACTCTGTCAATTTTCAGTCTACAGATGCGAAATTTGATATACAGGGTACTGAGATTTGAGAAAATCTTTGTAATCCGTTTTCGGCAAGGAATTTGGTTGTGAAGTGGTCAAGGTTCTACGATTTGACCTTTGAGAACTCTACCTAACTTCTCCGACAATTTTAGGTCTAAACACTTGAAATTTTAGATATAGGTTCGTTATACATGGATCTAACTTTATAACTTGATTTGAGTCCAAAACAGTAAATGTCAAGGGGTCAAATTAAATAAATTGACCGCTTCTTTTTTTTTTTTTTTTTTTTTGCTCAACGTACACCTCCAAACACCCGGGAAACGCCGGGCTGAAATGCTAGAGTATATATATATATGTGTGTGTGTGTGTGTGTGTGTGTGTGTGTGTGTGTGTGTGTGTGTGTGTGTGTGTGTGTATAACGCGCGTTAGCCTTCATATTATTTTTATTTATCTTCATATTTCGTGCTACCCATTTTCACTTTTCATCGCATATCTTCATTCTTTAGTTTTGTTTAATTAGCGTGTTTCATATCAACACACTGTTTTTACCCTTCGTATGTTTTTCCCCCAACCACCTTCATAGACATCGCAGTCATTGGGTCAAAAATGTGAAATCTCCATCAATTCAAAGCTAAACGGATTCACACTGACTCACTTCCGGTAGAAATAATTATCGGCGCCTGCGCAACACACACATTCTCAAATGCTTACGAGACTCCGCGTATATCCGTATAGATATACTTTATATCACTTTGCTTACTGTGAAATTTAAAATGTCTATTTCAGCAAACCAATTATCTACACGTGTCTATATATAACCGACCTCCTGTTGCGCGTCAGTCTATCAAAGAGCATTTATATCTACAATTTAAAAAAAAATACTTATTAAGAAAACACCTCTGGAATTCATTGGCGCAAAGATTAAAGCTCAATCCGCGGGAAATACAGAGTTTTCTGCCTGGCTTGTCATTAAACAAGTCAGGCAGAAAACTATATTTAAAACGTAGATTTTATCATGTTTTTTCAGGTGTTTTTTATATTAAATTTTAATTTAATTTGGGGTCATGGTGGATTAATACGTTTACCTAAATAACCCGCCCCCAAAGGAAAACACTCTCTTAAGTATGGTGTAAAAATATTTAAAAAAAAAAAAAAAGAACAATTATTTTAGAATTAAAAGCGAATTAGTTTAGCATATAAATTTGATATAAAATATATCTACGATATTTGGGTCGTTCTATCGTTTTAGGATACGACTACTTAATATAATTATATCCTTCTTAAACAAGAGAAAAATTCAGGTTATTCCCGGTAGCCCTTCTGCTTGGTAGGCGCTAAAATGTTTCAAATGCATTTTTGATGTTAGGTTGTATAAGGGTGTTGGTCAAAATCGGACTGTTCTTTCTTTGATCGGATTGTTTCGATTATCGATTTTCGATACATATAAGATGTATTCTGATATAAAACTTATCTAAGAACACTCCCAGACACATAAAGTACAGATGTGTGAAATTACAAAAGAATTGGCTCAGCCGTTTCGGAGTCAATAGGGAACGAACTCTCACACACAAACAAAGTACCTTTTATATAACTTTCTAGGTTTCTAGCGCTACCGCCCTAGTTTCATTTTAGATTTACAGAATAGTAGTTCGGAGATGACTGCTAAGATAGAACGAGGTGATTTGGATTATTTGGATTAGTCAGACTACTGTTCTCATTTTTAGTGTTATTCGCACAACGTTTCGGCCGATATAACCTTCGGCCATCTTCAGGTGTATCTTGTCGAACTCGGGAATCTTTCTCTCGAACTCGGGAATCTTCACGAAATTTCGAACAGAAACCTTTATTTAATTTACGAGTGTAGCATAGTCGCGTTTCCTCGGTTATAACTGGGTAGAAGTCCTAAGTAATTTGTGATTATATTTTGAATTTTACTAAATATTCTATCGACTGCGCAGTGGATAAAGTAGTTGGTTAAATTCAATTGTAGGATACACTCTTCTGGGGGTTAGAATTCAATCCTCAGTGCTCGCGACACCCAAAATGCAATTGCGATGATTGATAATTTCTATTAATTGGACTATTTATTTTGAGTGCTATTTTACAACGTTTCGGCCGATATAACCTCCAACCTTCTTCAGGTGTATCTTGTCGAACTCGGGAATCTGTTGGTGAACTTGGGAATCTGCACGGAATTTCAAAAAGAACCCTCTATTTAATCGGCGAGGATAGCATGTTCTCGTTGCATCAGTCAAGTCTTAATTGATTCGCAGTTCTATTCTTCGTATCGCCCTCAATTAGAATTGTACCTTCTACCTCCAAAAGCGTGTCACTTACAAGGACCCATGGCGTAATGGATAAAGTACTATATAAAAATGCAATAATAAGTGATACATATGCAGAGGCACAACGACAATTATTGTAATAAGTAAGATCTGAACATATTTGATGTGAGAAGGTGGGGTGTGAAAATGTGACTCATCAACCTTGAAAGAATTTTGATTAATTTTAGCCTGAGACGTAATTAGTAATAGTTATGTTGGGTTTAGTCAATATATGAAAAACTTTACGAATGTGTGTCATTTTGTGTACTTGTATGAACTTAACTCCACATCACATAATATAGATATGTCACGAATGTGTGGCATTTTATGTATTTAACTCTACATGATATTGACATGTCAAAATGTGTGGCATTTTATGTACTTATATGTACTTAACTCAACATGATATAGAAATGTCACGAATGTGTGTCATTTTATGTACTTATATATACTTAACTCTACATGATATAGAAATGTCACGAATGTGTGGCATTTTATGTACTTATATGTACTTAACTCTACATGATATAGATATGTCATGAATGTGTGCCATTTTATGTATTTGTCTGTGCTTAACTCTACAAGATATAACCAAGATAACCAAATTAACAGCGAATCATCATGGATTGTCGTGTAATGCTTATGAACAGAATCGTTTTTAAATATGTTAAAACGCAAGTAAACTTTTATATGTTGCTAGAATAGTAACTCATCTTGCCTTTGGTAGCATTTATTTGGTGCATATTCAATTTTTGTTGACCTGTCTTATTTTGTTACATCCAGTTTAAAATACCTGATTTTTTTTTCTTAAATAGGGCTTATACTGAAAAATACATGTTCAAAATTGAAAACGTTTCTTTCACAATCGTGCGTATCAAACCACATAATGAAAATAATATTATGAAAAGAAAAACCACTGTAATAAATAGATAATAGTAAATCATATACGAAATATAATTTATAACGAATAAAAATATTTTGGATGAATAATATTGTAAAAAGAATATTTATTAAAAATGGTTTAGTGGTTATAAATGAAAGTAATTCTATTCGAACAAATATAGAGCTGTGTGCTATTTTAAAATTGGTATTAATTCGAAATAATTCCGACCCAGACAAAGTATTTTCTGAAAGGAGTTGATTCGAAAAATTTATGCATTATATATTTAGTTTATATATTATATATTTAGTTTATATATTATGCATGTATTTTATAGATTATATATTTAGTTTATATATTATATATGTATTTTATATATTAAATATTTAGTTTGTATATAATATATTTAGTTTATATATTATATATTTAGTTTATGTATTATGTATGTATTTTAGATATTATATATGCATTTTATATATAATATATGTATTTCATATATTATATTTTTAGTATATATTATATATTTAATTTATATATATATATATATGTGTGTATATTATGCATTATATATATATATATATCGATAAATAACTGTTTACTGCTTTACCTGGTTTCACTTCGTTGTAATTAATTTCTTTTGAATGATCTACTCACAGACGTGACCACGTGAAGGTTATTACCATTCCTAATAAAGATAACAGCTCGAAAGAGCATGCTGATTCGGCAGTCCGCGACGGTATCAACTCCACTAGCATCCCATTTTATTAAATGATAAATACAAGCGAATATCAGAAATACGATAATGGCGTGAGTGTTCACACATTTCCAACAGACATTTTTTCACGCATTGTTGAAATTCAAAGCATGAACAATTTTTGGCACGGTTTTACGAATGAACCCTAAAAAACAAAACAAATTGCAACACTTTCAAAAACAAATTGCAATATTTTTTAATTGTCGTCTATTAGGCATTTGAGTTCCTTTGGAAATCAGATTAATTTATATATGTGTGCGTATGTAACTTAATTAAATAAGTTTAAACGTATGAAACTACCATTTTTTTTTTCAAAAGTGCTTAATACAAACTTAGAGCTTCCATAAGCAAAATTAAATAAACATAAAAAAATATTTAAAATATAATTTGACTCAATATATATATGTGTGTGTGTGTGTGTTAGTGACCTGGCAACAGGGGAGAAAAACGAAATAGCAACACTGCAGATCACTATATATATATATATATATAAATGTTGGCAAATTTAGGCCTATTTTATGGGTTTTAAAGTATAGGGGTTTTTCTTACCAATTTTCATAAAATTTTAACCATAGAAAATGAGTGACAAAGAATATTTTTTTATGTAATGAATCACAGAGTGCTCGATGATCAAAAACGCTTGAGTCAACTAATTAAAAGATTATTAAACAAATTATTAAAATTATTAAAAGATTATTTAAAAAAATGTATTAAAAGAAAATCAGAAAATTTGCCTTTAAAGACAAAGAAATGAACACGGAGGTGTAATCAATAATTTTATTTATATTGAAAATAATTAGATACTCTTAAGATGTGTCCTTTTTTATCTGTATGTTTTACGATGAAAAATATTAATATTATTATAATCTTTAAAAAGCCTGCAAATTTTTACGTAGTTTCGTCACATAGGACCAAAGATATGAGCATTTCAATATTCAATTTGGCTATCAGTATAGGTATATCCATAGATATACCACCTTTTTTGTCACATTTATAAGTTCCAAATCTCAATAACTATTAATGAGAATTTGACAAATGAAGACTCATTGGAAAGCTAATGACCTGAATTTTGTAGGTTATGTGGCATTTGCAGTTAAGGTCGCATATTAAGGAGATAATCCATCATTCAGAGCCTATTTTTGGCACTTTTTACGGAGATAAAATGTTTCGATCATAGTTATTTGTTTTCCTAGTTTTGCATATGTATTACAAAATATCTGATATTTCCGCCCAAACCTCTGGCTTTGATGGAGTGAAAACGAAAACTTACTGCTATGGTTTCAAATGATCTGAAATAACAGCAAGGGGAGACTTGATTCCAAGTATTTCTCCTATGATATATCTCCTCTCTGCTGTTTTCATACATAAAGTAAATTTTACAGAGTATAAGGATTATTTGATACTGGAGATATTCATAATCGTACCCTATTTCCAAAAGAGAGAAGATATAATATATGAGAAATATTTGGAATCAAGTCTCCCCTTGCTGTTATTTCAGATCAATCAAGAACATAGTAGCAAGTTTAAGTTTTCCCTTTATCAAGGCCAGGTTTTGGGGGAATATATATATATATATATATATATATATATATTCTTCTCTTCTCTCTCTATTTCTTCTTCTATCTTCTCTTCTCTCTTCTATCTTCTTATATATATATATATATATATATATATATATATATATATATATATATATATATATAAATGTAAATAAAAATGAAAACAACGGTAGAAAGGATCATAACAATAATGACAACCACAACTACTATAACGAAAATAGAAACAGAACCAATAGTAATAGCGAAAACAACCGGAAAAAACAAAGAAAAACTCAACCACTTTAGCAGTATGGATTAAGGAATTAAAGGAAAATAAAACTGAATATAAATTAAGATGGTCAATAATGATGAGGGGAAAAATATAAACCTAGCAAATCGAAAAGATGCAACCTATGTATATTAGAATATTACCATATACTAATATCAAAAGAAAAATTATTTAACAAAAGACTAGATGTAATCCACGGGTGTTTGCACAAACCCAAATATTTAATTTCACGCACTAGAGCAGATTAGGGAAAAAATGCAAGGGAGGTAATCCTAGTTCAAAAAAATGGATAAACATCTGAAGTAGTTGGTGGGGACAGGATATTTTTACGGAAACATAAATCGTAAAATTGCCAACTCATTAATGAAACAGCTATAATGGAAAAATCCAGGTAATAAACGAAGGTTATAAAAAAGAAAACGTGAGTCTTTGAATTTTCAACAAAATTTTTCACTATATATATATATATATATATATATATATATATATATATATATATAATGAACTCATTTTCCCCTCCAACTTTGACCTTAATAGGATTCAAAACCATAACATTACATGCAAATGTAATGCGTACAGACTGTAGCAAATTATCTGAGGTTTGCTATAGGCCTATTACCTCTACAGTTCCTCGACAATGGTACATTCCTATATTTTTTTCCGGTGAGAACCCACTGCCAAAATCGTTTAGATTCAATGGAAGTTGCAACATCTTTTCTTTCTATTAGATTCCTCCTTTCCCCACTCCGCATTTACACCGCAGCGGATGCGTCTGTTATATAGGGGTTTCATTAAAAGAGAGTCTTATTATAAGTGATGCTTAGAAAGAATCTTATTAGAGTGTTTATCGTTGAGAGAGAGTCTTATTACAAGTGATGTTGTATCTTAGAGAGAGAGAGATGTTGTAAGAGAGATTGTTCGTGTTATGAAGATTCATATTTATATTAAATGTTCATTACTTAGAATTGTTCATATGAGAAGCTCTTAGAGGGTGGAGATAGTGTTCAGACATTGTGTAGACAGTCTTCATTGTGGATATGAGATGTTTATATCAAGACATTTTACAACACAGACATATAGACATATAATAACAATTTATTTTACCTTTTGCTGGAATCACAACACAAAGACGACGTTTACAAAAACACCTGATGGTTTATTTCTTCTCATGACCGGCCGTGGTTTTCATCATAAAGAATTCAAAGCTTCACATATTAAGTTTCAAATTTACCGTCTCGCTTCTAGACGTTCGAATCATCAGACTCTCTCTGAGTTTCTCCCCTGCTTCTGTCTGCTTAACTCTAAAGTTTTTCTATCTATTTCTAGCACTTTCTATTTTCCATACACATGTTAAAACATGTGCCTTCTTTCACGTGTTCTGGACATGCGTGTCCAAAACTTTTCCTTTTTTTACAAAAGGAATTTTAACCTATATTCAGTAAACTATATTTCTAATATCTTAAAAACATGTTTATTAAATTATCTTATAGCTGCATTCTTTCAATTAAATTTTCATAGCAAAATTGACAGTGCACATTCTTTTCTTGAAATATTTTATCTCTATTCTAATCAATCGTTTGCTTTACATTCCATTTTCTAATTCTCACACGTAATCTATTTCTAAACCTAAATTACGAGGTTCAAATTTCGCCTATGCTATTTCATTTTCATTTTAACTAAATCTCTCTATTTTTATACTTACATGAAAAGGGGACAACCCTTATCATGTAACACGTCCACAAGGAATAGTACGAGGAAGCATACCGGTTTGGAATCGTACAAGGTTACTTATACCGTTTCTTGTTTTTTTTTTTTAATCTTTTTCCCCTGATTTATGCTTTCTGTTTTTTCCATAATAAAATAGAAATTGAAAAAAGTTTGTTTAATAAAAACGCGAAAACGCGATTATTATTGTTGTTTTCTTTTTGCTAATTTTTTCGTTAGTGTAAGCCGCAATCTGCGAGACTAACCGGATTTTCTTCCGGTTCTAACGACTCTAACCGTGAAATCTAACTATGACCTTTATTTATTAGTACTTTCAACTCAATCGCAACGATATCGTGAATTCACTTGCATTACACTTAAATTAAAATTAAAACAAATAAATTAATTTAGAATTCGAGAAAACAAAAACATTCATTCAGAATTCGAGTGTGATGTGACTACTGAAACTAAACCAAAACAAACTTCACTGCGGAATGGATATTTGACTTAATTCACTTTTTAGTTAATTCATTATGTTTTTTTTGTTTTTGTTTTTTAGGTTTTTTTTTTGCGCTTTCGCCTCAATGATTCGAGTTCGACCCCCCCTTCAAACTTTTTGGGGATTTTTCAAGCACGCAGGAACCGTCGACTGTTTGTATTGCATTACGTTCATTTTCTTAATTGTTTTTTTTTACACGATTTTTTTAAAAATATTTTTAACATTGTTTGTTTTTATAATATTTAAACAGGGGTTTGACTTCGCTTTGTTTTCATTTTACCCCCCCCCCAAACCACACACGCCTCTAAAAACCAGGGCAACGCCGGGCAACCACCACTAGTATATATATATATATATATATATATATATATATATATATATATATATATATTAATTTATTTTTATTTCGGACTATTAGTCTCATCTTTATTAGTTGTTGTTTTTTTATCTTTTTATTAGTTCACAACGTTTCGGCCAACTTCCTCTGGCCTTCGTCAGGTGGTAACAACAACTAATAAAGATGAGACTAATAGTCCGAAATAAAAGTAAATTAATATATAATGCTCATCTCAAAAAATGAATTCCAATTAAGGAATAATATATATATATATATATATATATATATATATATATATATATATATACATATATATATATATAGACACTGGTTTTCGTTATATCACCGAAGTTAAGCAACT
This sequence comes from Euprymna scolopes, assembly GCF_053919585.1. NCBI lineage: Eukaryota > Metazoa > Mollusca > Cephalopoda > Sepiida > Sepiolidae > Euprymna > Euprymna scolopes. The sequence goes on from NC_136512.1 coordinate 86,116,700, forward strand.
TTGAGCTTGGTCAGTGCTAAAATGAGTGACCATTTGGGAATACCAGGCGCTGTATATGTTCCCCGCTTATCCCAACAACGTTTCCGGTCGTCCTGGATTTTTCTTTGCCGCTGGAATCAAGCAGTGCGGACTCAGGAAAGGTGTGGTCGGAGATTGCTACACAATTACACGCGTAACCACCATTACAGAGGATATCCATTGTCTTTCGATAGTGAACGGGGACCATGAATCTATATATACACTAGTGTTGGGACAATTAATTGGAATCAGAAATCGGAAAAATCGGAACTTTTGGCCGTATCGGAATCGGAAAAATGTGTGGCTATTTTTTCCGACGCCAAAAACGATACTTGTCTTCTTTTTTTTTTTAATAAAATGTTCCATAGCTATTAGTAACGAGAAAAAAATGAAGTATTTATAATTTTAAACAGCCAGTAAAACTAAAGGTATAGATTATCTACAAGTACAGTTTTACATCTGTACATTTAATATGTTGTAAAACCTTCTACTCGAATAGCTTTTTCCCTTAGTCTGCTGCACTTTGGAATTCCCTCCCGGACTCCTGCTTCTCTGTCTGCACTCACATGCAGAAATTCAAATGTAATGTGAACAGACATCTCGCTGTCCAACTCCCTAAATTGTATCCGTGCAAATCTGGTCCCAAATAGCAGCCCTCACGAATAAGTGTTCCTGTGCCCCGTTTGGGGTGAAACATCAACAAAAAAGGGAAGGTGTTTTGACGATAATCGGGGAAGCCGAATCGGAATCGGTAATTGTATCGGAAGCGAGAGTTACTGTTTTATAAGTAAAGTAAAATAAAAATAATAAATAAATAAAATAATGAATAAAATTATATTTGTTTACATCCAAAAATATGGGCGATTTACTAAGAAAAAAATTTTCAAGGTGAAGACGCTAATTAACCGTATTATCGTTTAAGAATTAATATATATATATGTGTGAGTGTGTGTGTATATATATATATATATATATATATATATATATATATATATATATATATATATATATACTAGCATTTCAGCCCGGTGTTGCCCGAGTGTTTGGAGGTGTATGCTGAGCAAAAAAAAAAAAAGAGTAATTTTTTTTTTTAATTTGACCCCTTAAAATTTATAGTTTCGGGCTCAAATCACTTTATTTCAAGGAACCTATATCTAAAATTTCAAATGTCTAGACCCAAAATTGTCGGAGGAGTTTGGTAGAGTTCTTAAAGGTCAAATCGTTGAAATTTGACCCCTTAACAGCCAAATTTCTGGCTGACACCCGTCACATCGATTTTCCCAAATCTCAATACCCGGTATTTCAAATTTCGAGTCTATAGACTAAAAATTGACAGAGTTATGGCGTAGGGAAATGTACACAGACAGACAGACACACAGACACACAGACAGACACGTTCACTTTTATAGATATATATAGAAGATATATATATATATATATATATATATATATATATGTATGTATATATATATATATATATATATATATATATATATATATATATATATATATGCCCATCTTGAGTAAAGGGAGAAAAAAGGGTAGACAAGTATAGATGTAGAAAGACGGCAGCCTAGAGATGACAAGCCCAACTGCGCTTGATTTTCACACCTGACGTTGTGTCTAATTTTCTGAATAGAAAAAAAAACTACAAGTGGCACTTGATGAAGAGCCTAAAAGACTGTAAGATTCAAGTCTAGAACTCAACAGAGTTTAGAACATTGCTGTCATGACCTGGCCCCATGTTGCTTGCGGTGTAATGCCGGTTCTGTGCGGTTTTAGTGGGGGGGGGTCATCCTCCCAAAATTTACCTTCTCCCTTTTAAGAGGGATTAGTTTATTGCTAATCGTCTGAGACGCCCTGGCCGAGGAATAAAACGGTGCTGCCCAGGATCTTTTTGCAGGTCAGAGTGCCTCTCCTCGGGGGTGGGCGGGTGCTAACTTCTCAATCTCACTTTCCGACCTTGGTGCCACAGTTCTTGCAGTGGGAGAGAACTAAATAACCTTTGAAGTCAAGAATTTCCTGTTAATTAGACCTATCCTTGCTATTTTTTTTATTTTTGTTTTGTCTTTTTATTTATTTATTTTTTGTTTATTTCACTCTCATTCGTTTGCTTATTTTTTTTATTTTTTGTTTTGCTTTTTTTTTACATTTTTGTTTATTTAATCTCGTTTAACCAGAATTTTCTTTCCACTCAATTATCCTCTCGCTCATGACAATACCTAAACTCAGGTTAGATTTTCTCGATTTAGAGACGAGATTTCCGCTCTCGGTCTTTCTACTCGGTCCATAGCACGACTATTATAATAGAGGGCCTGTTAACTAACGTAATTTAATCTGTTGACGTCATTAACCCTAGTCCAGTCCGCCCCCCCCCCCGCGGGGGCACCTTTGTGGCCTTATCTGTTCCGGCGGATGCTGCAATCAAAGACCATTGTCCTTGTGGCAATCTTTTGGTCCATGGACTTCACTATCCAACTCCATCTCTCGGGAGTTGGTCCCCTTTTTCCTTCCCATTCCTCCCGCTCTCTCCACATTAAAAAACGGCATTGTGCCTAATTTGCTCAGTGAGGAAGCAAATAAATCCAGTCATGAACCCTAGTCCTGTGAAATCTGGTCACGTGTCTCACCACTTAACCGGAAGTAGGTATGTATATATATATATATATATATATATATATATATATATATATATATATATATATATATATATATATATATATATATATATACTTCAGAATAGTTTTTATTTAACAATCAGTTGTTATGGAAACATGAGATTGTAGGTTTACAAAATATTACTGGCAGTAATATTCTATAAGTTATCCCATCTAAACAAGAATTGCTCGATATGCAAGATAGAGCAAATAAATTAAATTGTAATTCAATGAATTTAAAAAAACTCTCATTGAAATGAAATGAAGTGGTTGAGTTTCATATCAAAGAATTTTTATTATTCTAAGCAAGACAAAGAATGCTTTAGAAAATTAATCTCCTTAACCTATAGGGTTTCGATGTCTACCATCTCATCAGAGGAGAGAAAATATTAGCAAATACTTATCAAGGTATGCACCCTATTTGCTAAAGTCAGTGAGACATGGAAAGTCAAAGTCAAAATAATAAATGTGGATGAATGCGATAAAAAGAAAACATTTCACACTATCTCCATACAGCAAAGTTAATTATGAAATGTTTGAGACTAAAGAACTTTAAAAAAAAAGAAATGCGCGTTATTTCAAATGTTTATCCTTTCCTTATTACTAAAAAAATTATCAGAAAAAGAAAAATTCAAACTTTTAATTAAATTCTACAACAGATTTTTGTAATATTTTAATATTTAATGTTTGAAATATTTCTGCATTAGTAACTTTGTTTATACTAACATTATATGTTTGAATTTAATTTTTATTAAATTATCTTTCGTTTTTCAGTTTTGATTTTTAAAAATATTGTTGTTCGTTTAAATTTTAAAAAAAATATTCTTCGTTTTGATTTAAAAATATTTATTGTTTGTTTGAATTTTTAAGAAATCGTTACATTTTAATGCTTGTTTATTGCCTAAATTCATACTTCATGTTTTGCAATCTTTGATTGTCTTCTGCTTCAGACATATGTTATCTCACGTGCATATTTTTATCTATTTATATTGAATAAATTTCAGTTTTACTACAACTCAAATCGTGTTCCTTCCTTTTCTTGTTTTTTAAATGTAATTTACAGATAAATAAAGAACGGTTTCTAATCTTTAAAATGGTCACATTCAATGCTGCCAAGACTAAACTGGTTTCCTTCAATAATTACAAGAAATCTTCTCTGTCACCAATAGCAATGGCCAGTGACTCTTTATCTGAGAGTACATCTTTCAAACTGTTTGGTCTAACGTTCACAGGAAACATAAGTTGGAACAATTACATTGAAAGCATTGCCAAGGCCGCTGCGAAGAAGGTAGGCTCTCTCTCTCTCTCTCTCTCTCTCTCTTTCTCTCTCTACCGTGCTAGAAAACTACTAACATCCGAAAGTATCCTGTACCTCTATAAGGCCACCATTCGCCCATGTATGGAGTATTGCTGCCACATTTGGGCTGGTGCATCTGCTACTAGTCCCTCGCCCCTAGACATGGTTCAAAAGAGAGTCGCCAATCTAATAGTTCTTTATTTATCTTTTTTAATCCAATTTTGAAGTTTTCTGTAAAAGTTTCTGCGCATTATCGACAGTCTAAATGTTCAACATATCTTGATTGCTAGGACCTCAGCGATGACGTCATTTTTTCAGCTGATAGGCCATCTCTTACGATGGCCGCGCCCATCGTCAAAACAATTCTTTTCTCCAAATTCGATTTTTTGGGCATTGTGTATAAAATAACTATTCGTAATTCAGGGAAATATTGTCAAGAATAGTGTTAATATTTTTTTAGTTTTTAGTATTGTTATTATTGTCGACCAAAGAGAGGATCTGTTTAGCATGTGCACGCAGTGTGATGATATATATAAGTGAAACCTGTACAGTGAGTGTTGAGGACATGCGTTGCATGGAAAAAAATACTATGAGAATGATATCATGGATGTTTAATGTAAGTCTTAAAGACAGACAAATCAGATGACCTCAGATTAAATCTGACCAGTAAAGGAAGATATGTGCAAAAAAGTAGGCTTCGATTGTATGTATTTACCTCCCCTTTCACTGCAGGAGGTGTGACACAAGGTCGGGAGGGAGGGGACAGAATCAAGCCAGCGCCGCTAAATAAAGAGCGCTCTGTCCCTGTCAAAAATGCCTAAGCACCTCCGCTGTTGGCATTACTCAGTAAGGGCGCTTCTAAAAACAAATAAAATCTTTTTCCACACGAAAGCCAGAAGGAAAAACATGTTAGGATTGAATCCCTAGTGTAATGTGGCCGGGCTGCTAATTTTTTTTTTCTCGCTGATATGGATGTGTCGAAGTGTCCGGCGAAGCCTCCCGTGGTCATGGATATGGCAAAGACTTCTGCAGTCCTGGATGTGACAAAAAGTTCAGTGACGTTAGGCACGGCCCTGGATTTTGCATAAAGCTCGGTGACGTCTCCCATGACCATGAATGTTGCAAAAAGTTGAGTGATATCTCCCGCGACCTGGATGTTGAAAAAAGGTCAGAGATGCTCTCAAAACGACATCAAATTGTCGCTTTTCCCTCGACAATAAAAAGGTATATGTATGTTTTACAAAAAAAAAATAAATAAAAATAAAATAAATAAATAAAATGCATAACTTACCTCTTCCTTTTAGCAAGGTCGGCCGCCGCACGCAATAAGGCTTAATAATTAATATAAGCATACTTGCCCGGCCTTCTTCAGTGTTTAGGGAGTCTTAATCTCCCCCTAATGGGGAGCGCTACCGCTCCCGGAGGCGGTCACGCCACAGTCTCTCACGGCTCTGGATGTTGCAAAAAGTTTAGGGACGTGAACAGGTTAAATATGTGACTGGAAGTCAGTCATCCAATATGAATGCTATTTCTTCAGTATCAAGCATGTCTGTTCAATCTGCTGTCTCTTCAGATCCACTGGTGCCATTTCACAACCAGACAGCAAAGTGTGTGTCCGAAGTCCTTCATGGCTCTAGTGCTAAACCTACAATCATGCATTCTGCTCCTTTCCTTAAATCCACACTGCACTTGACGCTACAGTTTAAACCTTGTTAAGACCCCCACGCCGTCTGATACTGTCACAAAGGAATAAACAAACAAAAATCAACAAATCCGACTCAACTTTTTTCTGTTTTAGCAAAAGGCATTTATCACCATCACTTTTCAAACTGCCTGCTTCTTGTTACTGTTCATTTCGTCTGCCATGAGATTAACAAAACCCTGCCGTCTCGACACCAGCTTAAAAGTCTCTTGCCGCCACTCCGGGGCCACACTTCCATCTCACCCGCACGTGTTTTTCTTTCTCCCAACCTCATGCTGGCCATAGTCAGACGTGTCTCGCCTTCAACTTTAAACGTACATCTTTCCCAGTGTGCACTTTGCTTCTCTCCGTCTATGTGCTGTCCTTTTTTTGTGTGATGCAAACCCGCTTATACTTGCTAATTTGCATACGTGCTCAAACGGCTGCTGCTGTTGCTAATACTTTCGCTAGTCATCTATCTTTCGGCTGCTGATGATATTTTTACACGCGATCATACGCACTCTGTTATACTAGTACTACCCGGAACAAGTGCCTCAGCTCGACAGATTGAAGAGCATCGAAATGGTCTGATATATGTTGGATTGATTATTGAGATTGCAACAAATGAGTGGAGCGAACTGAAACAATTTGAAAAATAGACTTTGATGAGATGGCCATGTTTAAAGAATGGCGAGAGTTCCTGGGTCAGTAGGTGTAGAGGTAGCAAGTTCATAGGCGAAGACAAACGAAAAGAGTTGAGTGATAAAAATGGACTTGAGAGAAAGAGGGATAAATAAAAACCTGGCCAGAGATGAGTTATTTTGGAAGTCAATTTCTTAAAGCCGTCAAACACATGCCAGCAGATAAAACCGATGATAATTTTTTTTTTACATGGGGGTCACCACTTATCAAAGCCCGAAGGCCACTCAGGGATAAGGGTTAATGCGTGTACAGTAATCAATGAGATAGTATTGTAGTACTCATTAGTATTGGGGGTTTTGATAGAGTGTCTTAAGTGTAGTATCTGTTCTGCAGATGCTGCACTTAAGATAATTTGTACCAGTCAATGGAGGGGAAACCCTCTATACTGGGACAATTATTATTTTTGGTAACCAGAGTGTCCCCTTTTTGCCTACTTTTAGGGGAGCTGGTTTTTACCCCACATTAAAAACGGCCTTGTGCCTAATTTGCTTTGGTGGGGAAGCAAATAAAAATTTAACTTGGCCTTTTGGCCAAGATCAAAGTATAGTATCTGTTCTTCTGATGCTGCACTTCCATTTCTTGTTCTCTTTCAGTGGAGGATCATTCCTTCACGACTGAGACAATTTTTTATTTTTGTACCTTTTCTCCACGTTAAAAAACGACCCTGGTGTCTAACTCTGTCCCGTGGGGAGGCATAGTAAATAGGTACTTAAGGGGGCGGTTTGTCAGGAGTTTGTTTATGTTGGACTTGAAGACGTTCAACATTCATTCAGTCATTAATCATGAATCATGCGATTGTATTGTTGACATTGGTTTCCCCGATATATTTCTAGTCAGAATTCTTTCTAAAACGACGCCAAGTACTTACGAGGGGAACCATTTGAAGTTTGCCAATATCCTTAAGTGAAACTGTTTATGTGGAACTAGATGGGTCTGAATTTTACACATCAGGGTGTCAGTCCATAACGTTAATCAATCAGCTACCATAATTTCCCTGACCATGATGATGACGATGACGATGACGATGACTCTTTTTATATACGAGCTCCGGCACTATCACTTCCTTCCTTTCTTCCTTTCTTTCTTTCTTTTCTGTTTTCATTGTTTTTGCATTTCCCCTCCCCCTTTCTTTTGTCCTGTCTTCGTTCTTTATTTCTTCTTTCCTCTGTTTTCTTACTGTTGTTGGTACGGGTTTAGGTTCTTCCAAGTCCCAAAACTACCGACCAGCTTTAATAATTACTAAACGTACAACAAGTATAAACGACAAGAATTTATTAACAAACATGAAAACATGACAACACTGCAATTCAGAACATTAAGGTAAAAAGATTACTTACTTCAATAGTGGGGTTTACGGGAGGAGTGAGGACTGTATTCTAGAGTTGTACTCTGCCTGTCCAACATTGTCTTTTAGGAGAAGAACTTTTTGCGTCCGTGCCTCATGTGTACGGACTCTCCTCTACTTTTCTCAACACCTACACCGGTGCTCTTATTTATTCCCCTACACTGTCTTTTTTATTTTTATCTCTTTCTTTCCTCTTATTCTTTCTTGTACCGCTTTCACACTTTGTTTTCTTTTCGCATTTCTTTTCTATTCATTTTTCCTCTTTTTTCCTTTTCTTCTTTCTTTCTTCTTTCTTTCTTCCAGCAAAACCACCAAAGTTCACCGAGAACATTCAACCCCCATTATATCTTCAAGACGCGATCCGCCATAACGACCTCATCAAAATGCGCATTAAAACAAAACCGGAAATGGAAATATCATTCACCGGAAACACTTTCATACGTACAAATTGAAATGAACACATAAACATTCCTACAACCGTTGATTAAGCATTCTTCGAAATTGTCCATAGTTGATTACGAATGAAATAACGACAGAAATATCGAGGTACCCGGTTATAAGCATATCACATAATAAATATGCTCTTAGCGCTCACCATAAAATGTAGTTGATCTGTCTTTAAAGTCAGGTCTACCCTGCTATTTCCTTCATAACAAGGGAATGGGCATATATATATATATATATATATATATATATATATATATATATATACATATATATATATATATATTGAGTAAGATGATTGATAATTTATAATTAAGAATTTAAATTAAAAATTAAAAATCGGTTTCATAAGGAAGAACAAACAAATCAATAAATTGTACGATCGTTTCGGAAACGATGTTTTTATTGAGATAGACAATAATTCATGGACAATAATTTTATCATATAGTTTTTTTAAACAAATTCTCCTCATCAGCAAAAATATTGGGTGTTTTTTTTTTAAAAGAAACCCCCACCCAATATTCGTTCTTTATACACTCCGAAACGGCTGAACAGATTTTCTTTAAAATGTAAAGAACAATAGTGTATAAGTTTGGGGGTGATCTTAGTTAAGTTTTGTATACCCCCGATAATTACCGATGATCGATAATCGAAACCGTTATTTGAATTTATCTATCATCGGTAAAGCCATTTTTCCATATCGTCGCTTAGCAACAATGATAGAACAACGGGCTGTGATAATTCTACTGTGGGTAAGTTGATAGCGTGTTCATTTGCTTTGGGGTTTTTTTGCTTTTTTTTTTTACATGACGTGGTCTGTAGGTTTTTTTTTTCATTAACTGCAAAGAATTTTATAAGACTTGAAAGTTTTTTTTGTTTTTTTTTTTAGTTTTTTTTCCTGAAAGACGTGGTCTGTATGTTCAAACCCGACACGTAAATTACTTAATGTTTTTTGTTTGTTTTTTTCGTTAACTGGAAAGAAGTTTATATAAAATACTTTTATAAAAAAAACACAGTAGGTTCTCTAGAGAGCAATGTAGAATAACCAATATTTTGGACTAAGTTACTGCATCGAGGTATGTGAAGCTTCCTCCAAGGCGATTTCACGGATTTTGATGACAATAAAAATAAAGAAATGTGAAATATTTGTCGATCAGCATTCAAACTCGAGCAATGTTGGGTCTCCCTGCTGGTATATATATATATATATATATATACTCGTAGCCAAATTAAATATTGAAATGCTAATATCTTTGGTTCTATGAGACAAAACTACATAAAAATTTGCTTTTTGAAGATTAAAATACTATTCTATGGTTAAAATTTTTTGACAACTAGTTTTAAAAAATGTACATTTTCAATCCAATGAAATATACCGAAATTTGATTACATTTGTATATATAATGTCCTGGCAGGCAGCTTCAATTTTGCTGCTTCGGTTGTCTCCCCTGACGTTTTACCAGGTCAGTAATATATATATATATATATATATATATATATATATATATATATATATATATAAGTAAATTATGAAAATATATATGGCAATTAAGCTACACAGAATATTCCGCGTTTTATTCTCGGGAGAATTCGTCGGGATTATGCGGAATATTCCGTATAGCTTAATTGCCGTATATATTTTCATGACTTACTAACTAACTCTACCTATGTATTGAGCACTGTTGAAGTAAAAACTGAAAAATTTACGCATAAAATTATATCTTCGTATGTTAATTTATGTAATTAAATGAAGTGATTATATATATATATATATATATATATATATATATATATATATATATATATATATATATATATATATATAAAAGCGCATAGGCATACCTACATAAATATGAATGTATTGATAAAAGATGTCGGATTTGATTAATCAAATTCAGTTGAGTGCACCTGTGACAAAATGAGTCATATTGCAAAAATGGCGGGAGAGTTATTGTTGTCTCCTACGAACAATACAACACGAATAATCGTATAATCGATAATCAATAATCATAAGAGTTATCTGTGTGTCTATCCTTGCATGTCCTCTGCTCGACTAATCACTACCGGATATGACGTAACAGGTGGCAACGACGGACGACTAGAAGATTGGGAGCAGGTGGATAAAACGTCGACATCACAAACACAAAAGTAGCATGATCTGAAATCTGTGAGTTCGATCTTAGTTCAGCGCCGCGCATTGTCATCTTTCGGAATTATTTTAAACTAGCAGTGGTATTTGGTGCTGCCTGGGCCTTATAAAAAAAAGAAAATGAAGTTGCGTTGGACTACATTTACTAAATTAATTTTTTTTTTATTATTTAATTATTTTTACTGTGTAATAATTTCTGTCCAACTCTGGACGGATTTTCGGTCCAAACCTTTTATTTAATCCTCACGGTAGCTCTCGTTCCGTCAACCATGACTGGGTAGAAGTCCTATGTTATTCGTAATTGTTTTTTAGTGTCGCCGGCATTGAGAATTGAACTTGAAAATCCTAGAAGAGTTTAATTTACAACTGAATTTTACCAAGTACTTTATCCACTATGCCAAGAGTGATTGTGTGTCTTCTACCCTCTCATGGCTGACAAAATGATGACATGTTACCCTCGTGGATTAAATAAAGGGTTCCGTTCGACATTCCGTGCAGATTCCCGAGTTTGATAAAAATATTCTTCGGGTTTTAGACACAAATACACCTGAACAAAGTCGGAGGTTATATCGACCGAAACGTTTTGTGAAAAGCACTCAAAATGGGAACAATTGACTGAATAGTGCAGGGTGGAACGATAAAATTGTCACCTTAAAAATATTAACGTCCCACCCTGTATATAGCAAGGTTGGACAAAATAATTGAACACCTTTAAACAAAAAATCAACAAAATATAATTTAATATGGTGTATGTCAGCCCTTTGGAATAATTTATAGCCTTAATTATCCGAGGTATTGATTCATACAAATTGTGAATTGTTTCAAAAAAGAATTTTATCGGATTCTTCAGTTAAAATACCCTCAGCTCTTTTTGAGACAATGGCAGTGGAAATCGACTTCTTACTGGAATCTCTAATCAATGAATTATAAATGCTGAGGTCTTGGAATTGTGGTGACCACATGATTTTTTTTTTTTTACTCAGGATCAGCTCTAACAAGGCATGCCGCCACTTGGACGTAAGGGACTAGTATTTGGGACCACGTCGAGGAAAGATTAACAGGATGTTGGTTTACGCTACATTTAAACTTCTGAATATAATTACAATCAAGGAAGCAGGTAGCAGGAAGGGAATTCCAAAGTCTAGCTGTTCGAGGAAAGAAACTATTAGAATAGAAAGCTTTCTGGTATTTAGGGACCTCAACGGTGAAGGGGTGTGATTTTGTTGCTAAGCGGGTTTGTCGGAGATATGTAGGTCGAGGGGGCACAAGTGCAACGACTTCATCAGAGCACATTCCATTAAAATATTTGTAAAACAGAAACGGGGATGCAACATTGCGCCGATGGAGTAGAGGTTGGAGCTTAGTTGATAGAGTCGGACCTATTAGATTTCGGAATCTTTTTTGAACGCTATCCAAGAGGGAGAGATTAGTTGTTGATGCACCAACTCAGATATGGCAACAATTCTCAGGTGTGAGTAGTCTTCTAGCACGATAGAGGGAACCCATCTTCTTTGCAGCAGCCTTCGCAATGTCCTCAGTGTATTTGTTCCAGTTCATATTGCCTGTGAACATTAGGCCGAGGGGTTTGAAGAAAGAATTCTCTTGTAGAGTGTTATTTGTCATGGATATTGGTGGTTGTAATTCTTAAAGGAGAGCAGCTCAGTGTGGCCATCAATTTATGGCCCGATTCCACTACGGTCTGGAGGTCATTTTCTAACGATTCTACCATTGTTTTAGATTAGTGTACATTTGTTCTTCCCTCTAACATGTTATTAGTCCTCGCGCAAAAGTGCAGGACACAAAATGTTTTAAATAATAATAATAGAATAATAATAACAAAGTCTTTCGCGAGCGAGGACTACTATTGAGCGTAACCAGTTATACAGTCCTTTTGAAATTTTCATTTCTATTTTTCTCGTTATCTACTGAATATTTTTAATGAAACCTATATGAAATATGTTCCTTATTAAATTGTAAAGATGTTCTATTCTGAAAGAAGTTTTAAAAAATTTAATCCAAAAAAGTTATTTTAAAGTTTTTGTTAAAAAAATTCAGATTTTCTCATTATTCAGACATGTATGACAAAGAGAGAGAGAGTTGCAAAAAAAAAGAGTTGTGGTGTGAGGAGAATTACAAATTGAAACAGAGAGAATATTCAGACCTGTAATAATACAAAGAGGGGGTTGCAAAAATGAGTTGTGGTGTGAGGAGAAATGCAATCTGAAATAGAGAGTAGGAGAGTGTTTATAAATACATACAAAACCACATTCATCTTTTTTTAAATCCAAATTAATAAATTAAATAAAATATAATCTTAAAAAGATACGATACAAGTTAGAAAAGCATTTCATCCAAGGCATGAAAATTGTTAAACAAAATGTTTTTACTATAGTCTTTAAAAATAAAGGTACAAGATTCAATTTGAAATTTATTTATCTTCAAAGTGCACTTTTATACATTTTACAAAGTAAGGTATTAAATTTTCATACCTTACTTTGTAACATTTATAAAAGTACACTTTGAAGATAAATAAATTTCAAATTGAATCTTGTACTTTTATTTTTAAAGCCTATAGTAAAAACATTTTGTTTAACAATTTTTATGCCTTGGATGAAATGCTTTTCTAACTTGTAGAGCATTGCGTCATGTGTAAATATACCCATCTCGGACACAATATTATCAGGCAAGCCGTTAATGAATATCAGGAATAATAGTGGTCCAAGGATCGAAGCCTGAGGCACTCTCACATTAACGTTATGTTGCTTGAATCAATGACAACTTGGGTGGCCCAATTACTTAAGAAGGATTTAGATATATTTAGTATACGTTATCCAGTTATACCGTACAATTTAATTTTCATTAGCAGCCCTTCGTGCCAGACTTTGTCAGAGCCGTTGGATAAAGCAAGGGATCCAGCCCTGGCTTCGCCCGCCTTATCCAGTGCATAGTATATGCGTTTAGAGATGACTGTTAAAATATCTGCAGTAGAATGACATTGCCTAAAATATACTCAAATTCATTAGAATATTCCTCATGCCATTTTGTAACAATTCTAACTGTATGGGTTGGGGCATCATCATCTTGAAAGATGATGTTCCCTTCCGGAAGCAGTTCTTGAACCATTTAGATGAACTTTGTCTCTCAAAAGTCGTAAATAATCTCGGCTGCTGATTCTTCCATGAATTGGAAATCATTGGCCCTATGGATTTCCAAGAAATAGAAACACAGACATACTTAAGGGTAGGAAGAAGGCAGTCTGAATTAAACGCAAACGTACACTTGACCGGGGGTCGGAAATAAAGACAAACGACTATTCGTCAGAGAAAATCACATTTTTACACTGCGCGAGGGACCAATTCTGGTGGTTCTTAGAACACTCTAAACGCTTTAAAACATTTGTATTTGACAACAGAAGTTTTTTAATAATAACTCTTCTTTTGGGATGCAATCTTAGTGCAGCTCTCGTCGGACAGCTTTTGTGGAAACTGGGTCCTGCAAGTGTTTATTGAGTTCTGTAGTAATTTTAGGAACCATGGTCTTACAATTCTCTCTAACAATTCAATTTACAGCCTGACGTTTTTTCTCAGACAACTTTAAGTTTCAACCTTGTACCTTGATGAGGATGTTTTTCCTCTCTTCAAAGGCATCCATTATTTTTTGAGACATCACTTCTTCAAAAACAAGGATATGCCCAGTTTCTGCCATATTAGTACCTACCATACGAGCACCGACAATCTGGGATCTTTTAAAGTCTGAGAAGTCTGCCATTATGAGGCTGAGCAATCGTTTCAATATCTTAAAAAGAAAAGAAAACCGTATTTTGAATCAACATATTAAATAAATCCAGGAGTATTTTTACTGAAGAATGGAGTGAAATTCCTTTGTATAAATCAATATCCTGGAGAATTGAGGTTGAAATTGTCCAAAAAATGCGAGTTTACACCGTATTTAATTAAATTTCGTTGATTTTCTAAGGCGTTTCCATAATTTTGTTAATCCCATATATATATATATATATATATATATATATATATATATATATATATATATATATATATACTTAATTTACTCACATAAAATTAGTATACAAAAGTATAGATTTATGCGTATACTTTAAGTATTTACTTCAAAAGTGCTCAATACGTAGGTAGAGCTAGTTAGTAATTTATAAAATATATATGGCGATTAAGCTACACTGAATATTCGGCGTTTCATCCACTCTAGGATTCGTCAGGCTTATGCGCGAATTCTGTGTTTGTTTATCGTCTTTATATGCTCCTTTTCTATTGAGGATTTAGTTAGAAGAGGAGCATATAAAAACGATAAACAACCACAGAATTCGCGCATAAGCCTGAGGAATCCTAGAGTGGATGAAACGCCGAATATTCAGTGTAGCTTAATCGCCATATATATTTTATAAATTACTTTATATATATATATATATATATATATATATATATATATAGAGAGAGAGAGAGAGAGAGAGAGAGAGAGAGCGAGAGAGACAGACAGAGACAGACAGATAGACACAGAAAGAAAGAAAGAAAAAAAGAAAGAGTAGGCAAGTGGTTAACGACATGAATCGACAACTTGAGTGTTCCAATTTCGAATCCAGTCTGTTCCACAAAAATTCACTTTAACCCAGAATGTTGGCAACCTTCACGTGATCGTCCCGATACGTACCTGGTGTCTTTCAGGAATAATAACGAGGAAAATAAAGTCAACAATAGATTCTTCGGATTCATACGATATGATTCTGAGAATAATAATGATATATATATATATTCTCTCAAAAGGATGAAACACTAGTATCTTTAGATATTTAATTATTATTAACTCCTCGGCCTAACGTTTACAGGGAACATGAACTGGAATAGATACATTGAGAGCATTGCCAAGGCTGCTGCAAAGAAGGTGGGCTCTCTCTACCGTGATAGGAAATTACTTACGCCTGAAAGCATCCTGTACCTCTATGAGGCCACCATTCGCCCATGTATGGAGTACTATTGTGACATTTTGGCTGGTGCATCTGCTGCTTGTCTCTCACTCTTGGACAGGGTTCCAAAGAGAGTCGCCAACCTGATAGGCCATGAACTGTCATCTAGGCTTCAGCCTCTGTCCCATCGACGAAATATTGCATCCCTCTGCCTGTTCTACAAGTACTTTAATGGTGAATGCTCTGATGAACTGCAAACACTTGTACCTCCTCGACGTAACTACCCCCTACAAACCCGACAAGCAACTAAGTCCCACCCCTTTACAGTAGAGATCCCTAGGTGTAAGAAAGACTTTTACTCCAGTAGTTTCTTCCCCAGAACGGCAGGTCCTTGGAACTCCCTTCTGAGATTCTGCTTTCCCAACTGTATTGATATGCAGAAGTTCAAGTGTAATGTGAACAAACATCTTGCTACACATCTCCCTTCATAATTATGTCCCCGATAGTAGCCCCCTACTTCAAAGTGGCACTGTGCCTTATTTGGGGTGAAAATTGATTTTTTTTAAATTTAAAAAATCATAGTAAAAATAATTATGTTAGCCCCCTTTAAGAAACTCGTTTCTTATCGTTGAGCACTTTCAGTTGAATTAAGTCGATCAATTTAGCTCTTATGCAGAGATCATCGTATAACGATTAGTTAACTGTGACTGGCGTAAAGAAAATTTAAAAATAAAATGTTTAAATTCAACGTTATTTCTCATTGTTAATGGTAACCGATTGGATACGGTCTAAGCTAACCGAGCCAGAGATGGCTCGTGTCGCCGAGTTCGGTTCTGTAAGCTGGTCTTAATCGTGACACCCTGCAGTGAAGATTCCCGAAAGGATGAAACACTAATTGATGTCTGTAGGTATTTAATTATTATAGTAAAAAAAGTAATAATAATAATAATGATATATATATATATATATATATATATATATATATATATATTAGCATTTTAGCCCGGCGTTGCCCGGGTGTTTGGAGGTGTCTGGTGAGCAAAAAAAAAAGCGGTCAATTTTTTTTAATTTGACCTCTATTATGACCCCTTTACATTTATTGTTTGGGGCTCAAATCAAGTTATTAAGTTAGGTCTATGTCCAAGGAACCTATATCTAAAATTTCAAGTGTTTCGACCCAAAATTGGCGTAGGAGTTTGGTAGAGTTCTCAAAGGTCAAATCGCTGAACTTTGAGTCAAATTTCTGGCCGAAAACGAATTACAAAGATTTTCCCAAATCTCAGTACCCTGTACATCAAATTTCAAGTCTGTAGACTAAAAATTGACAGAGTTATTGTGTAGGGAAATGTACACGCACGCACACATACACAGACTCACAGACACACAGACACGTTCACTTTTATAGACATACTAGCATTTCAGCCCGATGTTGCCCGGGTGTTTGGAGGTGTATGTTGAGCTCGTCCCCCCCCCCAAAAAAAACAGAAAAGCGGTTAATTTTTTTTAATTTGACCCCTATTATGACCCCCTAAAATTTATAGTTTGGGGCTCAAATAAAGTTATTAAGTTAGATCCATGTCCAAGGAACCTATATCTAAAATTTCAAGTGTTTAGACCCAAACTTGGCGGGGGAGTTTGGTAGAGTTCTCAACGGTCAAATCGTTGAACTTTGACCCCTTAACCGCCACATTTCTGGCCGAAAACCGATCACATCGATTTTCCCAAATTTCAGTACCCTGTATATCAAATTTCAAGTCTGTAGACTTAAAATTGACAGAGTTATTGCGTAGGGAAATGTACACACACAGACACACACACGCGCGCGCGCGTTCACTTTTATATATATATATAGAGAGAGAGAGAGAGAGAGAGAGAAAGAGAGAGAGAAAGGGGGAGATAGAAAGAGAGAGATTGCTAGAAAGAGAAAGAAAGCAACAGAGATATGACAGGAAAAACTAAAATATAACTATTATTTTCGCATTAATGTATCTTTTCCGTCCATATAAATTTCATACGAACCCTATCTTTATCGGAAAAGTTGATTCTTTATCGGAATACTTCATTTGAATTTCTTTACGCTTCAAGTACTAATTAAAAAATAATTACGTCCGACTGGATAACCCACTTCACATGTGCAGCTTTTCATGTCCCTTTATATATATATATATATATATGTATATATATATATATATATATATATATATATATATATATATATATATATATAAAGTATGTACGTGTGTGTAAATATACCAGCTGATTATGTCACGGATAATGTCTAGTTTACACATTTCCGCTTTCTCTTTTCCCACCAATCTGAAGTTTGCATAAACGAATGTCAGATAAGATATATAAACACAGTGTTTTATTTCCTTGCCTGAGAAAATCGCTAGAGATTTCATTGGGATATTTTCTTTGAAGGGTGTAGGAATGTAAAAGCTAAAATCGTTTATTCAAACTCTAACTTGTTACAAAAAAAAAATGCCTGCCTTGGAAACAACAGTTTTTCGCATGTAGCAGTTGGAGACTGACTGGTCTGTACTAGGATGCAGAAGACCAATATCCAGTGTTTTTTTTTTAAATACTGGAAAGTCCGACGAAGCTTCGTAAGGTGATGAGAAGCTTTATTTTTTTCTTCCAGCAATGATGTAACAGCTTTATAAGAATAGAGGTTAGTTCTATGATTGGAACATTGTGAGGACCACAGAAGAGATGTTGCGAGTTTGTCTCTGATGCATCGTTATTTTCATGGAAAGTGTTCGACTGAGCTTCAATCTATGGTCCCCCCTCGCCAAACTTTCACAAGAAACACTCGTCTAGCTGTAAACACTATCAATTATTTCCCTCCACTCTTTATCTGTGCCTAAACCTAAACGTAGATTCCATGAACAAAACTTCTTTCTTAGAACTGCACGCCTGTTGAATTTTCTTCCGTTTTCCTGCTTTCCGGCTGACTACAATATGGTTGTGTTCAAGTCTAACGTAAATAAGTTCTTGATGAGCCGTTCCATATAAGTTATCAAATTTACCAAATTTTCATTACTAATGATTACTATATTGTCCAATTTCTACAGTACACTCTTTAACCCTTATCCTTGAGTGGCCTCTTGGCCTTGATAATGTGGCGATACCTATGTAAAAAAAAAAAAAAACAGTCGCCTTGCTAGTGTTGAGTTTATTGATCCGTTTAATAACTTTTGCATGTGGATGTCGCTTAAAATGTTTATAGACATAGAGGAAATACGGAGGAGGGGGGGGGCTAATCGCAAAGTATTGTTTTTTGTGTGAAAAACTTGGTATTATCAAATGCTGAGAAATCCACGTTCTTCTCGTCATCTCCTTGTTTCTTTCTTTCTCTTTCTAGCCATCTCTCTCGCTCACTCACTCTTTCCTCTTGCCCCTGATAGTAGCCCCCTACGCCAAAGTGGCAATTTACCTTGTTTGGGGTGAAAATGTAATAAAAATAATAAAATATATATCCGATTCGGATGCCTCCGTTCAGTCTCGAAAGACAAAGGATACCCCCTGTAGGGGCAGTAGCGCGTGAAATTGTGAGGCAAGGGTTGCGCAATCCTAACCACACCTCTGCTGGATCGGCACTGTTTGAGTTCAGTGGCAAGGAGAAGTCCAGGACGACTGGAAACAATGCCGAGATAAGCGGAGAGTACATACAGCACCTGAAAGTTCCAAATGGTCACCCATTTTAGCACTGACCAGGTTCAACGTTGCTTAACTTCGGTGATCCGGCAGGAACCGGTGTGTCAACGTGATTATGCCGTACGTTCTCTCTCTCTCTCTCTCTCTCTCTCTCTCTCTCTCTCTCTCTCTCTCTCTCTCTCTCTGTATATATATTTTATATAGTTTTAAAACTAACAAAAACAATAGAAAATAAACAAATAAATAAATTAAATAAACATGAATATACATAAACGATCACACATATATATATGTATATATATATCTATGTGCATATATGTATGTACACATATATATATATATTTATATATAAACTAACATAAAAAACACTAACCTAGATTTAAAACAGATCAAGAAACTAAATATCCAAGCTAAATAGAGCACACACAAAGGAAGAGGTCAACCAGAGGTCCAATAGGCCTTTGTCCGATAAATGTATGCTCATTGGCTGATAGGAAGGGCGCGGTGGATACTAGAAAGTTGATTGGCTAACTAAAATCTCAATAGAAGATGCGCATATAAAAACGGCAAACAACCACAGAATTCGCGCGTAAGCCTGAAGAGTCCTAGAGTGGATGAAACGCGGAATATTCAGTGTAGCTTAATCGCCATATACATTTTATAACTTACTATATATATATATATATATATATATATATATATATATATATATATATATATATATATATATATTTCTGCAGAAATATATTTTCTTATAATATATATTAATCCTTATTTAAAAAGCTTATCATCATCACCATCATCATCATCTTCATCGTATGAATCCGAATAATCTATTGTTGGGATTATTTTCTTCAATATTTTTCCTGAAAGACACCGGGTACTTACCGGAA
This sequence comes from Euprymna scolopes, assembly GCF_053919585.1. Classification (NCBI taxonomy): domain Eukaryota; kingdom Metazoa; phylum Mollusca; class Cephalopoda; order Sepiida; family Sepiolidae; genus Euprymna; species Euprymna scolopes. The sequence continues at coordinate 86,136,479 of NC_136512.1, forward strand.
GGATCATATGAAGATTGTCAATATCCTGGGTTAAAGTGAGTTTTTGTGGAACGGACTGGATTCGAACTTGGCACACTCAAGTTGTCAGTTCATGTCGTTAACCACTTTTGTGATCTTAGATCCGTTCAGAATCCTATTTTGTTTGAATATTTCAAAATGTGTCTTGAATTAACTACGGCTCTCTCTATGATTGATGATCCTTCAGCCGCCACTCTTTAATGCCGGTAATGACGTCATGTGAGACCGCTGCCTGTGCTTCTGATTCTAACGACTCAGCAGGGTCAATCCCTTGACCCCTTGTCTGACATGTTTCCTGTTTTCTAATAGCTACCCGTAGATGTATAGCGATACAGCGTTATTAAATTGGGTTAGCTTTCAGGGAAGTATATCTCAATTCTTTTTCCTCTTTCCTCTGTATATGATAAAATACAAGGAAGACAATAGATGTTATCAAAGTCTAATGTAAATAAATACTTTAGTCGTCCTCTTGGATTATTAATACTTCTTAAATAATATTCTGCCCATTCCAATCTTCTCGTAGTCTTGATCATCATGAGTTGGATCTTCCGCTTGGTGCGAATTGCGAACCCACGTGATTCAATCTTTGCCATTCCTTCTGATCCAGGGCAAGTTGGTTGATGGATGCCCAACTCTTAAAAGATGCCCAATCAAAAACATTTTCTCTCCATCTTCTCCTTGACTTTCCTCTGCCTCTTTTGGTTTCTAACATGCCCTCAAATGATAACTTTGACAAGCCACTGGTTGATCGTTTGACATGGCCAAACTGTTTAAGGGTTTTACTTTTGATTTTATCAAATAAAAAAGGTAGAGTAGTTTGATAGAGGGTGGATATTTTGTCTTGTTTTTTTTTTGTTTTGTTTTTTTCGATCAAGCGATGTCCCGTAATAAAACATAAGAAGTACTTTTGAAACACCTTAATGCTATACAATCAACTAATATGCAGGATTTATTAGTTAATTAAAAAAAAACACGCTTTAAAAAACGCAAATATAACGATGTAAGATAAAGAAATTGACAGTTAATTATCTTTCAGGCGCATAGCTTTACTATTAATATGATTTACTAAGGATAGTTGACCATGGTTGGATTTGAGCTGAAATTGATTGCTGGCGGTCCTTCTACCGCTGATAATGACGCCATCTCAGACCACTTCGTCGGCTTCTAGTTCTAATAACTCAATAGAGTCAATCCCTTGACTCCTTGTCAGAAACGTTTCCTGTTTTCTAATAGCTATACTAGTATATCATTATTAGACTGGGGTAGCTTTCAGGAGAGTGGAGCGATAAAATTGTCACCCCAATGAAAACAAAACTACAGCTTCATTTTAAAACTTTTATTGAAAAAATCAATTCAGGTAACTTGATTATCTAGGAGAGCTGACATTTGTTCAGTGTAGCCGCCTTCAGCCTCAATCACCTCTTCGATACGGGACCGAAACTGGGAGCATGCCTTTTGCACAAGTGCTGGGTCCTCCACAGAAGGCGGCGATCAGACTAACTTTGGTGTTGTGGGCAGTCATGTTGGTGATGTTCTCGACGTATGACTAAACAAAGTAGTCCAGCGGGTTTAGATCGGCGGAGGAGCGGAGAGGGGGGAGGCTGCAATGATAGAAGATTAGAAAGTCGTAGAACTTTCTAAGCCAAGCCTGGGTCTCTTTTGATTTTGGGCCGGCATCGAGTCCTATTGCTACACTCGGGGGGATCACAACACTCTTTAACACATCCAGGTACACTTTGGTGTTGACTTTCAAGCCGACTTCAAATCTGTGTGGTGGCATGATGTGGCTCTCACTTGAAATCACACCAAAGAGCATAACTGTCGTCGGAAACTTTGTTTTCATAACTTGGATCGGTAGAGAACATGAGTTGTACAGCGGCGCATCTCCGATCTCGCTCATTGTGTCAGACATGATAGAAGGCTCCTATCACTCTTGGGATTTGTGCACACCTGGCCAACTTGTAGATGGATTATAACTAGGGCTAGGACAACAGCATATTTCTTTTCATTGTTTTGACTCTCGAGTATGTATCCGTTGATATCTTATATGCTTTTATATAGAGTGATGTGGTTCTCGGTTGATTAACTGTGTTTAACTGTGTCGGATATATACTCGAGAGTCAAAACAATGAAAAGAATATGCTGTTGTCATATTCCTAGTTATAATAAAAAGGAAATCAGTTTTCATCAAACGGAAGTGGAATCATGTCGTCTTTTCTAGGGCAAGAATTTTATCGTTCCACCCTGTATTGGCGTTTTTTTTTTTGCGTTTGGCTGTCTTTTTTTTTTCTTCTTCTGCAATAGAGAGAATACCATGAAGAAAAAAATGCAATGAAATATATGTTTTCTTTTTCTTTTTTTCATCTTCTTTTTTTTCATCTTTTTTTTCATGTTCTTTTTTTTTCATCATTTTTTTTTTTCAAAATAAATCTTGATTTCTGATTTGCAAAACATTTTTCTACCTTCGTATCGCATTACTAACATCGCAACACATTTTTTTTTTTTTTTCGTTGCCACAACTCGACAAACTAGAAGAAGAATTTGACTGGATTTGCCATTCTATTTTCAACTTCTTCGCGATAACAGACACTGGTCGGCTTGACGAGTGCTTCTTTTTTATTATTAACAATCTCTTGAGATGATTGTTTCAACTTCTTTTTTTTTTTCGCGCTAAACCCATTATGCTTTTAGAAAAACTTATCGTACACGTCACAATGATATCAGGTTGTTCAACAAACCCTCTTAGAGAAAGTTCAGATGAGAATCGCCAATCTAATAGGCTTCAACCGCTGTCACATCGACGAAATGTTGCATCCTTCTGCCTGTTTATAATTACTTGAATAGTAGGTGCTCCAAGGAATTACAACCTCCTCAACGTAGATACGCCCGATAAACCCGAAAAGCAGCTAAATCCCACCCCTACATACAACTTACTAACAATTTGTATACAGTCATGGCTGACGGAACGAGAGCATGTTGCTCGCGTGGATATTATACACACACACACACATATACATATATATATTTATATATATATATATATATATATATATATATATATATTTATATATGTGTGTGCGCGCTCACGCGTGTGTGTATTTACATATAGTAATATATATTAATAAATATTAATAGTTATATCTAGAAAATTATATAGGGTTAAGACTCTTAAACTCCGTACTAGAATTCTCCGTAAGAAACCGGGTGCAGTGTATAACAAAAAAAAAAAAAAAACTTGGTGAAGGTTGAAGGTTTCGAATGAAGCAGATTTCATTTTTTTTTTTTTTCATCATATTTTCCCTTTTGGCAATGGTTTCAACCATTTGTTTGATTAAAAATTCGATAATATGCGTAAACGCTTACTTTCTTAAATGGTCTTATGATTTTGACCAGGACTATATATATATATATATATATATATATATATATATATATATATATATTATATATATATATATTATATATATATATATATATGCAGAGAGATCGAGAGGGAGGGGGAGAGAGAGTGATGAGAGAAATTATTATATATTATAAAAAAAAGGTGCAAGCAGCAATTATATACACGTTTTGACAATACAACTGACGTCGTTTTATACGAAACCAGACGCTCCTGAAAATCAGTAGACAGACATATAACCACTGCTATATAACCAACGTAACAATGGGTTACTTAGGAAGTCAATTTTTTAAAGCTGTTTAATGTATGTTAACATATAAAACGAACGTGAAATCGATATATGATGCTTATGATGCTGTTAGCAGAAAGATCAAAAGAAGTTTTGTTGTTTTCTTTTTTACAAAAGAGTTACCTCTTACCAAGCCAGGGAGGGGCACACAAGGATACAGGGTACGGTAGTCAATGGGAATATTGTAGTAATCGTTAGTAGTGAAAATTTGGTAAATTAGATTACTTAAGGGGACGGCTCTTCAATAACTTGTTTACGTTGGACTTGAAGACGACCATATTGTAGTCAGCTGGAAAGCAGGCAAATGGAAGAAGGTTCCACATGTGTGCAGTTCTAAGAACGAATATTTGTTCATGGAATCTACGTTTAGGTTTAGGCAAAGAGTGGGGGAAATTATTGATAGTGGTTTCAGCTAGACGAGTGTTTTTCCAGGAAGTTTGGTAAAGAGGGGCCATAGATTGGAGCTCAGACGAGCATTTGCCATGAAAATAACGATAAAGTAGAGACAGGCTCGCAACGTTTCTTCTGTGGGAAAGAAGTTGCAAGGAAGAGAAAAAGGTATCTCCTGTTAGGCTACGACGTCTATTTTTGAACAGGAAAAAAGCTGCTTCTAGCAGGTCCTGCCCAGATGTGGCAACAGTACTCCATCCTAGGACGTACTTGGCTCTTATACAGGTAGAGAACTACATCGGTAGTGAGATATTTACTGGAGCGGCAGAATGATCCTACCATTTTTCCGACGACCTTGGCCACGGATTTGATGAACGTGTTCCATTTCCGATCCGGATTAAAGGTCAGACTAAAAAGCTCGTAAAAGCATGGAGTCTCCTCAAAGCGAGAGTCATTCATTTCAATTGATGCGAGATGGGGATCAGAGCGTTGATGGTAGAAAAACACTTTACCTGCTACATATGAACAGATGAATTCAAAACGAGGCCCATATTTTATTTTAGTTTCGCATATTAACTTTGTGAATGTGTCATCTGTCGTTCTCATCGTCATAGTTTTTACCAATTATGTTAATTACGATTATTGATATTAGTTCTGCTGCTGCTGCTACTACTACTACTACTACTACTACTACGACTACTAGTTTTCTCTTTCGTTATAGCATGACAAGGAATATTTTCCAGCATTTTTTTTTTTTTTTTTTTTTTTTTTTTGCTGGGATTTTATTCAAGAACAACTTTTACCACGACCTTCGCAAGAAGAATGTCTGGTCACGTAGTCGTGTTTATCTGCTGACGTCAGAGTATTTAGTCCTGGGTTGGTGCTGAGCAGATAAACACGATGATTCGAACGCAACGATTGTTACACTCTACAAGTGGACATATGATTTCTGTCTAATATATATATTTTTTATTTACAGATGGTTTCGGTCATGTCGCTTTCAAGGTGCAAATCTGTTAATGAATCGAAAGTAAAACTATATATAAAACTTATTTAGACTCAAATTGAAGATGTCTATCAAAATGGAAATCTATCTATCTATCTATATATCTATAAAAGTGAACGTGTCTCTGTATCTCTCTGTCTGTGTATCTGTCTGTGTGTCTGTGTGTGCACATTTTCCTACGCAATAACTACAGACTCGAAATTTGATATACAGAGTACTGCGATTTGGGAAAATCTTTGTGATCGGTTTTCGGCCAGAAATTTGGCTGTTAATGGGTCAAAGTTCAACGATTTGGCCTTTGAGAACTCTACCAAACTCCTCCGCCAATTTTTGGGCCCAAACACTGGAGATTTTAGAACTATGTTTCTTGGCCATGGATCTAACTTAATAACTCGATTTCAGCGATAATAGGGGTCAAAGTTTTAAAAAATTGACCGCTTTTTTTTCTTTTCTTTTTCTTTTTTTTTTTGCTCAACATACACCTCCAAACACCCGGGCAATGCTGGACTGAAATGCTAGTGAAAAATAAAACAAATGCTCGCTTGTTTCCCTTAAATTAAAAAAAAAAAACATACTTAATATTTTATCTGTTGCGTCATATGTCTTTGCGGGCAAATTAAGTATGAATTTTGGGAACATTAAACCATATTCTTGTATTTAGATGCACAATATTACTAGTCACCACTATAGACGCAGGCTCCTTCAGTCTTTGACAGGCTATGGATACCCACGGTAAGGATGCCTGCGCGTGAAATTTTTTTGTGGCAGGAGGTGTGCAATCTCCAACCACACCTCTCCTGAGATGACATTGTTAAATACCAGTGGCAAATGAAGTGTCTGTACAGGACGACTGGCAACAAATGCCGAGATAAGCGGAGAGTACATTCAGCGCCTAAAATTCCAAAATGGTCACCCATCTGGTATTAACCAGACTCAACGTTGCTTAACGTCAGTGATCTGATGGGAACCGGGGTGTAAACGCGATTATGCCGTATGACGAGGCATTATTCTTGCGGAGGTCGTGGTAAAAGTTGTTCTTGAATAATATCCCAGAAATAAAATGCTGGCAAAGATTCCTTGTCATGCTATAACTAAAGAGAAAACTAGTAGTAGTAGTAGTAGTAGTAGTAGCAGCAGCAGTAGAACTCATATTAATAGTCGTAATTAGCATATATATATATATATATATATATATATATATATATATATATTCCGAATGTAAGATATTATATAATTATTTCCCCAGTTAAACAACGTCGCAGCTCACAAGAGCCATGACAGCCAACAAACCGGAAGTCTGTTCATAACGAAGTAGGCTCATTCGATAGTCGAATTTCGCCACGGTTTGCTTGATCTGTGTTAGTTGATAGACTTCCATTTGGTGATGTGGTATAGTACTCGCCTCGCATGCAAGGAGCTCGGGTTTCGAATCCCTAGTTCGGATATGTCTAACTGATGAGTCCAAATGAGGGCGAAACTCGTGTGTCTGGTCACGAATAGGCTCCTATATGGTTGACTATTTTAAAAGACTGATTACATATAATGATAGAAGATGTATCGAGACACAGGAATGGGTATGTTTGATCTGGCAGAACGGTGGTTCATTAAAATTGTGGGGTCTGCCTTCGCGGCTGGCCCACAAAGTATAGAAATAAAAAATTTAAAACTTAAAAAAAAAACGTTTACAAGTGTTTTTGATATAGATGTACATAAGAATACTTTGATAAGTATGTTTTAACTTAAATAGGGATGGTATAATAAAATTGTGGGGTCTGTGTTCGCGCCTGACCTCCATAGAATGGAAATAGGCACAAACTTTAATAAAGACTTTTCATATCTATCTGTGTAAGTATACTTTGATAATTATGTTTCAGTTTGAAGAAATATGGTATAATAAAATTATGGGGTGTTCGTTCGCGCCTGGCCTCCATAGAATGGAAATATGTCACAAAGTTTAGCAAGTTTTTTCTTTAATATAGATCCACAGAATATTGTGATAAGTGTTTCAGTGTGAACAGGTATGGTATAATAAATTATGTGGTTTATCTATTTTATTTTTACTTTCATCATATTTTGCTTTGGTTTTGATGCCCCCAAATTATACCTAAATTTACAACCATCCCTTTTCGTAACCTATCATACTTTCATAAATCAGAGTCCATTTTCTGTAGGCTGTTTTTGAACCCAGTCAACGACGGGTACTTTTGCTAGTATATATATATATATATATATATATATATATAAGGAAAACAAACGATTTGTGTGTGTCATTAGCTAGAATCGAAATCAAAACCAAAATATCTTTTCATGATTGAAACTAGGTATACAAGTTAAGTAAAGACTGAAGTTTCTTTGTACTCAGTGTTGTTGAACTGTGGAAAGGCAAGATGTAAGAAATATCGTAGAAATCATGACATATATAAAATGATATTTCTATGCGGCCCAACTAATGTTATTTTGTGCGTTTGGTTTATCTTAACTTTGATATAATTAGTTCTAATTCATTTGTTATGCACAGCTTTCAGTAGCAAGTTTGTTTTATTAATATAGTTTTTGTTAAAGATTTGCATCACATTTTTGCTCACCGATTAAATAAGTTTGTATTAACGATATTCCTTTATGCCTTAATCAAAAAGCTGGATCCATGTAGGAGGAATGAGAAGATCGGTTAATTCTTTGAAAAACAAAAAGAAAGAATTTAAAGAATGAATCAAACTATTCTATAAACCCGCGATCGAAAACACATGTTTTAATATGCAACGCACTATTAACGTAAGGCCTTTCCTGCGTGTGGCTATTAAAAAAAAAATGCAGGACGTGAGAATTTCCCAGGGACAATCAGATCACCAAGGCACTATGTCGAGTAATTGCCCGCCATGGCCGTTTTTCTCAGGGATGTGCAGGTTTATTGGCCGTCCCGCCTTTTTACTACGTAAAAAGGCAACAGGTTTAACCGAGTTCACCACAACAACAAAACAAAACAACAAAAACAAAAAAAAATATCTGAAGTATATGCAAAGAAAACTCTCCTCTCACTCCCCTTCTCCCTCCCTCTCCACCTTCTATTTTTCTATGCACACAGACACACACACTGTTTTATCCGTTACGCTATGGGTCCTTGCGGACAATTCTACAGGGTGGAACGATAAAATTGTCACCATAGAACAATTCTATTTCCGTTTGATGGAAACCGGTTTTCTTTTCTTTGTTGAAGACCATCGAGTAGTTTGTCAGTTGTGTACAAATCCCAAGTGCGATAGGAGCCTTCTATTATGCCTGAAAGTGACACAATGTTAAACGAGTGAGATTGGAGATGCGCCGTTACACAACTCATGCTCTCTACCGATCCAGCTTATAACAACAGGACCATTGCCATCGCCCTCAAAATGCAAATCCGAACGGCTCAACACTTAAGGGCACAGCTCAACGAAGTTTCCGGCTACGGTTATAGGTTTTGATGTGGTTTTAAGTGAGGGCCACAACCTGCCACCTCATATCTCGAAGTCGGCTTGAAAATCAACACCAAAGTATACCTGGATGTGCTGAAGGGTGTGATGATCTCCTGGTGCCACAAGTCCAAAGAGACTCAGGCGACTTCAGAAGGAGTACTACGACTTTTACTCATCTTCCATTGACCCCCTTCCTCCCCCGACCTGAACCCGCTTGGTCATACCTCGAGAACATCACCAACATGACCTACAGCAACACCAAAGCCAGCCTGATCGCCGCCATCTGCTGAGTATCCATAGAGTTCCCGCCAGCTCTTGTGGAAAAGGCATGCTCCCAGTTCCGGTCCCGTATCGAGGCGGTGATTGAGGCTGAAGGTGGCTACATTGAATAGATGTCAGCTCTACTACATAATCAAGTTCCCTGAATTGATTTTTCAATAAAAGTTTTAAAATAAAGCTGTAGTGTTGTTTGCTTAGGGCGACATTTATTGTTCAAAATCGACAAAACGCACAAAATGCGATTCTAACATCAAATATTAGGTTGGTGCAAAAATAATGTCGTTTGTATATATATATATATATATATATATATATATATATATATATATATATATATATTTGGACGTCAAAAAACGACATTATTTTGCACTAACCTAATAAAACCAAGGCTTACAGCATCCAGTAAAACAGCAAATGTAAACTCTATAGACAAAAAGACGAAATGGTAAACTATAAAGTGAAATGAATGCAGTCTGGTAAAAAATGTATATAAAAATAGATTGTGTAGTTGTTCCTGTGGAACTGTGCAAAGAACGGCACTCTTGTGTCTCTAACTAAAACTAATTCTTATACTATATTTAATCTTTTCTTTGTCAGTGAAGGAGAACTCCTTTGAGAGGGAGGCATTTTTTTGTTTTACAAAAGAGTGCCTTTTTTAGGGAGCTGGATTTTTGCTCTCTTAAAAACGGAAATTCTGCCCTCGTGAGGAGGAAAGTGTAATGTTTGTTCTGATATCAAACTTTATCTTTTCTGTCTTCTTTGCGATGCAAATAAGGACTACACATTAGGCACACAAACAAATGATACTTATTTTTAGCTACAAAAGTGAAAGAGCTACGAAGACGAAAGTGGCACCATCAAAACGAGCGACCTTTTGTGCTCCAGAATTTATTTTCTACATAGTCACCACCATTCTTGATGCACTTTTGCCAGCGATGAACAATTGCCACAGCACGCTTTGTCATATGAGGGTCGTTCCAAAAGTAAGGCCTCCTATTTTTTAACCTAAAAAATTCACGTAAACGGGAGTGGTACCGTTAAAACGAGTGACATTTTGTGTGCCAGAATGTATTTTTCTACATAATCATCATAATTTTCAATGCACTTTTGACAGGAATTCAATATCGCATCTCTCCGACTGGCACACATTCATGACAGGTTTTGTTGTTTTCTCACGCCGTCAATATCTGCAGCAGAGAGATGAAACCTTCAGGTTATGAATGCATGAGTTCAATCATCATAACAATGGAATTTGTAATTCCTTTATGATCCATTCGGGCGAAATAAAAAATAGGAGGCATTACTATTGGAATGAGAATTGTGATGAGAAAATGGTTTGGAAGACTGTGCAAAAAGCACCAAAACACCGGCAGTGTTCGTGATGCACCTAAATCTGGTCGTACTAGAGTTGATTCTAACAGGGAAGACACTACTATCAAGATCTGCAGTCTAAGAAACAGATTTGAAACGGTTCCCCAAATCCAACAACAATACAATTTTGCTAAAAAGTGCTCTGTTTCTACTGTCAAGAACAGATTAAAGGAATTTAATTTGCGAGGATATGTTGCAAGTACATTAATATGTTGACTGGGCATTTCCTACCCTACTTTGGTCGGAATTTGGATGATAATCCCATCTTCAAGCAGGATAATGTTCTTATTCACACAGCTGGC
>NC_136512.1:86151982-86211982 GCF_053919585.1 Euprymna scolopes
TTTGACTTGTCCATCAAGTTTCAATAATGAGTATCCAATAGTCTGTGAAAGTTTGGCGATCGTTTCATCAGTAGGATACGTAAGCCTCGCGGACATTTATCCGTGAGGTTATCTCAGAGATAATGTCTATCAAAAACCATTCAGAGACTATTCTGGAACTCAAGAAGAAAGCAGATCCGTGCCAAAGAGAAATATGTCAGGATTATTTATTATTTTATGAGTCATATAAAGGTTCATATTTTAATTGGAACCACTCCAGACAAGGCATGAAGCCACTTGATGTAAGGAGCTAAAATATATTGCTCCAGGGTCAACAAATAACCAAAGATAAGTACTATATTCTATGTTTGTTGCGCCGACTTCCTCCGAAGCAAGAACTTTCTATGAAATATGAAATTCACAAACGGTCTAAAATCGAATGTTTATTCTGATCAATGAAAATAACGACGTTATATATATATATATATATATATATATATATATATATATATATATATATATATATATAACTACTTCATTTATTCACATAAATTTAATATACTAAAGTATAGATTTATGCGTAAACTTTAAGTATTTACTTCAAAAGTGCTCAATACGTAGGTAGAGCTAGTTAGTAATTTATAAAATATATATGGCGATTAAGCTACACTGAATATTCTGCGTTTCATCCACTATAGGATTCATCCACTATAGGATTCGTCAGGCTTATGCATAAGCCTGACGAATCCTATAGTTGGATGAAACGCAGAATATTCAGTGTAGCTTAATCGCCATATATATTTTATAAATTACTATATATATATATATATATATATATATATATACACATATGTGTGTGTGTGTGTGTGTGTGTGTGTGTGTGTGTGTGTGTGTGTGTGTGTTTTCTAATACTATCTCCGATACGAAAACGTATCAATTTTCTCTTTCTCTTTTTTTTTTTTTTTTTTTGTTAACGAGAATAGAAAGTCGAGCTCGGAATTATTCTTGGAAACCGCGTAACTCTCGCTTCCTTTATTTTTGGCGTTTGGTCCTCCCATTTCATAAACGATGTTTCTGACAAAGGGAAAAGAATTGCTACTTCCTTTTGCAGTTCTTAGAAGGTGTCAACGTCCTCCTACATACAGCACCTGGTACTCACAAATAGGTAAACGTTAACTTCTGTGATCCAACGAGAACTCGTGTGTGGCATTCGCTATGCCATACAGAAATGTTATATGGATAGAAAGTAGCAATTCTTTCCCCTTTGTCAGAAACATCGTTTATGAAATGTGAGGACCTAACGCCAAAATAAAAGAAATGAGAGTTACACGGTTTTCCCAGAATAATTCCAAGCTCTATTTTCTACTCGCTTTAACAAAAAAAAAAAAAGACTGTTGAAGTGCGACCTGATGGATAATCCACACTTAGGTTGATTTTCATTTTTTTTTTTTTTTTGACCAAATAGAAATAATAGTAATTTTTTTTAACCAATCTATGATTATGTAGTATTGTATTTTTAGTCATCCTGTACTGTCTTCAGATATACTAGAGAAAGAGAAAATTGATACGTTTTCGTATCGGAGATACTATTACAAAACAAACACACACACACACATATGCGCATCAGTAGGTAACGAATAGAGGGAGTCGGATTATATAACACGTGTCATAAAATAAATTGTCATGGGACAATGACAATGTGGAATCGTGTCGTAACCAAAAATAAGAATGTCATTAAGCAAATGAGGTTAATTACTGCATCAGGGTGGCACACCGTCGCGATGTGATATTATGATAGGCAAAGTTACCCGTTAACATGATTTTATAAGTACATATATATATATATATATATATATATATATATGTGTGTATATATATATATATATATATATATATATATGTCTGTGTGTATATGAGAGAGAGAGAGAGAGAGAGAGAGAGAGAGAGAGAGAGAGAGAGAGAGAGAATTAATAGAAGTACACAAGTAAATTTTTTTACAGTATAATTTATGTACTTGTGTTTCTAGAATTCCGGTCAACAATGATCCGATGAACGAGCGTTTCAGAAACTACCTGGAATTACACACACGCGCGCACGCACGCGCACCCCCCCCCCTACACACACATATATTGAGTCAAATTATATTTTAAACCTTTTTTGATGTTTATTTAATTTTACTTATGGAAGCTCTAAGTTTGTATTAAGCACTTTTGAAAAAAGAAAAAATGGTAGGTTCATACGTTTAAACTTATTTAATTAAGTTACATACGCACACATATATAAATTAATCTGATTTCCAAAGGAACTCAAATGCCTAACAGACGACAATTAAAAAATATTGTAATTTGTTTTTGAAAGTGTAGCAATTTGTTTTTTTTTTAGGGTTCATTCGTAAAACCGTGCCAAAAATTGTTCACGCTTTGAATTTCAACAATGCGTGAAAAAATGTCTGTTGGAAATGTGTGAACAATTACGCCATTATCGTATTTCTGATATTCGCTTGTATTTATCATTTAATAAAATGGGATGCTAGTGGAGTTGATACCGTCGAGGACTGCCGAATCAATGTGCTCTTCAGAGCGGTTATCTTTATTAGGAACGGTAGTAACCTTCACGTGGTCACGTCTGTGAGTAGATGATTCAAAAGAAATTAATTACAACAAAGTGAAACCAGGTAAAGCAGGAAACAGTTATTTATCGATATATATAATATATAATATATATATATATATAATGCATAATATACATATGTATATAATATATAAACTAAATATATAATATATACTAAATATATAATATATGAAATACATATATTATATATAAAATACATATATAATATATAAAATAAATACATAATGCATAAACTAAATATATAATATATAAACTAAATATATTATATACAAACTAAATATATAATATATAAAATACATATATAATATATAAACTAAATATATAATCTAAAAAATACATACATAATATATAAACTAAATATATAATATATAAACTAAATATATAATATATAAACTAAATATATAATATATTAATTTTTTTTCAAATCAAATCCTTTCAGCAAATACTTTGTCTGGGTCGGAATTATTTCGAATTAATACCAATTTTAAAATAGCACACAGCTCTATATTTGTTCGTATAGAATTACTTTCATTTATGTGGTCTATTTTCTCAGATATACTCTTAAAGATAGTAACTACGCTGTTATGGGACCGATAGAGTTGCAAATATAAATGCAGTGGTGTAATCAAGTGCAACGCGGAAGCACATATAGGGTAAATTAGGATCTTCTCTAGAGATATCCCTGCCACACGGAAGCCATCTTTAATGTAGGCACATATTCCATGCCCATGGCGATCTTGGGGGGTCAGATTTAGCTGTTAAGTTAGAGTATCCGTTAATTATGAACTCATCTAGGGAAGTGGTCGGCCCTATTCCAGTTTCACTTAGAAAGAATATGTCCGGTTTCGTCTACTGTAATTGGGTTTCAACCTCTGGAAGGTTGGAACGTAGAACCCTGATGTTGGAGAAGGAGACCTGGTAGTAAGGGTCTACGTTGGACGATGGGGTTCTAGGTTTATTCGAGTTTTTTTTCTGGAGATAATTCATGTTGAGGTTTTGGGATTTGTGGAACAGGTCGGCATACTTGGTTAGAGCAGTACAGAGAAGGAAAGTAAGAGAGAAAAAGACAGGCAAAAAAATTTTTTTGTAGCACATGAAAAGGTAAAGCCGTAACAATTACCCACTAGTATAGCATCGAGAGGCCCCACCAGAGACTACTGCATGGTCCAGAATCCATTAACCAAATGGCAATATAGCAGTCCCAGTACTTTGCGCCTGCTGATAGGACAGCCTACTTAGTGGTTAATCCAAGGTTTGGGTCCCTGACTATCAGGCGGATAACGTCAGCCCAGACAAAACGTTTACCTCCAGCACCCTTACTATTGACATGGCCACAAGGATAGACATAGAGATAGAAAATTTCCGACATCTCAGACTACTGTTCACCAAGTACTACCGACCTTTAAAGCAGCTTTTTCTTCACCCTTTGTCAGAAAAATCACTCATTTGAATGAGGACTGAGAGACAAAAAAGGAGAAGCGAGAGTTACTGGAGCTGCCGATAACACATCCACTGTATTATCTACTCTCCATTTAAAAAAAAGGGAGGGGAATGGGTACAAGTGACTTATTAATATCTAAGTAGTAAAGTCCGGTGCTAAATTATATATATATATATATATATATATATATATATATATATATATATATAATTCTTTATGCAAATACAGGCATATCTTGCTACGATGAACTTTAATTAAGAATAAGAACTTTAATTTTTGCTCATGGCCAGCCATGGCAATATTTCTCTCCTCAAAAATTTGAAAAGGTCTGGAACATTTTAATTTTTGTATTATTATTTGATTGTAACGGTCTGCACATCGTAGCAAGATATGACTGTATTTACATAAAGAATAAAACAATATAATTTGCTCTTTTTGATTGAGCACTATCAACGACCTTTGTTGTAATTCAATTATTCTTAATTGTTGGATATCTTCCTACCTGAAATATATATATATATATATATATATATATATATATATATATATATATATATATATATATATATATATATATATAATCATGTTTATATGTTTAAATTTCATTTAAAAGAATCAATTTTCAAATAGAGTTTAAAATTTATTGCTTGAATCAAAGAATACAATGTTTAAATAAATTTCCTTAACCGGTGAGTTTTCAATGTAAGCACATTTCCTTAAAGGAAAAGAAAATACTAATATAGGTTAACAATAATTTTGCTAAATAACACATACAAAGAAAAAATTAAAAGTGGAATGCCTTTAAGTGACATAGGTAAAAGGAATGAATGTAAAGAAAAGATATCCAAATGCAGAATTAATCCTTGAAAAAAATTTAAAATCCATTCTTAAGGTTGGTGAAGTGTGGGTAAAAACCTGTAAGTATATATATATATATATATATATATATATATATATATATATAGTCTTGGAAGTTTTTAACCTTTGAAACTATGCAAAAAAATATTTTTTATCATTCGTTAGAAAACCATCTAGTCAGTAAGTCATTTAATCACCTGCAATCACTGCATCAACTCGCTCTCGAATTTATATATATATATAAGCAGGCCGCCCAGCATTGCCCAGTCGTAAAATACGCTTAAATATGATATTTTGATTTATCCAGATTTCGTATTATTATTATTATTATTATTATTATTATTATTATTATTATTATTATTATTATTATTGGACCTAATATATAGTAATCTATCTATATACCTATAAAAGTGAACATATCTCTGTGTGTGTCTGCGTCTATGTACATTTCCCTACGCAATAGCTTTGTCAATTTTTACTCTACAGACTCGAAATTTGATATACAGGTTACTGAAATTTGGGAAAATCTTTGTGATCCATTCCGGCCAGAAATTTGGCTGTTAAGGGGTCAAAGTTCAACGATTTGACCTTTAAGATCTCTACCAAACTCCTCCGACAATTTTGGGTCTAAACACTTGAAATTTAGATATAAGTTCCTTAATAAAATTAAGATATAATTGAGCCCAAAACAATAAATGTTAAGGGGTAATAATAGGGGTCAAAGTTAAAAAAATTGACCGTTTTTTTTTGTTTTTTTGTTTTTTTGCTCTACATATCCCTTCAAACACCCGGGCAACGCCTGGCTTAAATGCTAGTATATCTATAAAAGTGAAAATGTCTGTCTGTGTACATTTCCCTACGCAATAATTCTGTCAATTTTCGGTCTACAGACTCATGGTAATGAGATTTGGGAAAATCGTTTTAATCGGTTTTCGGCCAGAAATTTGGTTGTCCAACGGTCAAAGTTCGACGATTTGACCTTTGAAAACTCTACCAAACTACTCTGTCAATTTTGGGTCTAAACACTTGAAATTTCAGATATAGATTACTTGAACAGGGATCTAACTTTATAATTCTATGAGAGCACAAAATAATAAATTCTAAGGGGTCACTATTAGGGTCAAAGTTTTAAAAGAAAATTGACGTCTACGATCTCTATCAACTTTCTCTATAGTAGTCAAGGAAGACTATTATATGGAAAGACATTACCGTACGTATTCACTCTTTTTAATATATGCATAGGCACGTAAAGGTATGAACAGTACATAGGGCCCGACCAAAGCCGGGCGGAACTGCTAGTGATTTAAAAAGTTTTTAAAAAATGACTCATGTGCCACCATCAAAATTAGAAACCAAAACGTTTAGCTTATGATTTACTTTTTTCTTTTGACGTTAATGCCTGAGCTATGAAGACGTTTACTCGAACGTTTCAAATTAAAACATGAACCAATAGCTATTACGTTACGCGTGCATATTCGTAATGCCGTCGTTCGACCTTCACCTGGCAAATTCCATTTTTTAAGTTTTCACACTTTTACACCGATGTTCCTCGGCTCAAACCCAAATATGAACTTTCACATGGGTTTCATGTCTGTAGACAAAAACTGACAGAAGGGTTTGGTAGGCAATTTTTTTAAGCA
Organism: Euprymna scolopes; assembly: GCF_053919585.1. Taxonomy (NCBI): domain Eukaryota; kingdom Metazoa; phylum Mollusca; class Cephalopoda; order Sepiida; family Sepiolidae; genus Euprymna; species Euprymna scolopes. The sequence goes on from NC_136512.1 coordinate 86,158,532, forward strand.
AATATATATATATACGCATACATAAATATATATAGAAAGAGGTTTGTGTTTACTATAATCTGGTGGCCATTTCTATACGCGCAAACGCGCACATATTTTTGACGAAATGGCCACCACTGGTAACATATAGAATTACATTGCTTAATATCTGGAAAACTACTTGTTTTTCATCTAATTTTAAATTGTTCGCCAAAGATTACTACGTAATGTTAGAAGGCAGTTGGGTATACGAGTGCGCATTTAACAACCTTCATTTATGCGCACGCGCACAGCGTAAATGTAGTGTAAAAATTTGTTTTCATGATATGAAGAAATTACTAAGTAGCCAGAAAGTGGGTGTTCAGTTTACTTTAAATTTATATAGGAAAGTGCGCGAGCCTTTTCTAGTCTCACACAAAAACACGCGTTCACATTTCAAGCTATATTACTTGTCATATACATACGCGAACACAAACATACGCCACTTGTTACTATGTGGGACAAAAAGCCAACAGACAGTACATACACTTTATACGCTTTCTCTCTCCATGAACTGGATTGACTTTCTCACTCTACCTCCCCTTCGTTTTGATCCATCAATACAGACATGTGCGCGACTCTCTACTGAGCTTAACCCTTTCTTTCTACAGGCCGGCTTGCCACTTCGCGTTTCTCTATTGCATTCCCCTTTCCTTCCACGCGCGTAGTCGTCAACGGCCGAATGAACACGTGTACACCCAAGACTTACATGTCTCAACAGAAAATAAACGACATGTTTATTTTATTCCAGCATTTGAGTTCTTTGTTTCCTTCATTCAATTCGTTTAATTATTTTTTCTTGTAGCGAGTTAGGGTATTTATATCCTGGCCCGCAACAAAAGTGATCTCCTACTTTTTGAAAAATTTCTTTATATCATGAAAGGTACTTATCTGCCCCACATTTAAATGAGATATTCGTTTTTAGCACCCCCGAAACCCTTTAAAAGTTGTCATTTTAAAGTTTTAGGGGGAGTTGGAAAGGAACTTGACATTGACCAAAATTTCTTATATTATCAAATAATAAAACAAATATTTTATTCAAAATACTTAATTTACTTTTAACACTAACATAATTATTTAATAAATTATTTCATATAAGTGTTTTCTTTTTTGTTTGTTTCGTAATAACACAAGAATTATTTAAACTAAATTCATTCTTCTGAATAAAACGTTTGCTTTCTTTGATCCTACGTAAGTGTTTCCTTCTCTTTTTTTTTCGTAATAACATAAAAAGTGTTAAACCTAAAATATTTTTTTAATAAATATATGGTTTCGTTTTTCGTGTCTTGATTCCTTGACTACGTGATCAAGTTCATTTTTTTAAAACAGGAGTAAACAAATAAAAATATGTGGATGCACAATCGCCTTTTAAAACAATGTCCTTCAAGAACAATCATAAAATGTGTTTTCAATCGATATCCAATGAATAATGGACCAGTTTTCCTACCGAGCTAAAATGGACGAGTTTTCCGGGCACTCCCCATTTAGGGAGTACCAAATTGGTCAAAGAGAAAATTATTCCCAACTCGCATTTAGTTAAAAATGCACTTTCGCATAAATAAATGAATTCATTCAAAAAGTATCGCTAACAAAAATATATAAAAACATATATATATATATATATATATATATATATATATATATATATATATATATATATATATATATGTGTGTGTGTGTGTGTGTGTGTGTGTGTGTGTGTGTAATTCTTGGTTTGTTATAAGTGAATAAAACCATATTTCTACGTTACCAATTTATTTGAAATTTTCAGACAACCCATCTTTAGAGTCGAGGGATGTTTTTATGTTATTAAACTAAATTTACCTCGCGAATTATTAAAATATTAAATAAAATAAGCATATTTTCGTAACCGTTAGTGCGAATCTGTTTTGCTGATAAAACTGAACTTCCGGTTCGATTCATTTCACAGCCACGAATTGACGAAACGAAGTAGATTTCATTTTCTGTTTACTAAAGTCAAAGAATGTTTGCATGTTATTAAAATAATTTAACATTGCGAATTATAAAAATATTAAATTATAAATGAAAATATTTTTCGTAACTGCGAGACTGTCCCCATTTCATTTCCGGTAGAAATGAGCCTTATTATTGAGATAAGTATTATTTGTATTAAGTTTTATGATACTCATGCAGAGAGTGATCCGTGCTGAAATAATAACGTTATTATTTAAAAAGCCATTCTTAATATGGGGATGGGAGGGTGTTTTGTACCTGTTCTGTACTTTAACCTTACAATTGAATAAAAAAAATACATATCGTAATTAAACGTGGAAATACGATTTAAAAAATAGCGCGGATTACTCTCTGCATTTTTTCCTTTTATTATTCTTAAAGAGTAAAATATTTCTTATTCATGAAAAGAGTTAAGCCTACGTAAATAAATAAATGTTTGCACACGTGACAAATTATCAATAAATGGTTTAGTTACTTTTTTTAATAAATTATTTATGAAAAGAGTTAACGTAAATAATCTTTGTAAAAGTAAGTGCGAAAGTGCCGTAGTTGTACTCCCATGCGTAATTTCTATTTTTTGGAAATTTTTTTCACTGGATTATTATTGATTGGACACTAATTAAACAGATTATTAAAAAAAAAATTAAGAAATTATTTCGACATTTGAAAGTGGTGCTCACTTTTTAGTTACAACGTTCTGATAAATCAGTCACCCATTTTGTAACCAATAAAAACGCGGTATATCAAAACCATAGAAAGTAAAAATAATATGAGTCTCTACCGCATTTGTAAGTCAGAAATATATTTGTTTCTCAAAGAAAAAAAAATAGATTGAACATGACATTTTTATTGTTTTTATGAAAATAAAGTTTCGAGTTTTTGAATTTTTTTTTTTTTTTTTACTTATTCAGTTAAAAGTCAGTTTGTGGGTGTTTTTTTGTTTTTTTTTTAAATAATTTGTTTTTATGAAAGGTGAGGGTTTTTTGTTTTTTTTCAAAACTTTTGTTTTTTTTTAAATTTTTTTAAGTATTATAAATTTCACTAACATGCTGGAGAAATATTGGTGCTAATGCAGAGAGTGATCCGCGCTATTTTTTAAATCGTATATCCACGTTTAATTAAAGTTTTATGATATGTTTTTTTTTATTCAATTGTAAGAATAGGTACAAAACCCCCTCCCCTCCCCATGTTAAGAATGGCTTTTAAAATAATAACATTATTATTTCAGCACGGATCACTCTCTGCATGAGTACCGAAATGTTTAATAATTTGGTATTTTTTTTTAGATTAGGTCCACCTCCACAATTTTCCTTGAAATGACGACATTTATAGGTTTTCGAGTATGCTGAATACGGAAATCGCATTGAAATTTTGCGGAAATCAGTAGTTATCAAGATATAAAAAGTTATATTATGCATTGTATTCTTTGGTGGCCATCTTTTTACGCGCGCACGCGCCATAAACAAATGCACGCGCGTAAAAAAGATGGCCGCCAAAGATTACAATGCATAATACAACTTTTTATATCGTGATAACTACTTATTTCTGCAAAATTTCAATGCGATTTTCGTATTCAGCATAGTCGAAAACCTTTACAAGTCGTCATTTAAAAGAAAATTGAGGAGGTGGACCTAATCTAAAAATTTACCAATAATTTTCCATCCCGTACGCCTCCCGATACATTGCTTCGTCAACATGCGACCATTTTATATCTCCCGAAGACGCTTCCGTATTTAGCCAAAAAAAAAAAAAAAATGGGTGACCGATTTACCAGAACGTGGTAACTAAAAAGTGAGTACCCTTTCAAATGTTGAAATATTTTTTTTTTTTTTTCAATTTTTTTTCATAATCCAGTGAAAAAATTTCAAAAACCCTATCAGTATAGAAATTCGCATGGGGGTGATGGTTGTATAACTCCGCCACGTAAGTAAATAAATAAAAAATGTTACGTGCACATGCGTTAGCCTTGACTAGGGGGGGACTAAGGGAATGGCCATTGAATAATTCTGCGGGTCGCCATGGAAATCAACGTCCAATGATTACCAAAATAGTTTTCATGATATGAAGAAATTTTTTTTCGAAGAGTGGGTGATCACTTTTCGATGTAAATTTAACTTAAAATGAGCACCCACTTTCTGACCACCCGGGGAAGGGGCATTTATTTTCGTGTTTATTGGCTTAAAGGTTTTTTGACAAGGCAGTTTGGTACGCGAGTGCATATTTAACAGTTTTCGTTTATGCTCACGCATAGCATAAACAAAGGCTACGTCTGTGAAATGGAAAATAGTCCCATAGTTCAGGGGTTATTACCATGCAAAAGAAATCAAACAAAAAACTTTTTAGCCAAGAAACACACAGAAAAATAAAAAAAAAACATAGCATCCATTTTTTTCTATCGAATTCATTTGCTGTTTTTATTGAAAACTATTTTCCCCCGGAACTTTTGATATAATTTTCCATCAAGGGCCGTGCATCTCACGTTCGTATATAACAAAAAAAAAATTGTAGACTTCGGTTTGCAAAAAACGAATCTGCAAACCGTTTTCGTTGCAAAAAAAATAGTTTTTATGATATGAAGAAATTACTTTTTCGAAAAGTGGGCGATCACTTTTCCATGTAAATTTAACTTAAAATGAGCACCCACTTTCTAGCCACCTGAGAGAGGGGGATTTTTTCCCATGTTTATTGGCTAAACAGCTTTCGTTTATGCTCACGCATAGCGTAAACGAAGGCTACGGCTGTGAAATGGAAAATAGTCTCAGAGTTCAGGGGTTATTACCAAACAAAAGAAATCAAACAAAAAACTTTTTAGCCAACAAACACACAGAAAAATGCCCCTATCTCAGGTGGCCAGAAAGTGGGTGCTCATTCTAAGTTAAATTTACATTGAAAAGTGATCACCCACTTTTCGAAAAAGTAATTTCATGAATATCATGAAAACTTTCTTTTTGCTACGGAAACGGTTTGCAGATTCGTTTTTAGCACACCAAAATCTACTATAAAATATTTCATTATATACGAACGTGAAACGGGCTTTAAAGTAAAATAATACCGGATTTTTTGGAGCAGATTTGCCGTTTAGTTGTACAAATATCCTCAAACCAGGTAATCACTAAAAGGGACTTTTAAAAGTCGTCACCTGTATCGAGCAAAAGTTTAAAACCACCGATTATATGCCAGCCTACGTCATGATAACATATATTGAGTGAGTTCCTAACAGTATTTTGTATAGTTTTTAGTTTAAACTCATTTTCCCAAAATTTCCCCAAACTTAACGTGTTCGATACAGTCTGCCGCCATTTGTATTTTTGAGATATACCGATAAACATTGAATGTTTTTGAACCGATTATACATTACATAAAAACACTAAAATCTTATTCAGTTAGGTAGAACACTTACTTTTCTTGCCTTTGATAACATTTCTTTGTTATATATTTATTTTTTGACAACTTTTTTGTATCTGTGTTTAGTAATATGAACCCTTTTCATTTAATGTAACGTTTAGTCGGCTTGAAAAACAGTGTTTATCGGTGTATTTGAAAGATACAAATAGTGGCGGACACTGTTGATTACTTTCAGTTAGAGAAAGTGAGTTAAAACTAAAAAAACTATACAAAATACTGTCAGAAACCCACCGATTATGCCAGCCTATGTCATGGTAACATATATTTGTGGGGTTTCAGACACTGTTTTGTATAGTTTTCTTACTTACTTTCCCAAACTTAACGTATTCAACAGTCTGCAACCATTTCTGTTTTTCGAGCCGATTAAACATTTTACATTACATAAAAACACTAAACAATTATCCAGTTAGGTAGAAACGTAACTTACCTTACCTTTGCTTTCATTTATTTGTTTTTGGACAACTTTTTCGAATCTATGTATAGTAAGTCCCCCCCCCCATCAACCAAATATTAATTACTAACTCACATTTTTGTATACAGAAAACAACAACAACAACAAAAAAACATTTAGCGTTTCAACATTTTTGCTACGTTCGGCTTCATCCACTGATTGTTGGTCAAGTCCAAACCATGAATGATTGAGAGAAACTCCCGAGGATCCAGATTAAATCTTGTGAGAGTACCATTTTTTTTTTCATTTTCGCCTTCTTTTTCACTTTTTGGAGTGGATTGCTGTACTAAGAATATAAGAAACATGCATTTTTCTCTTTTTATTAAATTTTTACATTACACCAAATTGAGCCACTGCAACGCGTGGCAGGGTACAGCTAGTATATATATATATATATATATATATATATATATATATATATATATATATATATATATATATATATGTGTGTGTGTGTGTGTATATATATATATATACCCGTTTTACACCACATATATATATATATATACACCACATACATATTTACACCTCACATATATACACCACACACACACACACATACATATACACCACACGCACACACACACACACACACACACACACACATATATATATATATATAGAGAGAGAGAGATGTATGCGGATGACTCTATATTTTAAGCCCCCTCCTTGGGTAGAGCACTGTCGTAAATGTATCACCCTCTGCTTAATTGGCATTAATGTGAGGCTCGCTGTTTGTTTGTTTGTAAATAAAAACAAGCAGCTCGAGGACTGTAAAAGCGGTGGGCGAGTATCTATTCAAATAGACATTTGATGAGGTCATTTGCGAGCCCCGATCTCATGGACTGGAGGTTAGAACTGCCGACTATCAACGCGATGGTTGTAGGCTCAATCCCCGACTAGGTAAAGGCGCTGACGCTGATCTAGCTGCACTGGTTGTGATACAACGAAACAGTACTGTATGTGGATGGCTATAGTTAAAGGTATTCATGAGCTAAAACCCATGCATTAAAACGAGGTTATAAGAGTGCTCAATAAAAAAGAGCAAAATATAATATTTTTATTTTTATATTACATTGTCGTAGCGACGTTGTAATATTTGTCTATATAAATAAAAATATTATAGGTAAATTTTTACAGCGTGCCCCAGCGTATTATAAACACCCCAATCTTCCCATATTAAGAATGGCTTTCGGAATAAATACCCCCAACCTCGGAAACCGTTCTTAACATGGGGAAGTTGGAGGAGGAGATTATTTCGAAAGGCGTTCTAACATGGAGTGGTTGGGGTGCTGGGGCACGTCTTAAAATTTTACCATATTGGATATATATATATATATATATATATATATATATATATATATATATATATATATATATATATATATATATATATAATTTATTTATACAAACATTAATAGCTATGTTTGTATAAATAAATTTTATATACCTGCTCTGTTTACTCATTGAGCACTTTTTGGTAGACACATATTGTTTCATTGGATGTACCTCTAGGAAACTAAACTCTACTGCCATAATAATAATAATAATAATAATAATAATAATAATAATAATAATAATAATAATAATAATTATATATATATATTTTGTTTTGGTTTGGTTAGCGATATGTTTTGAATGAATTCAATAATTTACGAAAGTGCATTTTTACCTAAATGCAAGTTGGGAATAATTTTCCCTTTTAACCAATTTGGTACCCCCACATGGGGAGCGGAGCGGTATATATATATTATTTTTTAAATGTAATTATCCACTGACATGTGTTTCGTCGTCTACGAGTAGTCCTACCTAACTAATATTCCTGGTGAACCAAGTGCAAAAGAGATCCAGACAATTGCACTTAAGGGAACAGCGAGGATACTAAAAAGAGCTCTCGGTTGGTTTCAATAAAAAAGCGGGGCAATGTTGGCAGCTGGTTTTGGCTGCCCCATACCCAGCATTACAATCTTCAAAGGAAGAAAAATAAAAAAATAAAGAGTCGTAGACGACGAAACACGTGTCAGTGGATAATTACATTTTAAGATATATATATATATATATATATATATATATATATATATATATATATATATATATATATATATATATATATATATATATATATATATATATATATATTCCCTTCCCCTGTTCTGTCTCTCACACACACACTCTTTAACCTCTTGGCATTCCCTTCCTTCCGTAATTTCCGCTTTTCTTCAACCTAGCAACGTTTATTTTTTCTCTCTCTTCAGTTCCCACTTTTTCCAGTCTGGTCGTGTGTTTCTTGTCGGCCAACGTCCAATCTACATTTTTTTTTTTCTACTTCTTTTTTTTTTTTTTTTTTTTTTTTTTTTTCAGCCAGACAGATTCGTTTACGACTTTTTTCATCAACATTCCGCTTTTTGGTATTTTCCCGACTCGAACGGAAAGAGCTTTCGTACTTCTTCATCTGGTTATTTATGATCTCCCTCCTTCACACACACACACCACCACCACCACCACCACCACCTATCGCCTCTTCGCATTCTTCTCTTTCTATCTCCCTTGAGAGAAAGAAAGAGAGGATAAGAGTGATGGAGAGAGAGGGAGTGGGTGGGCAATTTCAGTAACTAGCACAATAGGATGCCCCCACACCCCATCGTCTCTCAAGCTCAACTCCTCCGGTTGGCGCAAGATAATTAAAAATCGGCGCTTATAGAACCAAAACCCGGGGAATAGTCGCTTGGGAGAAGAGTCTCTATTCGTAACGAATCTAATTTTGCCCTTTTATTTTAATCTTTATTTTCAGGCTGACGTCTTTAACTGAAAATTAACAGATTGCTGCTTAACAAGGGTCATGTGAGGAGACATCGCCCAGAACACTAATTGTTTCCCTGTTGTGTTTCGACCAGACACTTAGGACTCAGGCGAAAAAGAAACACGAATATACAAGTTGGAGAACAATAAAAGTGTATTTAACTTCAAATAAATACAAATATAAAATAAGCAGGTTGCAAAACAATTTTTTGTGGCTTTTTAAGAAGTCCAAAAAGTTATTATTTTAAAGTCTTCAGTTTGACGGCCCCACTCAAGTTCGGAAAGAAAGGAGATGAAATAATAAGTCTTTCCTCCACAGAGGCTTGAACGAAAGAGAGAGTTTAAAGGGAATCTCTAGTCCCGCTTAAAAAATAGGTTGCCGTGATTGGTCGATGAGCGGCACCTTTGGCCAATGAAACAGGGCCTTATTTAAAGTGTAAGGAAAGGGAATGAGAAGACGAAAAGGGAGGTAACTCTAGTTTTTTATCCTAGACAGTTCACTCTCTCTCTCTCTCTCTCTCTCTCTCTCTCTCTCTCTCTCTCTCTCTCTCTCATTATTCCTGTGTAAGGTGCTCGACTGAGCTACAATCTTTGGTTCCCCTCAACGAAAGAAAAAAAGACTCCTTCCCCCCCCCCTGCGTCCAGCGTTAGGCAGAATTTCCAAAAACAGATATTCTCCGCTGAGAATTTCCCGTCTACAGAAAACGTTACCACGGGGCTTCTTCCCCGCAGACTAGACCACGTTCGTCTTCAAAACCAATGTTAACTGATCCTTCTCATGAATTGTTCCCATAAGCATTTGAGCTTGGCACGACCTTCGTAATACATGTCATTAAGGCTCGTAAGCTGAAAAATGACGTCATCGTTGAGGTACTAGCAATCAAGATCTATCAAATAGTCAGACTGTCGGTAATGAATTAAAACAATTTACAAAAAAAACATTAGAAAACTTAAAAATTGCAATAAAAATTTTTAGAAAAATAAGGAATTCAATATAAAAAAAAAAAAGGATACAAAACGGAAAAGTTGTTTATGCGTTAAAAAGTAATTAGTTTTTTCATGGATTATAAATACTAAAATACGTTCATTATTTACTTATAAATTTAAAAAAAAAAAAAAAAAAAGAAAGAAATACGATTCAATTCATAGTAAAACTAAACTTTGATCATTACTACCAGTTCAGGCCGGCTTTGCTCGGACCCTATGTACTGTTCATAACTTTGTGCATATATATATATATATATATATATATATATATATATATATATATATATATATATATATATATATATATATATATATGTGTGTGTGTGTGTGTGTGTGTGTGTGTGTGTGTGTGTGTGTGTGATTAGTTTTTTTTTTAAAGAAATCCAGCAGAGTGCTCAATTAAAAGGAAAAATCCAAAATATAAGCGTATTTATATTTTGTATTTTGTGTACAGAAAGTTGTTAGATGAGACAAGTCATTGGTACCGTCGGTTTCAAGCCCGATAATTAGGACCGTTTAAGATATCCATATCAAGCTCTCTTCAGCCAATACTCATCTCTGATCTCTGATGAGTATTGGCTGAAGAGAGCTTGATATGGATATCTTAAACGGTCCTAATTATCGGGCTTGAAACCGACGGTACCAATGACTTGTCTCATCTAACAACTTTCTGTACACATAATAATAATTATATATATATATATATATATATATATATATATATATATATATATATATATATTAAAAAGTTTGACGCATGACTACATCCAAAATTTCAAGTGTTTAGACTCAAAATTAGCGGAGGGGTTTTATAGAGTCTGCAAAGATCAACTCTTTCAACTTTGACCTCTTGGCAGCCAAATTTTCACGCAAAAACTGATTAAAAAAACTTGCTGCATGTCTGAATACCCTTTATGTAAAATTTCAAATGTTTGGACCCAAAATTTGCTAAATAGTTTGCTAAAGACCGCAAAGGTCAAATCTTTTGAACTTTGACCCTTTGGCAGTCAAATTTTTGGCCAAAAACCGATTAAAACGTTTGCTCTATGTCTGAATACCCTTTATGTAAAATTTTAAATGTTTAGACCAGAAATTGGCTCAGAAATTTTGTAGAGACGGCAGGGGTAAAAAGAATTTTAACTTTAACCCCAATTTTGACCCGTTAACATTTATCATTTTGGACTCAAATCAAATTAAAAGTTATATCCACGTCCGAGTAACCTTAGACTGAAAATTGACGGAGGAGTTTTGTAGAGTTTTTAAAGATCAACTCGCTGAACTTTGACCCTTTTGACAGCAAAATTTCTGAAAACCGATTAAAAATTTTTTCATCTCAATACACCTTATGTCAAATTTAGAGTCTGTAGACTGAAAACTGACAGAGTAGTTTGGTAGGGTAATGTACACACACAGACACATATACACACTCACAGACAATTTCACTTTAATATATACACTAGCATTTCAGCCCGGCGTTGTCGAGTGTTTGGAGTTGTGTGTTGAGCAAAAAAAAAAAAAAGTTGTAGAAGGAAGGTAGGCTCGAATCTGTACCGCAAAGCAGGAAAAGAACGGGGAAAAAAACGTGACGTCTTTGCTGTTACGACCACCGCCAAACCGAAAGTGACGTAAGTTTTAATTAAGGCTAGACAATCGAGGGGATGACTTTCAAAAATATCGGCGAAAGAAGCGATCCTCCCCCCCCCCCCCCGTAGAAAAGTGGCCACTGAAGGTGAATGTATTAATGATTTTAGCCAATTTTTCGATATTTGTCGTCTGAAAGGTCGAACTTCAAAACGATACTGATGTTGTAAAAATCTGTCACCTCTGTCGAAAGTTTTCGGCAGACATGCAAACATACATACATACATTTATATATTGGTAATTCAAATTTTCGACCCAAACCGATTAAAAAGCTGAATACCCTTTATGTAAACTTTCAAATGATTAGACCAGAAATTGTGTAATTTGGTAGAAACCGAAACGGTCAATTTCTTTTTAACTTTCACCCCTATTAAAACCCCTTAACATTTATTATTTGGGGCTCAAATTAAGTCATTAAGTTAGATCCATGTCCAAGGAACCTATATCTAAAATTTCAAGTGTTTAGACCCACAATTGGCGGAGGAGTTTGTTAGAGTTCTCAAAGGTCAAAATCGTTGAACTTTGTCCCCTTAACAGCCAACTTTTTGTCCGAAAACGGATTACAAAGATTTTCCCAAATCTCCATACCCTGTATATCAAATTTTGTACAAAAGTTACAAAAATAATAAAAATATGACGTGAATGCTATCAGCTAGAATCGAAACCAAAACAGATGGCCCGTCAGTATTATTCGTTGCCATATGAGTTAAGTCCAGACATATAAAAAGAACTTTTAAAAAATAACGTTGCTAAAAGTATAAATGTATATTTGTGCATGCGTAGATGTAACACGTTTAATCGACTTACGCCTGCCAAGTTCCATTTTTTTTTTGCATTTTTTACCCCTTAGTAACTATTTTTACCGGCTATAAAACAAATAGTATTCGTTCCATGTGACCAAATGTCCTTATATATCAAGTTTCAAGTCTGTAGACCAAAAATTGACATAGTAGTTTGATAGAGATTGTTGTCCATGCAGACAAATAAGTTCACTTACACACACGCACGCACACACACCATTATATATATATATATATATATATATATATATATATATATATATATATATATATAAAATATATATATATATAAAATAATATATATATATATAAAATAATATATATATATATAAAATAATATATATATATATATAAAATAATATATATATACATATATAAAAATAATATATATATATATATAAATAACATATATATATATATATATAGAGAGAGAGAGAGAGAGAGAGAGAGAGAGAGAAAGAGAGAGAGAGAGAGGAGGGGAGAGAGAAATGTGTGCATTTAGTTTATCGGATTTTGTTTTCATACTTAACATACCCAGACATATATACATACATTGTAGTTCTCCCCAGTATACCATCCTTTTTAACAGTACCTCCAAAATGGGGAGAGACGAGTTTATTGTGTGTCGGTTGGGGCGTACTCACTTGTGAGAGAATCCCGAGCAGGTGTATAACTATTTTTGCAACTTATCTAGATCAACTTCAACCTCCTGCAGCCCTCCAACGCTCGATAGAACATTTTCTCACGTCTTGCTCTCGTGGGGAGGCTGATAAACGCTCCTGAACTATTATGAGTCTTGATAAGGTTGATATTTATACTTCTTCGCAATGATAAACCTCTGAGGAGCATTGCCCGAAAACTGAGCGCGTATTAATCATCTTTTTTCGTATTTTTAAGGAGTAGATATACATTATATCTCGTCGTACGATTTTATATTATTAGTATAAGTGCTCATCATCACTGACACTTTACTGCACTTTCACGACATTACCATATAATCCCCGACAAATGTTTCGAAAACAAATAACGACGTTCATTCAAATTTATTAGGTTGGAGAGAGAGAGAGAGAGAGAGAGAGAGACAGACAGACAGACAGACAGAGAGAGAGAGAGAGAGAGAGAGAGAGAGAGAGAGGGGCGTGCATTTGGTTTATCGGATTTTGTTTTCATACTTAACATACCCAGACATACATATACATGCATTGTAGGGCTCCCCAGTATACAATCCTTTTTAACGGTACCTCCAAAATGGGGAGAAACGGGTTTATTGTGTGTCGGTTGGGGTGTACTCAGTTGTCGTACGTTGCTTATTATCATTAGTGTTCGTCACTGACACTTTACTGCACGTTCACGGTATTACCGTATTATAATCGCTGACGAATGCTTAGAAAAGAATAACACCGTCCATTAAAAATTATTAAATTGGTGCAAAAATAATGTCGTTTTTATATACATAGTTGAACGTCAAAAAAAACGACATTATTTTTGCACCAACCTAATAATACCTTTTTTGATTATCTTCGTTATTAAATGTATGGTGAAAAGGAGGGGGTAATCGCGGAAAGAGTTCATGATATGGACGTACATGAAAGATTGGAGACGTTGTAAATCTGCCTCTGCTCTGTCGATACTTTTATGCTAGGTGCTCGACTGAACTCCAATCCATGGTCTCATCTGTAAAACGTCCGCAACAAAGACTCGTCTAGTTACGATGAAACTGCCTAAATTTAAACAAAAATTCCATGAGCAGAGTTCTTTTCCTAGAACTGTCCGTCTGTGGAACACACTACCGTGGAACTGCTTCCCGACTGACTATAGCACGGTCGTTTCAAAATCTGATGTAAATAAGTTCTTGTTCAGCCGTCATCTTAAAGGATCTTGCTCTACCCACGTTCAACCATTACTCATCATAATGTCTTACCATTTACTTAATCCTTGAGTGGCCTCTGGGTCTTGATAAGCGATTACCCTCCCCCCCCCCTGAAAAAAATAAAAATGCTTTTTTAGAAAAAAGGATGACAAAATGAATTCTAAATTAATAACAACTTTATTACCTTCGTTATTGAGCGTATGTTGAAAAGGAGAGGGTTAGTTGTGGAAAAAGTGTATGTCTATGGACGTAGACAAAAGATTGGAAATAGTCCTGTAGAGGAGTTGTGTGCGACACAATCACGTTGACACACCGGTTCTTGCCAGATCACCGAAGTTAAGCAACATTGAGCCTGGCCAGTACCAGATGGGTAACCATTTGAGAAGGCTAGGCGCTGTATGTACCTTCTGGGAGGGTTGGGCATGGGCCCAGCACGCTCATCCCGTAAAAAGAACTCCTCGCTACAAAAACATCTACAAGAAGTTATAGATAGCCTATGTCCCTCCAGAGGCTCAAGGGCTATGGCATGACATGGCTGTAGAGGGTTAGTTGTAGAAAGTCTATGGACGTAGACAAAAGATTAGAGACATTCCCGTAGAGGAGTTCTATTTTGCATAAAAATCAAATCTTCAATATTGTCCCCAGCACTAACAATTGGCCAAATTTCTTTTCTCAACATAATGAAGCACCTCCGTATTTTGCTCTCGTTGTTCATGCATTGCTGAATGGCCAAATTCCCGGAAGATAGGTCGGTCGTCGCGGTTTGCATTAATGGCCGACCAAAAGTCCTGATTTTAACGCCCTGCGACTTTTTTCTCTAGGGTTGTCTGAAAACGCAAGTCTACTCCACCAAATTTAGAATAACTTGAATGGCAAATACGTGAAGTTAAGACTACCATTCCGCAAGAGTTTCTTGTGAAATTAGTTGATGCGATTCCTGGTTAGTTTGAAAAGCCGGTGGCGAATGAAGGCGCCTATATTTAATTTTAAATAAAAATCCATGAATTATATTTTCTTCTTTCATTCATTAATTGTGGAAATTATATTTTTAAAATAAATTATGTTTTAAAAATAAATTGTATTTTAAAAATAAATTGTATTTTAAAAATAAATTGTATTTTAAAAATAGATTGTATTTTAAAAATAAATTATATTTTAAAAATAAATTGTATTTTAAAAATAAATTATATTTTAAAAATAAATTGTATTTTAAAAATAAATTGTATTTTAAAAATAAATTGTATTTTAAAAATAAATTATATTTTAAAAATAAATTGTATTTTAAAAATAAATTGTATTTTAAAATGGCGAGTTACTTTTCAATCAACCTGTAGATATGCATATCCTAATTAAGTTCAAGTATCTTGATAAAATGAACTTAAACGTTTCTGGGGCATTTATTCCAAGTTTAAAACAGAATTTTATTGCATATCGTTCTTCTGAAGTATTCTCACGTTCAGATTGCATTTTCAAAATTCACCAGCTGTGGTAATAAGGATTTAGTAGGGTGTATTCCAATTCCTGCTGTAGCTGTTCATTTGTTCATTCATCATAAAAATTGGTCAGTCATAAGATGCATAGTAATAACATTCTTAATTTTCAAGAGTCTACGATAGTTTTAAATGCCTGTACAAAAACGTCTAGAAACTTATTGAAGGCACATACTCGCCATGAGTACGAGAGAGAGAGAGAGAGAGAGAGAGAGAGAAAAGAGAGAGGGGGGGAGAGAGAGAATGTAACTTTTTGGGGGCATCTGTATACCTCATGCTTAAAAGATTAAATTTAAAACATTAAACATTAAAGCTATCGCAGTAGCAATTTGACCAGACCTTTTCAATGTGAAGTTGCGAGAGAGAGGGGGGGGCAGTCTCTCATCCCCCGACATAAGTGATAGAAGTGTCTTCATCTTAAACCCTTGTGTGGCATAAAACGTTTATTCTTTTTCTTCCAACATGTTGTTTATAAATGGACTTGTATGTAATTTAGAGCCAAGATTTATTAATAGACTTTTTTTTTTTTAATCTAAATCATTTTATATGGACGCGTTTCTGATAAAGAATTTGGTTAATTTTCAATTAATATCTAAAAAAAACAAAAAAACTAGCATTCTCTAATCATAAGCAATCGCGTGTTTTTTTGGTTCCCTTTAATAGAATGTTAACATTTTGAGAAGAAAATCGTGTGTATATATCTCTACTAGTATATAAAACTAGCGAGGGGTACCCGGCATATCCCGGGTGTTTTTTTGGTGTGTATGTGGTTGGGCTGGGGTGGGGGTGTTAATGAAAACCTAAGAATAAGCGAAGTAAAAAAAAAACAGAAAAACGAACGTTAAAAAACCCTGCTCAGTGGGGGGGGGGGGGTACCCGGCGTTGCCCGAGTGTTTGTAGGTGTGTGTGGTTGTTAATGAAAACCTAACGTACCCGGGCGGTGGGGGTGGGGGGTGGGGGGTAATCAAAACATCGAAAAAATAACACACAAAAAATTAACGTAAGGCAAACGAACGACGTTAAATGTAAAAATGGGAAAAACAAAAAAAGAAAACGCGAATGTGATAGAAAAATAAAATAGAAAAACAAACGTTAAAACTTCTTTAAAAAATCTGAAAAATAAAAACAAACAAAAAAACACTTGCTTAAATAATCCTGTTTCAATATTAAAATTTAAAAAATCGTAAAAAAAAAAACATCTCACACCACGATTCGAACCCAAAACCTTTAGATAATGAGGCCGCACTCAAAGCAACTGAGCTAAGACGAAACGAAATTCGATCCTTTTTTTTTTTTTTAATTTAAACTAAATCATGTTCCGACATCATTTGCGCATGCGTAGAAGCGAACTTGTCATGAGAGGATGGTTTTTGCTGACCCCTCCCTGTAAAAAACTGATGATTTTAGGGTGTGGAAATTAATGTTTTTGGTCAATTTTTGGATATTTGTCGGGCGAAGGTTTAAAATGATACCGATCTCGTGAAAATCCGTGACCCGTGTCAAAAGTTTTTGCGAGACATACAAACACACATATATACATACACACATTTTCGCTTTTATATATATAGAAGAAGCTTTATGTGTGTGTATGTGTGTTTGTGTGTGCGTGTGTGTGCGTGTGTGTGAGAGAGAGAGAGATAGGGGGAGTTTCCAATAGACTTCTAAACGGCTGAACCGATTTTTTCAAAATTTTAAACAAATGTACTTTATGTGCCTGGCAGTGTTCTTAGATAGGTTTTGTATTGGAGTGTCTCCGATAATCAATAATAAAAAAAAATCCACTGAAAGAAGGACCAGGCGATTTTAACTAAAGTCAACTCCCTATATAACCTAACATCACAAGTGTATTTGAGAAGTTTTATTACCGCACAAGCAGAAAAGTCTGGCATAGAAAATCAGCAGTAGGTTCTTTGATATGATAGAAGCGCGTTCGAAAAGATTCTTTTTTGTTTAGAGTACAATTGAACCATGATACTTGACTTTTGCATTTTATACTTTAGTTCAAGCCATTATATCAAATAATTTTATAAAATCAACAGTATATTCTCTACAGTGCAATGTAAATTACAATGTAGTGCCGACTAAATCACTGCAGAGAAGCATGTTAAAATTCCTCCCCGTGTACCACGATGGGTTCCCAACTAGAGCAAGCAATCAATCAATCTGATTGAAAAATGAACGATTTCACTGATTTTGATGACAATAAAAATATGGGAGTGTAAAACATTCATTGATTCTCATTCAATCCCAGACAACGTCGAGTTTCCTTGGTATATATATATATATATATATATATATATATATATATATAAGTGACATCTTGCTGTCTCTACCAAACTACTCTGTCAATTTTTGGCCTACAGATTTGAAACTTAATATATAGCGGATGCATGCGACTAATGACCGCTTGTGAATGTAATATTCCCATGGGACTTCCTGCTTTGGAGGAAGCCGGTTAAACTTGTATAGGATTAGTGCTGTTTCCATATTATATAGGGGATTTGAAGCTTTGGAACTTTGAATTTGAAGCTTTGGAAGCTTTGGAAATTCGAGTTAGTCTTTAGCTAGTAAAAAAAGCTGCTATAGATTCAAAATTGAAAAAGATTGTGGAAATCTTTGTGGACTTTCCCAAAACTGCTAGACTTTGAAATTCCAACCCAGGTCGCTGCTTCCCTGGCTGTACTGACAGGCAAAATTTCCAGAATAGTGTGAATAAACATCTCGCTGCTCAACTCCCTACATAGTATCCCTGTTAAATTGGTCATAAATGATAGCCTCTTACACCCAAATAGCACTATGCTTTGTTTAGGGTGAAATAACAGTGTCAGGAAAAACTTGGTAGGCATGAGTCGACTTCAAGTGCTTTTCTGTGCATGCGTAAATATACATTTATATCCGTGTATATCTTAAACAAGGTTATTTTTTTAACTTTTTATATGCGTATGGGTGTGATGCAGATAATACTGAATATAGCTGGAGAGATATATGTTTTGGGTTTCGATTCTAGCTGATGGCACCAAAGTCATATATTTGTTTTACTTGTAAAATCACTGCCATATATTGGGTACAATATAATAATCAATAGAGAAAAACATGTAGAGAACTACTATGTATAAGATTATCAGTAAAGGGCTGAAACAATTGTATGCATGTACTGTTAATAAAGCTGAAACAAAAAATAGTAAAATTATTTGTTTTTGTATAACAGATATCTTCTTATCTACCATATCTACAAAAAATGTTATACTTATCAATTTTCAGTTTTTACTTCAATAGTGCTCAATACGTGAGTAAAGTAGTAATTTATAAAAAATATATTGCAATTAAGCTACACAGAATCGTTGGGGTTTCATTCGCATAGGAACCATCAGGTTAGAATGCATGGAATCCGTGTTATCTTTTGTTTATATGCGTACACGTGCTGCGCAGTTCAGCCGGCCAATCAAACAGATTCATTGTTATTCACGCCAGCATGCACTTGTGTACATTAGCCAATCGCTGGGCTCCACACAGTCAAGGTTCGGTTGACTTCTATTTCATGTTTTATTGTTCTTTTTGTATAGGTGACGTGCGTTTTTAAATTGATTTTTTTTTAATTGATAACTGATTGCTTTGTAACAAGTGTGTGGTTTGAGTACTTTTAAAATTTATTTTTTATTCATTTATTTATATTAATGCATATATATATGTGTGTGTGTGTGTGTGTGTGTGTGTGTGTGTGTGTGTGTGTGTGTGTGTGTGATGAGAATAATGAAAATAGTATTCTGACGAAGTAGAAAAATAAAAAGGAACAAACCGAGTTATGCGTCCATCAACGTTTCGCCTTTAGGAAGTCTCGAAATAAAGACGAAATGTTGATGAACACATAACTCGGTTTGTTCCTTTTTATTTCTTTGTGTGTGTGTGTGCGTGTGTGTGTGTGTAAATCAGTATTTTTGTCTGTTTGTTTGTTCACAATGGATGAAATATCATTATCTATATATAAATACATATCTATGCGACATGCTATGACGTCATGTATGACGTCATCTATATAGCGCCAAATAAGATTCTTCGGACAACACCGGACAGCCTGCAAGTATATATATATATATATATATATATATATATATATATATATATATATATATACTAGCAAAAGTACCCATCGTTGACTGGGTTCAAAAACAGCCTACAGAAAATGGACTCTGATTTATAAAAGCATGATAGGTTATGAAAAGGAACGGTTGTAAAGAAGTAGCTTAGAATTTGGGGGGATCAAAACCAAAGCAAAATATGATGAAAGTAAAAATAAAATAGATAAACCCCATAATTTATTATACCATACCTGTTCACATTGAAACACTTATCACAATATTCTGTGGATCTATATTAAAAAACCTTGTTAAACTTTGTGACATATTTCCATTCTATGGAGGTCAGGCGCGAACGAACACCTCATAATTTTATTATACCATATTTCTTCAAACTGAAACATAATTATCAAAGTATACTTACACAGATAGATATGAAAAGTCTTTATTAAAGTTTGTGCCTATTTCCATTCTATGGAGGCCAGGCGCGAACGCAGACCCCACAATTTTATTATACCATCCATGTTTAAGTTAAAACATACTTATCAAAGTATTCTTATGTACATCTATATCAAAAACACTTGTAAAAGTTTTTTTTTTAATTTTTAAATTTTTTATTTCCATACTTTGTGGACCAGGCGCGAACACAGACCCCACAATTTTAATGAACCACCGTTCTGCCAGATCAAACATACCCATTCCTGTGTCTCGATACATCTTCTATCATCATATATGATAAGTTTTTTAAAATAGTCAACCATATAGGAGCCTATTGGTTACCACACACACACACACACACACACACACACACACACATTCAGCTTTATATATATATATATATATATATATATATATATATATATATATATATTTTTTTTTTTACATTCATCATATTTTGCTTTGGTTTTGATACCCCCAAACTCGAAGCTATCTCTTTACAACTCTTCCTTTTCATAACCTATCATACTTTAATAAATCAGAGTCCATTTTCTGTAGGCTATTTTTGAACCCAGTCAACGACGGGTACTTTTGCTAGTATATATATATATATATATATATATATATATAAGAATTATATATATATATATATATATATATATATATATATATATATATATATATATATAAGAATTACAGTTAAGTTTACCAAAATGATCCAAGATGGCAAAACTAAAGTAAGTTATAAATATTAAAGAATTAATATTTATAAAATACTCTCAACCAGATGTAAAAGCTCGATAAAACCAAATAGGAGATAGAGCTTATAATAAGAACAAGTAGTTAATAAAACATGTGAAAAAGAGTTAAAAGCATATTTAATTTTAAAAAGGAAACAATCCGCAGAGTTTTGAAAAAATATTTTCCTTCTCATCAGATGGTAGGATTTAGCAAAATGCGGGATCGGATTTTGCTTGCAAAAGTATTTGATGAAACTACAAGTAAGTCATAGATCTTACTTGATAACAAAAAGTGAAGCAGAGGGAATAGAGTGAATAAAAACGTGATTTCACGTGAATGGATAGTAAAATTTCCAATGATGGTAAAATCCAAAGATGCAGAATCCAATAAAGTTAGTTAAATTTCCATTTGCTCAAGTAAATCCGGTGTATTTCCTTATGTGTTACAATTGTTGCATAACCATTTGTTTTGAATTTATATATATATATATATATATATATATATATATATATATATATATATATATATATATGAGCAAACAGTTAATAAAACATGTTAAAAAACACTTTGAAATGAGTTAAAAATATATTTAATCTGAAAAGGAAACACTAGATAAGTGGATAGTCCTTTATCCGTGGTGTTTCGAAGAAATACTTTCCTTCTCATCAGAGGGTAGGAATTAGCAAAATGCGGGATCGGATTTTGCATGCAAAAGTATTTGATGAAACAACAAGTAAGTCAAAGATCTTACTTGAAAACAAAAAAGTGAAGCAGAGGGAATATGGCGAAGAAAAAGGTAATTACACATGAATGGATAGTCTGGTGGAAGATAAATAATCCACTGACGGTAAAATCCAAATATATAACTTCAAGAAAGTTAATTGAATTTCCATCTGCACAAGTAAAATCCAAAAATCCCGTAATTGGAAGAAGATGGTCCATAATAATCCAAAGGCAGAAATCCAATAATTCACAAAAATGTGTACAAGGAAAAAAGGAAAAGATTCCAATATATATATATCCAATAATATTAATAAAAGAAAAATAAGATATGCTTTTCACTCTACCTCCGAGACATAAATATAAATAAGAAAGATCAGGGAAGAAAAAGAGGAGAGAAAAAATGATGATAGAGTTTAATATAAAATATAAAATAAAGGGAAACAAATGTCAAAATGACCCAGATAGGAAATGTTAAAAGCGCGAAAAAATATATAGGGCAAAATAATATAGGTCAACGTAAATGTACAGGTCATCACTTAAAAAAATGTCAGCAAGAGTTGTTAGAAGACACTAAATGGAAAATAAATAAATAAATTAACAAATAAATAGAAAATAAATAATAAATAAAGAATAAATAAATAAAAAATAAAATATAAAATAAAAAATAAAATAAAAATTATTTAAGGGGAGAGGATGGCCGGTATCTGCAAATTCAGGAAAAAGCAAGAAAAAAGGTAAGTAAATGCATATAGTAAAATATAAGTAAATATACATACAAGATATGAAAGTATGGGTAGATTGATATATTAGATAGATAGGAAAGTTTAAAGAATAAAGCAGAAAACATATATATATATATATATATATATATATATATATATATATATATATAATTGTGTATCTCAACTTACTTAAAAAAATAAAAAATAAGATGGTCAACATTTTCGAATTTGGAATATTGACTTTTATCGTGTGTGTGTGTGTGTGTGTGTGTGTGTGTGTTAAGATTTTGTTCCTTAGAAGCGCTGGTTGAATTTGAATTAAATAAGATACGTATTATATACGTTTGAAGCCAAAACAACGCATTGTTACAAAATAAACAGATATTTGTTTTGTTTGAAATTTGTGTTAAAATTTAAGTTATGAACTTTAACATAAATTTTAAACAAAATAAATATCTGTTTATTTTGTAACAATGCGTTGTTTTGGCTTCAAACGTATATAATACGTATCTTATTTAATATATATATATATATATATATATATATATACACACACAGTGACGCCAAAAAGAAAGTCTGGACGTCATTTTATTCCAAAACCTCAAATTTAAGCTAAATTGAATGTAACTGTTTGATTCGCCTTGTAGTAAACAGTTTCAATTTCTATTATGTCCTCTGACTTTATTCACATAATCGTGTTACCTTATTAGCAAGTGTACTTATTTTCACAGAACGGTTATTGTTTCCTCAACAACCTCTAACAATTTATAAAATACTACAGCAAATTTCAAGCGTAAATAATAGGCGCTCTCTCCAATTGAATCAAATTCTATCTTGTTTCATAATTGTACATAAAATCAACATTATAAGTAGTTTTCGATCTGTTATGAAAAATTAGTTTCAATTTTTTGTTTTTGTTTTTGTTCCAGAAAATTATGGCATTGTACGTTAATGAGGTATGGTTTCTGGTGTCTAACACTGTCCCGTGGGGAGGCATTGTAAATACGAACAATTCATCATTTAATATCAAAAATGTATCCCGTATTTTAATGGTGTTTCATGTTTAATTTATTCGAACTAATATTTCAACCGATTCCTGAACTTATTCTTTCTTATAATTTCTAAAGCTTTACATAAGTCAATATTATTGCATTTGGAAAAGAGTTATTTTGTTTTCACATTAATAAAAAAACAAGTGAAGCATACATAATCGCTCGTGAGTGCACAGTGAACGAGGTATAAAAAATGACTAAGTTCAGCATTTGCCCCCCACCCCACCCATTTAACCCCCAAAGTTCCCAAAGGACGTCAAATCCTGGTGAAAATGAACAAATGGTGCAGTTTTAGGCCTTAACATAAGTAAATTTGAGTTCTGCACCATGCAAAAAAAGAAATGACTAAGTCCATCATTTGCTCCCTCCCCACTTAGCCTCCCCCCGCCAAATTCCCAAGGCCTTAACATATTTAAATTTGAGTTCAGCATCATGCAAAACTGCTAAATAGACATACACAGAAAATTTGGGACAAATATGGTAAAATAATCCCAAAAATGGAGTGTTTTTATTAGCCCTAAAAAAGCCCCTGGGTCACATCCAAGAGTTATCACGAAGTATAGGCAAACAAAATTATATAGAAATCAGTTAGTTACAAATTTTCAGAAAGTTTTATAAAAATCCAAGGCATCAATTTTTTTTTATAAACAGAAAAGTGTTAATTTTAGCCATTTTAACCCAAAAGGCATCCCTAGGGGGGCAACCAGAGTTTTCCCGGAAAATCCGTTCTGTTACTTTTTTACTCATATCATGTTTAATGTTTGTGCAAAATTTCCAAAAATTCCAACATGTAGTTTTTGAGAAAAATGCGGACAGAGAACAGACAAACAGACGAACAGACAAGGGCTTAATTTACAAGTCCACCCTCCTTTTGTCGGGGGGGGGGGCAATAAGAAGAAGAAGAAGAAGAAGAAGAAGAAGAAGAAGACTGGATGTCGTAATAATTAACAAGAAAGAAAAGTCCTGTCAAATCGTAGACTTTGCTGTTCCAGCTGACCACATGGTGAATATCGAAGAAAAGGAGAAACAAAGCAAATACACAGAGCTAGCCAGAGAGTTGAAAAGGATATGGAAGATGAAGAAAATAAAAATAATACCTATAATAGTAGGAGCATTAGGAACAATTCTGAAAAACTTTGAGAAAGAATAGGAGAAATTGGAATCAGAGGAATGGCTGGAAAGATACAACGAATAACAATAATGAAAACAGCAGAAATATTAAGGAAAACCCTTGAATGCGGAGACTAATAGACATGAACCACATGCATAGGCCAGACAAACTGCTGCAGAGACAAAACATGAAGCGCGACATGGAACCAAGAACATTGAAGATGCATACCTATAAGTTCTCTAACCCTAACACCCCCATCCCCTCATTACCACATTATTGCCCCCCACCCAAAAAAAAGAGTGAGACCTATTAACCAAGTAGAGTCAAGAAAGACCGAGGAGTGAGCACTAACCAGACCTCTGTTGTATAAGTGTGAAGAGAACTAGGACCTTGGCTTATTGCCACTCAAATTCAGTGAAGACCAATGGCCGCTGCCAATGTGAAATAAATGGCAAGCAGCTGTTGCGATAAAGCAAATTTATTTGCAAATGTTATCGAAAGAGATGGAGAGTACTAGAAATCTGGGGAGACTTGTTGTCACTCAGCTTCCAGCGAATACCACAGGCTGTTTTCGATGAGATCTTTGATGACCTGTGTGAAAACTCCTTCTGAGCCAACAATAATAATAAAAACAGGCAACTTCAGTCTTTAACAGACTATGATTACTCTAGAAGCGGTGCCTGCGCATGAAATTTTTGTGGCGGGAGGTGCGCCATCTCTAACCACATCTCTTCTGAGTCGACATTGTTAAATACCAGTGGCAAGTGAAGCGTCTGTACAGGACGACTGGAAACGAATGCCAAGATAAGCGGGAAGCACATATAGCACCCAGAATTCCCAAATGGTCACCCATCTGATACTAACCAGGCTCAACGTTGCTTAACTTTGGTGATCTGCCGAGAACCGGTGTGTCAACGCAATTATGCCATATAATAGTAATAATAATAACAATAATAATATATATACACACACACACACACACATATATATATATATATATATATATGTATTATGCCATATAATAGTAATAATAATAATAACAATAATAATATATACACACACACACACACACACACATATATATATATATGTATTATGCCATATAATAGTAATAATAATAATAATAATAATATATATACACACACATACACACACACACATATATATATATACATATTTTTTTTTAAATCCCACACATTTAATTTTACGAAACAATAACAAAATATATTTGAGTCAGCTTATTATTTTATTTCTTTATATTTAAATTTATTAAATGCACTTTTTTAAAAAAAAAAGTAAATAACAAGAGTTTATTTGGACTTATTATAACCGGAACAGGATAGGAACTCCTAAACAGAGAATAGGAACTCCTAAACAGAGGATAGGAGCTCCTCGGAAACGATACTTAAGGTTGATAGTAAGTAATGTCTACTGCTACTATTTAGATAAAGTGTGGCCTTATATTTGTTTTTGGAACGTAATTGAAAGTAAATCATGGTTTTATTTGTCGTTAATCTTCTTCAACTTTAACACTCAGACCCAACACGTTGTATTTGAGACAGTCACAAAAAAAAAAAAAAATTCGACTCAACTTTTTCAGTTAAAATTAAATGCATTTATTCATGGTTCTTCCAAAATAACGCATTGCTTCTCATTTTAAAAGTTTCTACGTTTATCTCGTTTGCCATGTATGTTCAATAAGTTTCAAGACATTTTTTTTTTCTACAGGCATTTCAAATTGTCATAGACTCTTGAAAATTCAGTATGTTATTGCTATGCATCTTATGAGATGATTGACCAATTTTTATGTTTTCAGATTTAAATGAACAGCTACAGCAGGAATTGGAATACAACCTACTAAAGCCTGATTATCATAACTGGTGAATTCCAAAAATGCAATCTGAACGTGAGAACACTTTAAAAAGAACGATATGCAATAAAATTCTATTTTAAACTTGGAAAAAATGGCACAGAAACGTATGGAATGCTTCAGACTGCTTTTAGACCATCTTGTATGAATCGAGCATCAGTTTTTGAGTGCCATAAGAGATTCAAGGAAGGCAGGGAGTCTGTGAGAGATGATAAGACGCGTGGGAGAAGTAAAAAAAGCTAAAACTAAAGCTAAGACTATTTTTTTACGTTGAAGATGGAAGCTTTTAGCAGATAAGTTGTTTAATTGTGATATGTATTCACTGTTTTATTAGATGCAAATGTTAATATTGTTTATATTCATTTAAGTTTTTAATTTATATTTTTCTATTTGATCACTTTATTTCATAGATTTTCTAGTGCATGAATGTACTCTAGCAAGCTGATAGATTCGACAATTCTATTCATTTTCAGTTAGCAAGAGGGGAATCTATCATAAAACTTTCTCTCGAACACGCCAATTGGACTTAATATAAGTACAATACTTAATATTATAACATTATAACTTTTTTTTCTTAATGCATTTGTGGATGCGTTATCGCCAGTTCCCGTTATTCTCACTTCTCCTAATTTGTCCCTCAGTCCTCATTTTTAATGAGTTATTTTTCTAACAAGGGAGAAGAAAAACCTGTATTCTAATTTGGCAGTATTTTGTGTGAACAGCCGGCAAAGATGTCGGAAATTTTCTGTTTCTATGTCTATCCTTGCAGCCATGTCATTAATAAGGATGCTAGAGGTAAATGTTTTATTTGAGCTGACGTCAGGGATCTGAACCTTGATTAACCACAAAGGAGGCTGTCCTATCAGCAAGTGCAAAGTACTGGGGCTGCTGTATTGCCATTTCGTGAATGGATTCTGGACCATACAGTAGCTTCTGGTGGGGCTTCTCAATGCCATATTAGTTGGTAATTGTTACGGATTTACCTTATCATAAGTTACAACAAAAAAAAATATTTTTTTTGTTTCTTTTTCTCTCTTACTTTCCTTCTCTGCCCTGCTCTAAGTAAGTCTGTCGACCTATTCCACAAATCCCAAAACTCCATTATGAAAAGTTTCCAGAAAAAATACACGATTAAACCCAGATCTTCAACTTCCCACGTAGGCCTTCACTGCCATGGCTCCTTCTCCAACATCAAGGGTCTACATTCCAACCTTCCAGAGGTTGAAACCCAATTACAGGAAACCAAACCAGACCTATTATTCCTAAGCAAAACTGGGATTGGACCAATTATTTCCCTAGATGAGATTCTAATTAAAGAATATTCTAACTTGACATCCAAATCTGACCCCCCCAAGATCGCCATGGGCATGGAATATATCCCTACATTTTTTTTTATTGCAATTTCACCCCAAACAAGGCACATTGCCACTTTGATGTAGGGGGACAAAAGCTATAGGGGTACTATGTGGGGAATTAGGCAGCAAGATGTCAGTTCACATTATACTTGAACTTCTGCATGTCAGTACAGTTGGGTAAGCAGGAACTTCCAAAGGCCAGCGGTTCTGGGGAAGAAACTACTGGAGTAGAAGGCTCTCTTACATCTAGGGATCTCAACTGTGAAGGGGTGGGATTTAGCTGCTTGTCGGGTTTGTCGAGGTACTTACGTCGAGGGGGCACAAGTGCTTGCAGTTCGTCAGAGCATTCACCATTGAAATACTTGTAGAACAGGCAGAGGGATTCTACATTACGTTGATGGGACAGAGGCTGAAGCTTAGATGACAGTTCAGGACCTATAAGTTTGGCGACTCTCTTTTGAACCATGTCTGGGAGTGAGAGACTAGTAGCAGATGCACCAGCCCAAATATGACAACAATACTCCATACATGGGCGAATGGTGGCCTTATAGAAATACAGGATACTTTTGGGCGTTAGTATCTTTCTAGCACGGTAGAGAGAGCCTACCTTTTTTGCAGCGTTTCTGGCAATGCTCTGAATGTAATTTTTCCAACTCATGTTTCCTGTGAACTTTAGGCCGAGGAGTTTAAAGGATGTGCTTTCCGATAAAGAGTCTTTGGCCATTGCTATTGGTGGTAGAGAAGGTTTCTTGTGGTTATTGAAGGAAACAAGTTTAGACTTGGCAGCATTGAATGTGACCATCCATTTATGTCCCCATTCCACTACAGATCGGAGGTCATCCTCTAGTGTTTTTGCCATTTCTCTAGATATGTGTTCATTTGTTTATCTGTCGTGTCGGTTCCATGTGGTAGAAAGATCTCCAGAGAAGCCCTTAAATTACACTATATGCGTTTCCGAGTTGCACTTGCTCACACTATTGCGTTTACATTTGCCCTCTATCACCCCCCCCCACAACAGCGAAGTTACTATCTTTAAGAGCATATTCTGAAAAAATTGACCACATCCTGTCTGCCCATCCTTTCGCTAACATTCATGTCTGTGGAGACTTCAATGTTCACAATGTGGAGTGGTTAACCCACTCAAACTAGACAGATGATGAGGGGGGGGGTTCTGTCATGATTTCTCCATTACTTATGACCTCACTCAGATTGATCGCAATCCACCTGTGTGCCCGACATTGACGGTTAATATGCAAGTCTCCTAAACTTTTTCCTCACAACTAGCCCTGAACTATGTTCATCTTCCGTTCTGTCCTCACTGGGATCTTCCGACCACTCTGTTGTATGTTTAGATAAAAAAAAAAATGTAATAAGTCCTCAGACATAACTCTCCATCGTACAGTATATTGATACTCTATGGCTTCCATACATTTATATCAGATCTACTTCTGTGTTCCATATTTAAACAGGATATGTCCTCTATAGTATCAAACCTGACAGAATGGTTAATTGTAGGTATAAACGGTTTCATACACTCAAAAAAGTTCCAGCAAAAACCTAACAGCCAGCCGTGGTTCTCTCCGAAATGTGCTGCTGCCATTGGGTACAGAAATCATTTTTTCCATTGCTTCCAATGTAATAGATGTACTGAGACTAAAGCCGCTTTCAGGACTGCCAGTAACTAGTGTAAAAGAGTAATAAAAAACGTGAGAGATTTGTATGCTCAGTCCGTCAAGTCCAAAGTAGCTGAGCAGTTACTTGGTTCCCACCAGTTTTGGCAAATAGCAAACAGGATTTTGAACAGAAATGTATGCTCTATCCCAACTATCATCAATAGACCTGAGGTAATCTCGTCAGCATCAGACAAAGCCAAACTCTTTGCCAAGAACTTTGCAGCTAATTCTACCCTATGTTACCAAGGCTACTAACCCGCAGTATTCTTCCTGTATCACAAAACATGCTATGCAACATTCAAATATCTGTGCGTGATGTTGCCAAGCTAATCAAAAACCCTGATTCCAGTAAAGCAACTGGCCCTGATGGTATTCCAATTATTAAATCATTTCTTTCTAATAGGTTCATAAGAATGTGTGGAAAAACAAAATTATGAAGAAAAGAAGAAATAAGACACTTTAAAAAAGAATAGAAAAAAAAAAGAAACTGTGAGTTAATGAGCTTTTTGTTTTATATTTAAATCTACACTAGAAAGAAAAAAACGATACTTATGCAGTTTTGTTACCGTGATTTTTCTGAACGTTCACGAGCGTTCCTGGGCAGATATCAAGAAGAACCGGAATATGCCAAACCGCTTAGGTAATTGAATTCAAGTTAGAGGCTAAAAAAATTCAATGAATTTTTTTTATTCGATTATTTTTTGTCGAAGTTCACACTTTAATAAAGTGGAATCAGGGTTTTTGATTAGCTTGGCAACATCACGCACAGATATTTGTCAAATTTTCCAGATAATTAAGATAATGAATCTCTAAACTTTGTTGAGCTATTACACATATGATAACAAACCGTGTCCAGAGAATGTGGAGGGAAGCAAAGCAAAGAAACAAAATCGCATGTGCGACCAATAGGGGACTAGAAATCTATCTGACAGAGTTCATGTGTAGACAGAAATTCAAAAATTCCTTCGCCTGCATAATGAACCAGGTAGCTTAATTTTACCCTCAGCTTCTTTCCACTTTCTCTGCACCCTCTTCTCTACTTTCGCGATTATCGTCTGCTCTTGTAGCAAAAGAAAATTTGCCAACCACCCTACCCTCTACATTAAAAAAAAAATCATTAAAAAAAATAAAAACAAAACAAACAAACAAAAACATAAACATGACCACTATCAATCGGCAAAAAAAAAAAAAAAATTAATAACTAACAAGAAAAAAATTTATAACAATGTCCCCTCCCCCAGAAAAAAACAACTATGACGCTCAAACAACAATAAATAAAAAATAAAAATAAAAATTTTAAATGAAAAGGTTTCATGAAAAGACGTTTATTTTCTTCATATCTTGTTTAAATTTTTTTTACTTCGTTTTCGTTTTCTTATTAAAATAAAAGTTTAACATTGTTAGTGGTGTTTTAATTATTTTCTCCTAATATATCTTATATATTAGCAACTATTTTGCATTATTTGGGTTTGGGTCTTCATCGAGTTTCTGCTTCGGCATATCCCAGTTCTTCCCGAGATCTGCTTGGCAAACACCCGTGAAAGTACGGAAATATCACGGTAACAAAACTGCATAAGTACAGAAAAACTTTTATGGTATTTTTACAGTTTTGTTCAAATTTGAAATAGACATTTGTAAAAAAGAAAAAGAAATTTCTGTTTCTTCCATTTTTCATTCTAGTTTGAAGTTGTATTTATAAAAATAAATAAAAAAAAAAAATAGAATAGAGTGTTACAAAGCGGGGGACAAAACAAATTCCGAAAATTTTTTTACTAAATATCGTAACATTACATAAATATAGTAACATTACATAAATATCGTAACATTACATAAATATAGTAACATGACATAAATATCGTAACATTATATAAATATAGTAACATTACATAAATATCGTAACATTACATAAATATCGTAACATTACATAAATATCGTAACATTACATAAAACGCTACACCTCATCGTACTTTGATCTTTAAAAGCAAATGTTCATTTTCAGAACATTTAAACACAAAACACGGCAATTCACAAAAGAATGTACCTTCGATGCTATAGTCCTAGAATGAATGTTTTCTTGGTTTCCCTGTGGCAAACTAGTCAATGGCATTACCAATATCTATTTGTCTTGTAAGTCCGTTTTCAATGGACAGAACAGCCAGATCCGACAGTTTCGACTGGCTCCTGGTTGACTGGAGGTAATTTTTTATAAGTTTCATACGATGCCACAGAAACAGATATTGTCAGAAGGAATTTTAGAACCAGCGTAAGATATGTCAATGACTCAACAAAGTCCCACTTGATGATAAACTGTAGGAATTGCAGTACAGCCCAATGCTTGACTTCCTCCAAGTTTATTTCGGCTGCTTGTAGATGTCACTTTAAACGTGCAATTTCTAGACAAAAGTGTTTTTCAGATAGCTCATCATACACAGCTTGGTAACAGACAACTGTATTTCTTCCTCGCCGGCACAAATAATATAATCTGGCTGAACGGCAGAAAAAAATCAACAAAATATCATTCACTGCTTATACTCTGGTATCCAACTCGATATGGAAACGGTCAAGACACTCTGGTCCTTAAACTATATCCTGTGGTGAGGCCCCAGCTTGCGGGCTTTGGGGAGTGTGGAGCCACCCTTTAATTGCCATTGCTCCCAGGTCCACTCTAACCCGGAGTGGTAGTACCTGTTAGGGTCCCAACTATGGGTTGAATAGAAACCGCCTTGAAAACAACAAATATATTCTTTTAAAAAAAATTTTCTTCCGAATCTTTGGATTCAGCATTAAATAACCTGATAAGGGTTGATATGCCGTAAAACAAAAAACAACCAACCAAGACATTTTAACATTGCTTTTTTAGTCTCCTGCTGCAATGACAATCTAGCACTTCTTGTCTCTTTTCCTGGCATTCTGTTCTTCTGGTTCTCCTCTTTGTAGAGATACCAAGTTCTTCACATTTTACAAGTGCTTGCTGGACGGCATTGTCAATAATATTTGTATGCGGCTCTTATAAAAAAGACTTTGAGGGCCTTTAGTTTGATAGCAACCATATCTATAGTAAGACCTGTTGTTTGCATGTACTTCTGAGCTACGTTTACTTCTTGTAAAACGTCACTCCAGAATAACAAGAAAACAATGAAAGAAACGTCGCATATTATACGTGGCAACAGATTGTGTGCAGCGCCTTTTGTCTCGTTGCTTTCTTGAACATCACACAGGGCTTCAATAGCTTTCACAAACTGGTTAAACCTCTGTATTACTGGCTTCACTGCATCAGCATGTGCACTTCAGCGAGTTGTGCACAATTTCCTCACTGTAAGATCTGTGTAGTTCACTAACACATCCCAGCGATGGATCGACAGCGAAAAAAGTGTACAACTCCTCAAGACTTTCAAAAAATATGACACAAGAGGGATTGTTAGAAAACGAATGTTTCCCACAAAGGTTCAAAGAATGTTAGAACAAGGTATAAAAACGGCCCTTGGATTAATATCCTTGATCTTTTTTTTTTTTGCACACCACCATAGATTCCAGCCATGCTTGCAGCATTATCGTACCCTTAACCGAACAGAACGTAATATCTAGTCCTTCGTTTTCTAAGTTCTCGAGAGTACCGTAAGTCAATTACCTTTCAAATGTAAAAATCCAGAAATGACTCCCACACTTCAACTGCACCATCGCTGATATGTACATATCTGATTACTGTTGACATTTGATCTGCATGCGAAACGTCTGGTGTGTTATCAAAAAGTATACCAAAGTACTTTGCATTTTTGATGTCAGCAACGAGTTTTCCAATCACGATTTGCCAAAAGAGGAATAAACTCGTTCCGTGTTTCAGGCGACATGTATGAACATATTACCTGATTGTCCGCGCTTTGATGGAGGCTGAAAAGATGTTTCTTTAACACTACATCGTAGTGAGATAACAATTCGACAAGTTCCAAGAAGTTACCTTTGTTTAATGAGGACGTATTCTCGCGATGTCCTCTAAATGGCAGGTGCTGTTGTGCAAGTAAAAGTATCACGTCTAAAACTCTGTGCAGAATCTCTCTGAACTTCGTTTTCTTTTTATCCATCAGGTAAATGTGCGCTGCATTGATAGCTTTTTTTGCAGCTGGAGTTCTGAAGCCAGTGTTTTCCATTTCTCCCAGCTCGACAGATGATCATTTGATTGTTCATGCTCAATAATTTTGTGATTTAGCTTCCACCAGGCTTCAAAACCAGTGACAAAAGTAGATGTTCCAGGAGCCTTGTCATCTTTGGCAAGCAACCAACAGCAAAAGCAGTACAACTTGCCGTCATGCAGCGAGGAAGCCATTCGCAATCATAGCACCCTGTCGCCATTTGAATGGAATGAATAAAACCAAATTGTAGAAAGTTGCCACAATTCATCTTTAACCTTTGCACCTAGCCTTTTAACTCATAAAATTTTAAATTAGTGTCTGTGCCATAATCTGTATAATATAGGAGAGTGCTCTCCCTTTGATGTAACCTCGTTTTCGAATATCATCGATATAATATTCTGCTTGTACCTTCCTTAGTCTGTATGTTACATTTTGAAAAAATACAATTTTTGAAAGCCAAAAATTCGCAAAAAGGTCAATCTGGCAACCCTGGACAAGAATATGAGAGTGACCTCTCTTTGATGTAGCCTCGTTTTTAAATATCATTATAATAAGAATATAGTGTCATTGTTGTAATGGTGTGAGAAAGGAATGCGTAGCAGTTCTTCACCGAAAAAAGAAGTCAGTGAAACATTATGTAAAAAAAGAGAACATTCGAAAGAAACAGGGCAAAAAAAATCATTGTCTGTCAGGAGGTGCTTGGCCGAAGGAGTAAATTAAAGATTGTCTCTTACAATGTTATTTTATTATGTGTATTAAACTATGTGGCACAATATTACTTTCTGGATATTTATTAGTATTTATTAATTTATCCTATTTGGGTCAGTTTTATATTGAAAAGACAATGGACTATTTTCATTAAATTTTTTCATAAAAATGTTAGTAAACTCATATTTGCTGCGTGTTATTCGTTTTTCTGTCCCCAAAACTACTTTTTCTGCTATCCGGAAAAATGTCAGCTTTATCAAAACATATTTGTTGATTAAATATATTTCTCATTCCGTGGAATTTCCATGGGCCTCGCTAGTTAATATTATTAACTAAACCAAGAGCCATAATTTCTAATATAACTACATTAGATAAATATTGGCATAATATATTGAATAAAAATACTGTCAGGTCGCTGCAAAAGTCTTTGGAACCATTACAATTTATTTCATACAGGTGGCTATTACGTAAACATATCATGATTAATTACCTTTTTCCGATCAGATCATTAGAGCATCATTTATATTTTTTTTTCATTATTCTCATACAGATTGACCCCAAAACGACCTACTTTAGTCCATAGGAAGGCAGTCATCTTCCATCATGATAATGCTCATCCTCACACAACACTTCTAAATAAAGATCTCTTAGAAGAATTTGGTTGATAAATCTTGTTCTATCCTGCATATTTTCCTTATTCTGAGGATTACAAAACCATTTGAATACTAATTGTCTGTATTTTTGAGATGATATGTTTTCATTGATAGAGATTGTCGGACTGATTTCCTCATCTTGGTTGTTATAGTCACAACGTTTCGGCCGTTTTACCCTCCGGCCTTCATCAGGTGTTTTGTATCGAACTGAGGAACCATAATAATAATAATAAAGGGTTGGGTTCGAAACTCCTAACAAACAGTTCCCCAGGTCGATACAAGACACCTGATGAAGTAATGGGTAAAACGTCCGAAACGAGGAAGTCAGTCCGACAATCTCAATCATTTGAATACTCTCGGACTGTTTACTATTTATGCCTGTGGATTTGGCATTTATAGATACTTAATTTCCCTTAATTCTCGTGTTGAGTTCTGATGGCCTTGAAGGTGAGATACCAGCTTTTTGAGTCAAAAATGACTTTGTAACTGGGTTCAAATCTTTTAAATGGCCATAATTATCATCTCCTATACTGCCACATCTGGATTAGCGCATCTATCACAAATCTCTCCCCCTTAAACAGTGTTCAAAAAAGAGACCCCCAGTCTTATAGGTCCCGCACTATCAGCCAAGCTCCAACCTCTGTCTCATCGCTGTAATGTTGCATCCCTGTGCCTGTTCTACAAGCACTTTATTGAAATATGCTCTAAGCGAACTCATTGCACTGATTTCTCCTCAACGTACATACACCTGACAATCCCACCTCTAGCAGCAAAATCCCACTCCTTCACTGTTGAGGTTCATAGATACCTGAAAACCTTCTACTCTAATAGTTTCTTTTTTCAGAGTGCGAGAATTTGAAATTTTCTCATTGTTTCCTGCTTCCCTGATCGTAACGATATGCGGATGTTTATATGTGATGCAATAAGGCATCTTGTGCATCTCCTCATACAATGTGGCTATATACATTGTTTGGGTCGAACAAGAGTAACACAAAAACATGAATACGGATTCAAACTAAAACAACTCCAAACAAATAAGGACCCGTGATGCAACGGATAAAAGTGCCAAATAATCTATATATATAAAAGTGAAAATGTATGTATGTATGCATGTATGTGTGTTCGCTTTTCCTGTATGGCTACAAAAGGCTTTTTTCAGAGAAGGAGTCGGTCGCTTCACAACTTTTTAAAACTTTTTATATCACATGTAAATCGTAATATCTCACAGTTAACAGCGAAGCTCGCCTGTCTATTTAATTTACTGGATTTCGGGAAGATAAATATTCCACATTTGATGCTCGCCGCATGTGGGTTAATCTTTCTCCTATAACATCTTGGGAAAAATAAAAATAAAAAAAAGCGTTCCGCAGTAAATGAAGGTACCATCCTGCAGTCAAACTTGACCTCATTAACTCATTAAAACGGACACCTGCCAAATCCAAGTAATTAAATAAATTCAAACGTGTTTCTGTTAGCATCTCGCGGTGGAGCAATGGTTAACGTTGCACGTTTTATTTTTCACACTTTAATTTACAAGTTTGCCACAACAGTTCAGGTTCGATCCTCATACTTACTATTTTTTTTGTACCCCCCCCCCCATGGAGTTTCCACACATACCTCCAAACACCCAAGCAACACCAGGTACCCCTCGCTAGTCTATTTAATTTACTGGATTTCGGGAAGATAAATATTCCACATTTGACGCTCGCCGCATGTGGGTTAATCTTTCTCCTATAACATCTTGGGAAAAATAAAAATAAGAAAAAGCGTTCCGCAGTAAATGAAGGTACTATCCCTCAGTCAACTTGACCTCATTAACTCATTAAAATGGACACCTGCCAAATCCAAGTAATTAAATAAATTCAAACGTGTTTCCGTTAGCATCTCGTGGTGGGGCAATTGTTAACGTTGCACTTTTTTTTTTCACACTTTAATTTACAACTTTGCCTCAACAGTTCGGGTTCAATCCTCATACTTACTTTTTTTTTTAAACCCCACCCCCCATCCCCGGAGTTTCCACACACACCTCCAAACACCCGGGTACCCCTCGCTAGTCTATTATATAAATCTCACCTGTTTGTTTAAATGTATGTATGTATGTATGTATGTATGTATGTATGTAAGCGAGATAAGACACTGATAGAATTCAGATGAAAAATGAAAAATCCTGATAGATATTACTTGAAGTAATACTTTCAAGATGATCCTAGCCAAAAAGGAAAAGCTCAATATTTAAGAATAGAGCAATATATAAGTTTGGTGGTTAAATTTTAAATTCTGAAAAAACAACACATAGACACATATTCGATTTAAGAATTTATTGTTTGACAAAAGGAATGTATAGAAGGGGTTATGTAATTTCTTTAATCCATGGATTTTCAATAATGGTCATATCATCATTTTGCTCACCGCATTTCATTTCCTCTGATGATATGAGCCATTATTGAAAATCCATGGATTTAGGAAATTACATAACCGCTTCTATACATTCCTTTTGTCAAACAATAAATTCTTAAATCGAATATATGTGTCTATATGTTGTTTTTTCAGAATTTAAAATTTAACCACCAAACTTATGTATGTATGTATGTCTGCCTAAAACTTTCAACAGAAGCGACGGATTTCCACGAGATCGGTATCATTTTGAAGCTTTACCCTTCGGATGACAAATATCACAAAATTGACTAAAATCATTAATTCCTTCATCCTCAACTGGGCACTTTTCTACAAGGAGGGGGTCGTTTTTTTCACCGATATTTTCGAAAGTCATCCCCTCTTTTCGATTGACTAGCCTTAATTTAAATCTTCACCACTTCCGGTTTGGTGATGGATACAACGGCAAAGATGTCACTTTTTTTTCTACATTCTTTTCCTCCTTTGCGCTACTGGGTTCGAGCCTGCCTGCATACTACTACTTTTTTTATTTTTGCTCAACACACGCCTCCAAACACCCGGGCAACGCCAGGCACCTAGGCTAGTTAATTCTAAATGACACTCTTCCGAATACTTAAGTTTCACCCCTCACTACAGGCGAAACTAAGAATGCAGTTAAACTACTGTCAATAATTTTCCCCACTCTTCATCTGTGCCTAAATCCAAATGTAGATTCCATGAGCAGAGCTTCTTTCTCAGAAGTGCACGATTGTGGAACTCTCTTCCGTTCGCTTGTTTCCCACCTGACTACAACTTGGATGTCTTCAAATCCAACATGAACAAATTCCTGACAAACCACCCCCTTAAGTAAGACACTCTATCAAATCGATAATTTTTATAATAATTTTGGGACGTTTTCATTGGTTGTTTAGCACAGCCATTGGTTATAAAAATGATTGGCAAATCCATTCGTCTCATGCCCCCCATTAGAAGTCTGATGGAGAAGGTCTCCTAGCGGCTTCGGCTGCAGGGAGACAGGGTAGTACACGTTAAGGATTCGTCACTTGACACTCAGCCCAACAGGTGAGGGGCCGGGAACCGGCCCAGCACCTGTTGGACTGAGGTACACCGCCTGGGTAATACCTAGGAGGTCCACCCTCCCAGGCCTTGCCACCGGGCTTTCCGGTGGGGCAAGTTTATTGCTTGCTGCCTGAGGCGCCCCGACCGGGGAATGCCGATGGGGTTACTCAGGCAATTTTTAAACTTGCTGGAGTGCCCCTTCTTTAGGGGGGGCCTGCGGGGTTCCCACTTTCCGGCCTTGTGTCACATTTTGCCGAGGTGGGCGGCAATTAAATAACTACCCCTATTAGAAGTCAAAAACATTTTACACCAATACTAATGATTACTACAATACTATCTCATTGATTGTACACGCAATAACCCTTATCCCTGAGTGGCCTCTGGGCCTTGATAAGTGGTGACCCCATGTAAAAAAAAAAAAAAATCGTATGGGTTAGACCTCTACATCGCTATTTTTTAGCCAATTTGAGAAATTGTCTTCAGGTAAATGAGCTGTCGCATAGCCTCTTTTCAGTCGAGTGACCGGACAGCGTAGGATCAGATGGTCTATGTTCTTGGGGGGGGGGTCCTTGCACTTTGGGCAGAATGATTGTCTCTACCTTTGTTTGTTTACTGCAGTGTCTTGTTCTGATCCAGTTTGTGGCTACCCATTGCTTCCGACTATTTGTAGCAAAACCTGGGAGCCGCAAAGTTGGGTCTCCAATGAACTTGGTCAAAAGTTTTAATTTTTGAGTTGTAGACGGGCTTTCAGGATTCGTTCGAGTCTGAAGGTGTCTAGGTCATTGTTAAAAATTTGTTGGATTGTTACCTCCCTGGTGTCCTCTTGGAATACAATTAAGAATTATTTAGGACTTCTACCTGGTCATGACTGGCGGAACAAGAACGAGCTATCCCCATGGATTGAATAAACGGTCTCGTTTTAAATTCTGTACAAGTTCGACAAGATGCTTCCTCAGAAGGTTGTAGGTTATATCGGCCAAAACGTTACAGGAATAACACAGAAAACGAAAACAGTAGCACAATAGTCGGTATTTATGCAGAATATGGACCGTGCTGAAATGGTGACGTTATTATGTAGAAACCTATTCTTAACATGGAGATGGGGGGGGGGGGTTTAAAAGCAATATTCTGAACTTTCACCTAACAATTTATTAAACAAAGTACCTTTTCCATAGTGTCTTTTTTCCGGTAAATTGTTCGGTGAAGTTAACTTGAAAATCCTATCTAAAAAGTAGCACGTGCTCAGAAATAAGAATAATACAAATTAAGGTGCTTCTATATTAAAGAAACGAAAAAAAAAAATGAATTTCAAGTAAAACAAATGGTACCTACGTAATTGTCATGTCGCAACTAGTAACATATCCAAAAATTACAGAAAACGATAAGGTAGAAAAATAATTATTAATGAAAAACTGTTTTCGATAAAGTTCATAGGGGGGAATAAATTTTGTCCGACATTTTGGAATTACGTTCGTCACGTGATGTAAACGGCAAAACTTAATTATCTCCCCATGTCAACTTGTCTCTTTTTAGTAACGCGTAATTATAGTGATTTCGCTTGCTTTCACAGATTTCTTTTTTCATTAATAATTATTTTTTACCTTATTGTTTTTCGTAATTCTTGGATATGTTACTATTTGAGACCTGACAATTACGTACATACCATTTGTTTAACTTGAAATTCAATATTTAATTAAATAAGGGGCAATAAGCCAGAATTGAAAATAATTCAAAATATGTTTTCCAAAATAAACAATCTGAGTTATGTCCCCTGTTTCTGCAATCTTATTTTAAAAAATTGATCCGTACCTTACTTTATTTGCACAAATTTTCACGGTGGACTAATTTGCCTGCTACCTATGCGAAAAAAAAAAAAATGAATTAATAAAATAGTCGTTGAAATATGGCAGCCTCTTTTTGGGAGTTAACCGCTTCAATATACACACCATTGAGACATTACTGCGCGACGCAAGGTGCCTAAAACCGACCTGTGCTTACGCACGCACGTGTTTTCTATTACTTAATCTAGCGTCACGCACGTGCGCACGCAAGCTTAAGTCTGGCATAAGGTCAACATGAAACCTCGGTTAGAATCGGGCCTTTTCTTTTAGCAATGATCTTCTGCTAAATGTTATTTTTTTTTAGTTCGTAGTTCTAAGTTCAATCTCATTCTCTCCTTTCTTTTCCCAAAGCAGACGTAACACAAGGTGCTTCTTGCTTGTTAAAAAAAGAAGAAAAAAAACTAATATCACACAGAAATAGATACATTCAAATAAAGGATAACACACAGACACGCCTTCGTTTAGTGTTAAGTCTAGCTTTCTTTACGGTATCCCCCCCCCCCGCGTTCCGCAAGTGCTCGTAGTTATTCGGTAATATCCGGTAAGGGTACTAGGTCTCGTCGAGCGAAAAGTCCCGATCATTGCCGAACTGAGGTTTCCATCCTCACTCGGTGAATTTTTGAGGTAGGCTAACACCTTCTTCTCTCAGCTCTGTCTGCTAAAGGTCTCCTCTGCAGCAAGTTGTCGTTGTTGTTCGGTAATATCCGGTAAGGGGTGTTTCGTTTCGTCGAG
Organism: Euprymna scolopes; assembly: GCF_053919585.1. Taxonomy (NCBI): domain Eukaryota; kingdom Metazoa; phylum Mollusca; class Cephalopoda; order Sepiida; family Sepiolidae; genus Euprymna; species Euprymna scolopes. The sequence goes on from NC_136512.1 coordinate 86,199,239, forward strand.
CGGAACGTGCCGATCTTTGCCGAAGTGAGGCTTGCTTCAGTCGGTAGATCTTAAGGTAGGTGAATATTACACAGAAAAAAATGTCTTTAGCTTTTCTATATTTTCTTTCTCTTTCAAATTTCTCCTCTGTTGCGGATTATCATCGTGGTTCAGGTTCGGTTCGGTGATATCCGGTTGTTTTCGGTGACGGTGTTAGGTCTCGCAGAAACATGTCGATCTTTGTCGAAGTGAGCCTTGTTTTAGTCGGTAGATTGTAAGGTAGGTGAACACGCAAAAAAAAAAAAAAAAACTTTATTTGTCTTTTAAATTTTCTCCCTTGTTACGAACTATCGTCATGATTCGGTAATATCCGGCTGTTTTTAGTAAGGGTATTAAATCTTGTTGAACGGAACTTGCCGATCTTTGCCGAAGTAAGCCTTCCGTCACTTGCAAGTCAGTGAAACTTTGAGAGGTTTAACGCAAATAAACATACGGTGCTTCTCTCTTTCTTTCTCCAAAAGGATCTCCTCGTGTGAGCGTTGTCGTCGTCGTCGCTGTTCGGTAACTTCCGGTTGTTTCCGGTGGAGACGGAACCTGCCGATCTTTACCGAAGTGAAGCCTTTCCGTCAGTCGGTGGCTCTTAGCGTGAACAACAACAGCGGCAGTCGGCGGGGCGGTGTTGTGCGTATAACTTTTGCTCTTGTTGTCTCTCTCTCCGTCTATCGTCCCTTTTTTTCTCTTTAAAAATAATCGTAAATTAAAAAAAAAAAAAAAAAGGATTAAAAATAATCTTTACCGAAGTTTTTAAAAATCGATCACACCAGAAAGGACAAAAGCCAAGCAAGTTTATATATCAATGTATATTTATCTGAATTTCTATACCTACCTACCTACCTACCTACCTATATATATATATATATATATATATATATATATATATATATATATATATTGCTCTTTTTCTATAAAATTGATATTTATTATTTTTGGTTATTTCAATATAAATTTTAATAATATTTGTGTTAAATAGTGAATAATTTTAAAATTTAACCACAAAGTTTGTCTGGATACAAAATTTAATTAAATCTAACACTTTAATAATTTGTGTGTGTATATATATAATGTGTGTGTGTGTATGTATACATTAGTAAATAATGTTCCATACTTCTACAGAATTTAACTGAATTTTTTTATTTAACCCTTAAAAGGCCATTTTGGTCCTGTTCAAATTCTGTAGAAGCACCCAATTTTCTTGTAAATATATAATTCGTGTGTGTGTGTATATATATATATATATATATATATATATATGATTTTCTTGTGTGTACGAAACATATACATGTGAAAATAAAGAAATATTTTAAATTTTGTGCTAGTGAAATAACTTAAATACCTATATATATACACACACATATATTATTAAAAATAGGTTGCACTAATGCAGTTTAACAACCACAGGCATTTTTTATTGTATTTTAAGAGTTCCATCCGCTCAATATAAAAATAAATGAAGTCGGTGCTGCTTATACCCTTATTCTACCGCACCGTTTTTTAGATAGCATATTCATATTAAATTAAATTTTCACAATGTTTTTTATTAAATTGTTAGGTGAAAGTACAGATTATATACAAAACACCCTCCCCCTCCTCATGTTAAGAATGGCTTTCTAAATAACATTTTTGAGCACGGTACAATAACTACGACAAAGTGTCTCCTTGTGTTAAGAATGGCTTTCTAAATTTGCCTGTGAATGTTAAACTGGGGAAGTGTTTAGGAGAATAAAAAAAAAAATGTTCGAATTTTTAATTCATTTTTTCTTTTTTTTTTTCTTTTTAGCTGGACAACAACAACAACAATAATAAGCCGGGACTTTCCTGTGAATTATAACCAACCAAGGAATATATCTTCGTTATTTCTCTCCAGTTTCTCTTTTTTTTTTTTAAATTTCATCTAAAAGGAAGAAAAAAGGATTAAAAAAAGATCCACAAAAAAGTAAACATTTTTTAAGACCAAAAAAAAAAAAAAAAAGAGGAAAAACTCCAACTTCTTCGACAATGTCGGATGAGGTTTATAGCGATGGATACATGGAAGAAGAGGAAGAATGGGACCGGGAGGGTTTACTCGATCCAGCCTGGGAAAAACAACAGAAAAAGGTAAATGGAGCTGATTTTCTTTACTTCCAATCTATTCTCCAATCTTTCCCCTTTCTTTTGATACCATTTTCATCTTTTTCTGACGAGGCCAAGTCGGCCAAAACCCGTTTGAAACGCAAGGGGGGGGGGTATTGTTGGTTATGTTTGAGGTGAATTCTGTTAAAGCATCTTTTTAGCCATTTTTATCAAACATCATGGCCTCTTTTATTTTTTTTGTTTCTGTTTTCATAATAATAAAAAAGGGTGCTTGTTAAGATATAGTCGACAAATCGATTTTTAAGAATATCGTTTCGAGCATAAACAATATTACGTACTTGTCATGAAAATAGTAATATATCCAAAAATTACGAAAATTCATAAAGTAGAACTGCTATCGTGTTTTTAGTTTAACCCCCCCCCCCAAAAGAAAAAAAAAACTCTCGCTATAAACAAACATAGCATCATAGGCCCCATGAATAAGTAGTCTAAAATATTCGTTTCAGAGTTATGCCCCTTGCGTGTAGATTGCCTACTTAATAACGTCTAAGGAAAATGTGATTTTACCCAATTGTTCGTAAAAATTACTTTTAATTATAAATAAATTTCGGTACTTGTGCATTTTTGGAAATAACGTTATTTTGAAAGCCATTCTTAACATGGGGAGGGTATTTGTCTTCCACCTAACAATTTAAAAAAATTATGAAACTTGAATTTGACCTGACAAAACTAGTTGACTTTTTTTAATGTGATATATATATATATATATAACTGTACTATGTTTATGTGCATTCCTTTTTTTTATACTTAATAGGTACTAAATTGATTTTTTTTTCCATGATTAGAGATAAGCCGTAGTATAAAAAAGAAAAAAAACGTTTGTTTCCTTCCATTTGCCAGACTAACAGATTTATAACAAAATTACATCTGAATATTTTCGAAATATTTTTGAAGCTATATTTCTGATTAAATAACTTGTTAACCCCTCCCTTTTTTTCTAAATGTTTTTTTAAATTTTTTTTCTTGTATTTTTTTTGCCATCGTTTTATAGTCACACGTTTCTATATTCGAACTATGTCAGTTTCCTTTTTTCTAAAAATAGATATTTAAAAACTGTTGGGTGGGTGCACAGTCTTTATTTAAATATCTCTAGAAAAGAAAACTGAATAAAACCAATGTAAAATGAGTTTTAAAATTTACATTTATAGATTTATAAAAAAACAAAAAAAAATCGATTTTCTTTTTTCGTTATTTTGAAACGCGCACCTGTTCTTACATACCTGGAAATGTTTTCCGTTTCACGAACTCCGCACTTTTTCAAAAAAGGCGGGGCTTTTAACAGTTTTAGTTCCAATTTCATTTACATTTATTTTATTTTTATTTTTAAACAATTTATTCCTTTTTTATATAAAAAGTAGTCAACCATTTTTATTTAATCGTTTTATTCAATTATAGAATAGTGGCGCCGTTTAAATATTGCACTGTTTCCCCCATAAAGTCTATAGATTTAAACTTATTTCTTTGTGAGGTGCTTATTCATAATTTCACAACAAAAAAGTCTATATGATCTACGTACCAGTCACGGAACGAAAATGTCATATTCCTAAAATCACATAACTTGATCAAGTAATTTTTTTATTCAAGAAAATCAAATTTTATTACTAAGCGAGTCGTGTTTTCGTCGGCCATGATTAAACTCGATGAAATAAAGGAGAGGCAACTCAATTCAAACTGTCGAGATAAAGAATCGACCTTATGTTCAATACAGTTTAGTAAAATCGCTCAAAATCGTAAGTTTCTATTTTTCTTAGTTAAAAAAAAATACTTGATCAATATACGTAACTTTTGGAATATGACCTCTTCGTTCTGTAACTAATGTCGCCGTAGTAAAGAAAAGAAAATATTTTTAAGTCTGTATTATGTACGGCGGCGCCATTAGTGCCAATTTGAATAAGCACCTTTTGTGGCCCACTGGCATCTCTAAAATTTTAAATTATCGACTAGGGCAGCACCAGAGAAGATAATTTCGTTATTAAGAAACCCATTCTTAACATGGGTGTTTGTAACTATTCTGTACTTCCACCTAACAATTTAATAAACAAGATACCGTAAAACGTAAAAATACTATAAAAAAAAATAGCACGGTACTTTCTCTGCATAAGTACCGAAAATTATTGTCGTTTATTCAAAAATTAAAAGCCAATGTTATCTCTTTGTCATATTGCAATAATTAACATTAATGCATTAAAACGTACTTTCACGATTGATTGATCCGCCAATTCGAATATGACAAACTACAATTACCTCCCCTGTTAGGAAACGAACTCGTCTGTTTATTATTTTAAGTATAGCTCGTAATTTTCTACTTTTATCGTTTTTCGTAATTTTCGGATAGATTACTACTTTCGACATAATTGATATTCTTGGGTTTAATTGGAATTCAATATTTCGATTTTCGTCCTTATTCCGAAGAAGCGCCAAATTATTTTAGTGAAATTAATTTTACACAAGCAATTTACATTTTGAAAATACCTTTTTTATATATATAGAAAATCAAGCAATATTTGGTGATTTTTTTTTTTTTTTTTTCCCTCCCTCAGAATAGCTAACAAAAAAGAAATACATAGCAAATAAATGTTACCAAAGGCAAGCTAAGTTGGTCTTCTATATACCCAGATGCTTTTTTTGTTTTAACTTATTTTAAAGTGTTTTTTTACTTAAAAATGACGGTTGTGTAAAATCTGAGTTCGGAAAAAAAATATATTGGTCTCATTAGAGCCACAGTCAAGCCTAGATAATAGCTCCAAAATCGAAAATTAAACAAAATAGTGATAGAAACACATTCAATAAATGTCACCATTCGTGTGAAAATGTTCTATCAGAAAATAGTTATGTTCTGTTTTAGAATTGGTTGAGCAATAGTGCTTTCTGGAGTGATCATTTTTTTTAAATATTTATATAGAAAAGTGAAACACCACTTTTTAATATTAGTTTTAAATTAGTGAAAAATGAGCAGAGTTCCTCTTGGGTCCAAAGCAACGTCGGGTCTTCCTACTAGTATAATTATAACGAAATAATTTATAATTGTACTTTTAGGAACTACCCGACGTTGCTCGGGACGCAATGAGGAACTCTGCTCATTTTTCACTTTGTTCACAATACCATACCCCCCCCCTGGATCCCCGTTTCGCCCTTCAGAAATCGTTTACTTTGTAAGTCAATTTCTTAAACCCGTCCAACACATGACAGCAAAAGGGGTGTTAAATCAATGATAAATATAGTCGTACGTTTTAATTTCATTAACGTATTTGAAATTTTAAGCAGGTTCTGCCGCGTGATCAGTTGGGGACACGTAGAGGTTCAAGATCACTACGGGGCCACTTCCATTGTCTTCCTCGGAAAATGTTTTAGGACATATTTGAAATTCTTAGATATGTTCTGTCCTCATATGCCTATTAGAGATTCGCTTAAATATTTGTACATGTAGATTCTCTCACCTTCTATAGGGAACACACACACAATGTATAGACGAGTGCAACGCAACACTAACATGACGATGTTTCGATCTGTAGTTATTAAAAACTAAGATCTATTCAGGTGGAAACTGTCTTTTTTGTTTTTCTAGATGTTCATATTGGAAAAAAAAACGAAATTAAAGGGCTTTAAAACTGAAAAATACACACACACATATATATATATATATATATATATATATATATATATATATATATTACATTCATACAGAGAGTGAGCCTTGCTGAAATAATAGCGTTATTTAAAAAGCCATTCTTAACATGGGGAGGGGAGGGTAGTTTGTACCTATCCTGTACTTTAACCATACAATTGAATTAAAAAACATAAAACTTGAATTAACCTTGGAAATACGATTTAAAAAATAGCGCGGATCACTCTCTGCATTAGCATATATATATATATATATATATATATATATATATATATATATATATATATATATATATATTAGATGATTTTAATGTGTCATGTGAGACCTCCTTTCGTTCTAGAAGCAATGGATACTTCCAGTGAGGGTCACTGTGTAGGGAGTTTACCGTGAAGCAAGGGTTGCATAATCAACGATTTCACCTCTCCTGAAACGGCATGGTTAGAGTTCATTTGCAATTGTTAACAATGCAGGAGGACTCACCAGAGAACCACTGGTATCAGTTTTTTGGTTTTCTTGGACTGGTTTTACAACAAAGACTCAAGAGTCGAGCCTGCCTTGCTATTCAGCCTGGATCTGAAAGAGAAAATGTCAATATGACTAACAGACAACCAACAGATCAAATCTTTGATGATGAGAAGCATTAGGTTTCGAAATACCATGATATAACGACCCTTTTATAACTCCGCTATTTATGTTTATGCTTTATTGAATTGACAAATACACTCACATTTATTTTATCTTATGTATATATATATATATATAAAATACTTTTTGTTTTACATAAACATTAATGTCGCTAAACTTATGAGCAGGTTTCGGTCAGCCAGTTACAAGTAACTACAAACCTCTTCAGGTGATATTACTTATGCAAAAGTTTAGTCCGTAATCTACGGACTAAACTTTTGCATAAGCAATATCTCTGATTGTAACTGGTTTGCAGTTACAAGTATCTGACAAACCGAAACATGCTCATGAATGTGTGTGTGTAACGACATATTAATAGTAAAAACAAATAAAAAAGTATATCTTGCCTACTTCGTTATTGAGCACTGTTGTATTTGGTTACTTTGCCTCTGGAATATATTAACCTGGAATTATATATAGACGGAGAAATAAAAAAAGAAACAAAATTACGTGTTAATTTTTTTTTTTTTTTTTTTTTTTTTTTTTTTTTGAGACTTCCTTTGAAAGTCTCGAAATAAAGACGAAACGTTGATGAACACATAACTTGATTTGTTCCTTTTTATTTCTCTCTATTTCGTCGGAATACTATTTCCATTCTCATATATATATATATATATATATATATATATATATATATGACCTTGGGAATGACTTGTTTAATTATTTTCTAATTGCAGATTTTTTCCCATTGGATTAGTAATTTTTTTAATTACTATTTTAGTTCACATGGGGAAAATGTTTTCTCTTTTCTTTTTCTGATGGAAACTCGTGAATAGTAATTTAATCATTTCCTTATATCTCTTAACAATGCGAAAATTCTTTGTAGTTTGTAATTATTAAAAAAAAAAGCAAACAATAAAAATCTTTTGCAAACGGCTGACATAATTGCACTCAACTAATTGTCCATTTCAAAGCATTGTTAGCAAAACATTTAATAATTAATAATCTGTTACTAATTAGACAGTTGGTGAAGCTGAAACCATTCCATTATGTATGTAAGCTCAATTTCGGAGGGGGTAGTAGTATAATATTTGTTCTGTGATATGCTACCACTATGGATTACCTCATAAGTGTGAGCAATGTTATTGGTAGGGCTGTGACAACAGCATATTCTTTTCCTTGTTTTGATTCTCAGGTATACATCCATTGATATTTTATGTTTTTATGTAGTGTGATCCTTGGTTGATTGTCTATGTCGGATATATACTCGAGAGTAAAAACAATGAAAAGAATATGCTGTTGTCATAGCCCTAGTTATGTCATTGACTAGGTACGGACATTAATACCGGAAAACTAATAGAGGGACAGTTTTGAAAGTCGGTTTATCATAATTTTTTTTGTAGGTTTCCGACAACTTTTTTAAAATTTTCTTATTGTATTTGAAAGATTAAAGCCTAAAGTTAATTTCCAAAAAAGAAAAAAAATATTTGTACACGTGAGAAAATGTTATAATTAAAAATGGCGACATTTGGAAACTGGCTAAATTTTGAAGTTGAACAAATTTATTGTCAAAAATCCCTTGAAAGATAAATATTAGTTTTTTGGGTGTATTTCAAAGATAATTAGTAAAATCCTAAGATATTGAATTAAATTTTAATAAAAAGAACGTATTTATACAAAAAAATAGCTTAAATAGCCCCCCCAAAGCGAAAGAAGTCGTCTAAGCATGGTTTCTACAGAAGCCCTAAATGTCAGAAAGTAAATTATGTTCGTTCCGTCGTCATTTATCATATATACTGGTAAAACTATATTATTAAGAACATACACACAAACACGTTACCTGGAGCAACAGCACGAAACTGGATTCTCTACCAAACTAGATGAATTCTTGTCCTGGAATCTGATAAGCCTAAGAGACCACAAGAAAGATGTACTGTAACGTATTGAAATGGTCAATTGGGGAGAGAAAAATATTCTCAATTTCTTTAATTCTGTGTTTGAGATAAAGGAAGCATTTAATGGACTATTCGAAAATGTCTGTGTATGATCTCAGATGATGTGTCGACCTCCGGAAAAAAGTCTAACATTTGAATTTCAAAAACTTCGACTCAAATAAAACAAAGTCTAGAGGTTGAATACCAGCCTATAAAGTCAAGGATGACTTTGAGACTAGATTCAAATCTTTCGGCTGGCTGTATTCATCACTTCACACACCGACGAGAGTAACAGTAAACACGTGTTTGTAGGTTTAAAAATAAATATTCATAAAAAAATACTATCGTTATGAGAGAGAGGTAATTTTTGATGAATTGTTGAAACTATGCTTATTTGATCGGTTTCAAAACTGATTTTTGAAGTCTATAAAATTACGGTGTGTGCTCCTAAACCAAATCAAAACGGCACTTCGATTGCTACTGTGCTACAAGAACATTTTTGAAATATTTGAAAAGCACGTAGTCTCCACTTTCAAGTCACGTGGTCGATGTATCGACTCGCGTGTTTTAATTTCTTTTCTGATTTTATAATCATGGAATGCGTGTTTGTTAATTGTAATATTTCAGTATTTTCTTTTTTGCATATTATATGAAAACTATTCGCAGATACATTCGTGTGATAATGTATCCACAACCCCCCCCCCAAAAAAAAACAGTCAGACCCTAAATATTTTTAAATAATCGATCTGATATTTGACACAAAGGATCACGAAATACTAGCGTTAAAACAATGATACAAACCGCTTGTGACTAGAACGTGTGAGTTTGTGTACATTTTTCTACGTCAATTTTCAGTCTACAGACTCGAAATTTGATATACATGGTACTGAAATTTGGGAAAATGTTTGTAATCCATTTTCGGCCAGAAATTTGGGTATTATTATACAAACACCGTGACAGCGTTAGGGTTAGGATTAGGGTTAGGGTTAGGGTTTAGGGTTAGGGTTAGGTTTAGGGTTAGGGTTAGGGGTAGGGTTAATTCGCTGTCACGGTGTTTGTATAGTTTTACCGAAATTTGGTTAAGGGGTCAAAGTTCAACGATTTGACCTTTGAGAACTCTACCAAACTCCTCCGGCAATTTTGGGTCTAAACACTTGAAATTTTAGATATAGGTTCCTTGGACATGGATCTAACTTAATAACTTGATTTGAGCCCAAAATAAATGTTAAGGGGTCATAATAGAGGTCAAAGTAAAAAAAAAAAAAATTGACCGCTTTTTTTTTTTTTTTGCTCAACATACACCTCCAAACACCAGGGCAACACCGGGCTGAAATGCTAGTATATATATATATATATATATATATATAGTGTCACAAATTTGTGTTATCAGCGTTGTCTACATAATAATGACCATGAATTTGAACATTTAGGAACGTGATTTTTCAATTATATTCGTCTTCTGTATTCAAAGCGATTCCATTTCATTACATGTTCGTAAAGGTTTAATCTTAATTTGAAGACTGAGTATATTTTTGAGATGCTGTGTGTGTGTGTGTGTGTGTGTGTGTGTGTATACACGCAAACACATACATGTCAAGATTAATGTTTGATATCGCCTCCGTCTTGGAGGTGAGCAACGCATCATTTTCTGTATCATGTTCAACTGCCGAATATATTCTTTCTGTCCTTTTGTTATTGTTGCCCGGGAACCATAAAGTGCTTAATATCCTGCAAAGAGCAGGTAGTAATCAAAAAGGGTACTTGTACATTTTAATCAAGACCTTAAAAAATGAAAATATCGAAAAAAGGGTCGCAGCCGTTTTGAACTGGAGATCTCCGAAAAAAATTTCACTTAATTTGATCGAGTATTTTTTTTTTTTGTGCTAGTGCACTTACTGATCCGCACTATTTTTTAAATCGTATTTCCAAGTTTAATTAAAGTTTTTTTTTATTCAATTGTAAGGTTAAAGTACAGAATAGGTACAAACCACCCTCCCTCCCCATGTTAAGAATAGCTTTTTAAATAATAACGTTATTATTTCAGCACGGATCAGTAAGTGCACTCACTGCACTAGTACATTTATTTATTTATTTTGTTTCGTGGACCGACAACGCCGGGTAACTCTGCTAATTTTTTTATAAAATCTCTCTCTCTCTCATATATATATATATATATATATATATATATATATATATATATATATATATATATATTAGAGCAAGTAGTTAATTAACTACTTGTTCTATAAGCTCTCTCTCCTATTTGGTTTTATCGAGCTTTTACATCTGGTTGAGATTATTTTATAAATATTAATTCTTTAATATTTATCATTTACTTCAGTTTTGCCATCTTGGATCATTTTGGTAAACTTAACTGTAATTCTTATTTTATATATATATATATATATATATATATATATATATATATACCGGTTGTTATAGGTTAGTTTCCCAGAGGTAAATCCAGTGAAACGCGCATGATTATTAAAGAGTGCTCAATGCAGGACAGAGCTGGTATATAGTCCGTTTATTATAAAACATTATTGGTTACATATGTGCATCAGTGTAGTCCCATTCAAGGAAAACACTTCATCAGACCAAAAAAGAATTGATATTGATTAATTTTTTGGTCTGATGAAGTTAAAATTGGGACTCCACTGAAACATGTATGCACATATGTAACCAATAATGCTTGTATAATAAACAGACTTTATATACATATATATTAGTGTATGTTTATCTCTATCCTGAAGGTGGAGGTGACGTGTCATTTTCTGTAACCCCTACTCGCACTATCGCCAAATATCTTTTCGACACCAAAAACCATGAATGATTTCGAAATTTGTATTAAATGAAATCATGAAACGATTTATTTTTCGTCTCTACGTGACTTGCACATATTTACTATTGACCGATTATTTGTTGAAATTAAAAATCTAATAACGAGCTTGGTTCTTGTTCAGAATTCCCTCTATATTAAAAAATCTTTGTGTACCCGTGACAGAAAGAAAATATCATATTCCAAAAATCATAAGTTGATCAAGTAGTTTTATTTGTACAAAGAAAAACTTTTTTTTTAGCGAATTTGAGCTTTTTCCAATGTCCCCACCCATATTAAAAATAGCTTTCTAAATCCTTGCAAGCTTGAATTATTTAGAGTTCTTTCCCTTTCAAGATGGCGTTGCGCCGTTGCGATATCGTCGCTGTTCGTTTGGTCGCAAAATTTTATTTAATTTAAAAATAAAGTTACGTGATCAATTTGTGATTTTTGGTGTACGATATTTTCTTTCTGAATCGGATGTGCGTACCCGGGGTACGCACATCCGATTTTTCTTTATTTTTAGTTTTTCACGTAGTTTAAAAAAAAAAAAAATTTAATCGTATTCAAAATAAGTTACGAAATTAAATCTACCAGAATGAATTTTGGTATCTTAAAAAGGATAGCCGTAATCTTTAAAAAAAAAAAAAAAATGAAGTACTTTATGATTCTTCGAAAATTGAAAAGGATTTGGAAGCATTTAAACTGTCGTTTAAAGTTAGTTAAAAAAAATTATGAGCAAATTCTCATTTAAGTAAAGTTTGGAAATTATTTAAGTAGATATTAAAACGTTATTTTTTTTTAGGTTAGAATTTTATAACAATTTGGTTCAATTAATAATTTAATGACCAAACAATTCTAAATCCTATTAAAAATATCTATTCATATCTGGCTGTGTATCTGTTTATACATTCAAGAGTAAAAAAAATAATCTTCATGGGATTTTGATATTTTTTTTATTATTTATTTATTTATTTTTAACACGTCTGATCACTTTCATCATGAACCTGATTTTTTGAATAAATGTTAAAAAATTTTTTTTTGCAATCGAGAAAAAAATGAAGGTTAGTTTCTTAGACTTAGGAGCAGTGTGTAGTATATGTCCTTAGTTTTTCTTGTTCTCAGTCAGTGAAGAAAAGATCGTAATTAGACTAAAGCAGTTTTCGTTTTTGTGCCAATCCAGAGTAACCCTATTTGGAGGCTGAATATTCCCTCAAATTGAAATGTACCTGTGTCTAACTCTGCCCTCGTGGGGAGGCCAGTAAAACAGAAATAAAGTAAAATGACTCCCAACAAACGCCGGATCCGTCCAGTTAGTTTAGCATGAAAGGTCTAAATTTATTTAAAAAAAAAAAAAAAATCGTCACTGCTTATCAAGGCCCAAAAGCCACTCAAGGATGAAGTTTGTGAAAGCTCATTTGTGATGGACGCCCTTGTGCCATTCTCGCATTAAACTTGACCTTGTCACATCTAGTCCTCTTAGGGAGGCAGGTGGGTCATCACAACGTTAAGATAATTTGCAAGTGGATTTCTTGTTCATGTTCGATATTTTACTGCTAAAATAATATTTGGTG
>NC_136512.1:86216982-86366982 GCF_053919585.1 Euprymna scolopes
GGTCATCGCTATGGCGACGATGACGATGATGCTGTTTATCTAATCTTGCATAAACAAATCTAATCTCCTTTAATTACCTCAGCTGCAGACAAAATGGATTAAGGACCTCTCATATTAATAGGCCCTTTTTAACAAGGGTTTTATTGAATTTTGGGAGCAGGGACAATAAAAAAAACAATATAGAAATAAAAGATTTAATTAGAGTAGCTTCCAATTTTAAGGTGTTATTACGGTTGAGTCAGAAATCCCATATACAAGATAAAACCACCAATATTCGGTAATAAAGGCTGTCTATGACTTGTACATCTGCTTAAGGGTAGTCATCTCTCTCATATAATAGATATGTATATATAGTTAAGGATGGCTGTGACTCGAGTTCAAATCTCCTGACCAGCAGTAATTATCACTTTCTAAACTGATGTTTATCTAAGCACGAAACAGTGTCTGTAGGTCTAAATATAATTGTTAATATTTATTTAAAAGTTTGTATATATATATATATTTATACATATAGTCTTGGAAGTTTTTTAACCTTTAAAACTATACAAAAAAACTTATATTTTTTATCATTCGTTAGAAAACTAATTTAATCAGTAAGTCATTTAATCACCTGCAATCAATGCATCAACTTTCTCTCTCGAATTCACTATAGTACTAATGGTAATTTAAGGGATCATCAGTTGTTTACCATGAAACACTGTTTCAAGGATTTAAAAACAAAACGGTATATTAAATCATAACTCCCTAGCAGTGTTGATCAAACACCACCTCCCTTAATCTTAAATGTTGCAGATATTAGATCTAGTTTCCTAGTCTTAATTAATTTTGCTAGCCTATTCATGTTATAAAAATGAATTTTTTACCTGTGAGATTCATCTATTTCCAAATTCAAAATGGATATATTTTTTAATATATATATATATATATATATATATATATATATATATAACTTTTAAAATAAATATATATATATATATATATATATATATATATATATATATATATATATATATATATAACTTTTAAAATAAATATTAACAATTATATTTAGATCTACAGACACTGTTGCATGCTGTGATAATTACTGCTGGTCAGGAGATTTGAACCCAGTCACAGACGCCCTTAACTTCGTAGGCTTGCATTCAACCTATTAGATTGGAGACTCTTCTGTCCAGGAGGGAGAGATTAGTGGTACTAATGCTCTTACCCAGATATGACAACAATATTCCATGCATGGGTGGTTCATATGTCCAGATAAAACTAGAAAACTACCTACTGTATACTTTATATTCTCATTTGCAGCTATCAATATCACGGACTATTCTATTATACTGCAAGAAACCTGGCCAATGAGCAAATGATGTATGAAAGTTTGAGGTGTTCAATCACTGCTCCTCTCGAATGCTTTTTGTTTTTTCTGCAACGTATTCGCACTGCGGCAAGCTTTTCTCTTGAGACGTTTTTAGTGGTTCCGTCACACATAATTTCTTTCATAGTCGTTAAACCAGCCCCTCCTCTTAATTGGAAAAAAATTCGGTTCTTCTATATCATCATAAAAAAAATATTGCATTTCAAGCCAAACAAATGGTACTTATATAATTTTCAGGTCTCAATATATCAAATATCCAACAATTAATGAAAATAAGGTAGAAAATAATAATGAAAAGACATTTGTGAAATCTAGCGATTTGGTTTCAAAATCTACTGATTTGAATTGGATAGTTAGCAAGGGAAGTAATTAAGTTTTCAATCTCTCAAAAATTTAATCAGTTATTTCTTTTTTATAAAAAAAATATTCTAAACTGTTAAATTTTTTTTAAAAATCACAAATCATGTACACGTTTATTTTTGTTTTCTGAATAAATTCTGCTATAAACGGAGTTACTTCCCCTTTTGCTTACGTCGCTTGGCCCAATATGTCCAACTCGGCATGTAATCTCATCAAACATTTTTATCCTTATCAGAACGGTTTTCCGTTAATAATTATTTTTCTACCTTAGCGTTTTCCATAATTGTTGGATATGTTACTATTTGTGACATGACAATTACGTAGGCACCATTTGTTTCACTTGAAATTCAATTTTTTTTTTTTTTACGTTATTTTAATATAGAAACACCAAAAAATGATGCTGAAGTTAGCTGAAAATCTTTGCTTCTATGGGGTTTGCCGCTGGAACCATGATTAGCTAACACTTGTATCTGCCAAGGCAGTGGACTGTTGTGTCTAATCAGCAGTAGTTCAGAATGCTATGAATGCTCTGGATTGAGTGGAGCCGACTGCTCCAGGGTGAATGCTGAAACAACAAGAAAAAGTATATTCTTATTCAGTATTATCTAAATAGGTTACGGTAAGAAATAAATACCCTAATATTTATTTGCTGATGATTACCATGTTCTAAATTAGTGTATGCCTGATGAGGTAAGAAAAAGAAAATTGCTGGTTACTGTTAGGTGTTCTAACATCACTGAAACTAGGTTAAAAAAATCTGCTTTTGAGTTAAACCCTGCTTGAAACTACCTGTCTCATTACTGTGGGAAGTGTAGGTTTTTAGTGCTGCATTCAACTTCAGTAGATTGAACCAGCTTCCTCCTTTGCCCACACAGTATTCCTAACCATTGCAGCCGACTCATAGCACTTCTGCGCAAGCTCCACTGATCTAGCAAGCCAGTCCCTGTAGGTCAATTGCTTGGTATATAAATTGTCCTCATTCGTATAGAAAGGACCTTCCCTAAGTCTGTACTATTTTGCAACCAATATCCTCAACGATTTCAAAAAACAGAACTCATTACACACAAACTTTGTTAAAATTCCGTTCTTACATCAATACATATATTTTATGAGTACACCTGAGGCTATTCTCTATCTCTATAAATCTACTGTCGGACGATGTATGGAGTACTGTTATATTTGGACAAGTGAATCTGCCTTATTTGATGGTTCTTGATAAGGCACAAAAGCATATTAGTAATTTGGTTGGACCCATCCATTATTGGTCCCCCGACAAAGGGAAGGTGGACCTGTAAACTCATCCTTGTCCGTTCGTCTGTCCACACTTTTCTCAATAACTAGGCCTTGGAATTTTTTTGAAATTTTGCACAAACATTAAACATGATATGAGTAAAAAAGTAACAGAACGGATTTTCTGGGAAAACTCCGGTTGCCCCTCCTACGGGTGCCTTTCGGATTAAAATGGCTAAAATTTACACGTTTGTGCCTATCAAAAAAAAAAAATGGATGCCTTGGATTTTTATAAAACTTTCTGAAAAGTTGTAACTGATTTCTATATAATTTTGTTTGTCTATACTTCATGATAACTCTTGGGTGTGCCCCAGGGGCTCTTTTATGGACTAATAAAAACACTCAACTTTTGGGAGTATTTTACCATATTTGTCCAAAATTGTCTGTGTATGTCTATTTAGCAGTTTTGCATGGTGTTGAACTCAAATTTAAATATGTTAAGGCTTTGGGGACTTTTGGGACTAAATGGCGAGGGGGGGGCAAATGATGGACTTAGACATTTCTTTTTTTTGCATGATGCAGAACTCAAATTTACTTATGTTAAGGCTTAAAACTGCACCGTTTGTTCATTTTCACCAGGATTCGATGTCCCCTGGGGACTTTGGGGGCCAAATGGGGGAGGAGGGGGGCAATGCTGAACTTAGTCAATTTTTTTATGCCTTGTTCGCTGTGTGTTAACAGGGGACCATGCATGCTTCACTTGTTCATCTCTACAACCTCTCTCATAAACATGCTGTTGCTAGTCTCAGTCTTTTCTGTAAATGCTATTATGGCATGTGTTTTTCAGAATTTGTCTTATCTATTCCAACATCCTTTGTTCCAGCTTGTTTGACTTGTTAATCTAGTGGTCTTCATCAATTCGCTTCTTTGGTACTTCATTGCATTCCTATTTATTTGGCTCTCCACAAGCAAAGTTATGCACAAGGCTGGTTTTTAATGTTGGGGAAAATCCAGCTCCCAAAAGAGAGCACTCTAGGTAGGAACAAAAATAAAAAAAATTACTTCAGTCTAGGAGTTCTCCTCCACTGACCGAGGACAAAAAAAGGTGAAGTGTAGTATCAGAACAGATACTACACTTTATTTCCAAGAACTGCAGGCTTGTAAAACTTTCTTCCTGCTGACTGTTTTGCTCCTACTTAGTGTTATTTTTCAAGACTAAATCCAATAGGCATCTCTTGTCTTTGTGATAATCATCTTGTCAGCTTCTTACATTAAGTGGCTTCACGCCTTGTCTGAAATGATTACCATAAAAAAAAAATTATCTCTGAAAAAAAAAAAAAAAATATCCTTTATCTTGAACTTCGGTTTTTGTGTCTCCTCAATGTTTATCACATTTTTTTCTCTCTCTTTTGATAAACAAGCCTGAGTGCTAACCATGACTCATCCATTTCATTTATTTTATTGATAATGTTGCAAGTGCAAGTGGTGTTAAGTTTTATCAGGATGGACTGTGATATTAACAAGCTGATGTTACTTGAACTGTTTATGCTTTTGGGGTAATCCATGAATTTATCTTTTTCACACCTATGTGTGAAGTTGTAGGATTACTTATATTCTTAAGATTACTTGTGTTTTCATTGGAATACTATTCTCAACTTTAATGTCATTTTCACGTTTCAGTCGATGTAACCTTCGACCTTCTTCAGGTATATTTTGTTGAACTCAATGTTTCTATCAGACTTGAAAATTTGGACTGAATTTTGAATGGACCCCTTTATTTACCTCACTGGGGTAGCATACTCTTGTTCTGTCAGCCATGACTGAATAGAGATCTAAAGTAATTACTTTTCTTTTTATTTTTATCTTTTATTACATTATTACCCCAAACAAGGCACATTACCACTTTGATGTAGGGGGCTACTATCAGGGACCTAAGCTACAAGGGTACTATGTAGGGAGTTGGGCAGCAAGATGTCGGTTCATGTTACACTTGAACTTTTGCATGTCAGTACACTTAGGGAAGCAGGGACCCGGAAGCGGTTCTGGGGAAGAAACTACTGGAGTAGAAAGCTCTCTTACATCTAGAGATCTCTACTGAGAAGGGGTAGGATTTAGCTGCTTGTCGGGTTTGTCGGGGGTATTTATGTCGAGGGGGGGGATACAAGTGCTTGCAGTTCGTCGAAGCATTCATCATTAAAATACTTTGAAACGTGAAAATGACACTCAAGATGAGAACAATAGTCCAATGAATCCAAATAATATGAATGACCAATCCTCATCTCAAAAATTCAGAAACTTGATTCATCCAGATTAGTCTGCTGAATTAGGAACACTTGCAGACATTAAGATTTAGGATTACAAGCGTCGTTATCATTTTGTGACTGCAAAATGATAACGATGCTTGTGATCCTAAATCTAACTTTTTTTTTTATTTTTATTTTTTTTTCTTATATATTTTAATCACACAGAATACATGTTAAAATATTCCTTGGTTTGGAGATGGAATTATTTTGGAAAGATTTCCTCTTTTTTTTTCCTTTTTTTTTTCCTCTATGGAAATCTCTTCCCCCCCCCCCCCAAACAAGGCATGAAGCCACTTGATGTAAGGAGCTGAAAAATACAATTTCAAGGTCAAAAGCTAGTCTAAAAAGTGTATGATTGCTATATTCTGACCTAAAAAAAACAGCAATTTTCCTCCTTTGTCAGAAACCTCGCTCCTGGAATGGGAGTACTAAAGGACAAAATAAGTGGAGCAAGTTTTACGAGGTTGCTGAAAGAAAACCCCAAGATACATTTTCTACTCTCTTTTTTGGATTTTTCTTATAGTTAACTGCAAATTACAACATTTCTTTCTGTCTATCATTTTCCTTCTCTCTCACTGTTATTTGATGCTCTTATTTTATGTGGTGTTCATCACTCACTTTCATTATTGATTATTAAGTCAGAACTAGAAAACTCTGGATTGGACTAATACATTATAAACAAAAGTAAGTAGCACCACAAGTAGTAACTATATTTAAACTTTGGAGAAGAAAGAAAGACGGGAGGAAGAAGTTTGACTGGCTTTGCAAACTCACTTTTACTTCATTCAAACAATCTAACATAAGTGCGACCTAGCCTCAATGTGAAAATGTTCCGATAACCAAATTGGACTTCCTGTTTTAGTTTTAAAATAAACCTGTGTAATATATTGAAAGAAAATTAAAGACGTGTTCAAAAGTTTCAAATATTTTCTTTCATGTCAATTTTTTTATTTATTTTAGACTAAAACAGGAAGTTTTGTATATTAATTGGAACGTCTATCTATATATATAAAAGCGAAAGTGTATTTTTCTGTATGTCTGCCTAAAGTTTTTTTTTGCCGCGCTTCTTGGTCGGCTCACTCCTTAAAATTTTTTATATAATGTCTAAATCATATCTATGAGTTATGACCGGCGGTCACGTCTATTTTTAATTTGCCTAACTTTTACGCGCTATTTTTGAGATTTTTTTTTTTTTTTTATCGCTGCGTTTTCGTTACACTTTTCAGTATTAAAAAAAAAAAAAAAGCGAAAACTGGCTTGCAGCCGCGTCATATTTCAAGGTCAAACATCACGCAACTTAACTTTCTCGCACCTGTCAATTTCACTTTATAAACGTTAACTTAAGACACTTATCACTTCCTCTCCCCTCATGGCCGGGATGGTTAGGTCTCGGGGTTTTTTTTTCATTTCATTTCCACCTTCGCGTCAAGTCTTCGTGGTTCAAGACTACCTTCCTACTAAAACATTTTTGCTTTTACACCTCAAAACACCCGGCCAATGTGTGTGTGTGTTTTTTTTATTTTTAAACAGGGTTGTTTTGATCTAACCCTAACACACACACACACACACACACACACACACACACCTCCAAACACCCGGCCAATGTGTGTTTTTTTTTTTTTTTTTTTTTTTGTTTTGATCTAACCCTAACACACACACACACCTCAAAACACCCGGCCAACTCCGAGCCCCCCCCCTCGCTAGTATATATATATATATATAAAAGGCAGAACTGCTGTACGCATTTTTGTATGTCCAAGAAAGGTTTGGGGGGGGGCTCTTGACTACATTACTATTTTTTACAAACTTTTTATATACTCTAGATTATAATATCTACGATTTGCGAACGATTTGAGCGACTTTTACAAAATTCACGCTATTCCGTCCTCACGCGTGTTTGTTTGTGTTTTTCGTATAAAAGCGAAATGCAGCGAAAGCAAAGACATACATTCCAGGTGCGAATTTTCTGAAGCGGTTTCAATCCTACCCAAAGCCTGCCAGAGGCTTACTTGGCTAAAACGTGATGTGCTGAGGATGCAGTTAGGAGATTCGGAGTTCCTATCCCGTCGCAGTTACCACAAAGGAATAGTTGGCCGAAACGTTGTGAAAACAACAACTAAAAAAGATGAAGATAATAGTCCGCAATGAATAAAATTAATAAATAAAATACTCATTTCAATGAATTCCAAATAAAATAACATAAAACAGATTTTATGAAAATTTGTAACCCAAATAGTTTTTTTTATTGTTTTATTTTTAATATTTTTTTTCACCATTCTAGTTTTTTCTTCATTGCTATCAATCTTTAATAAATACCAACATAACTAAATAAATACTAACATAACTAAATAAATACTAACATAACTAAATAAATACCAACATAACTAAATAAATACCAACATAACTAAATCTCTTTTTAAAAACATAATTTTGCATTTTATTGGCTTTTAAAATTTACAAATTTAAATTTACACAACACTTGCACCGAAAGGAGAAAAAAAAATTAATTTATTTTTATGCAAGCCACCTCAATCCACCCTATTCAAACTTTTGTAGTGGGGGGGGGGACTAAACAACAACAACAACAACAAAGAAAAAACACTGAACATCACATGGACTTCAATTTTCTAATAACATGATGCTACAAAGAAAAAGAAAACTATTTCTATGTCTGAAGATGACATTATATCATAGAAATCTTTTTTTAAAAGACAACAATTTTGCATTATATTACTTAAGAATTACCAAATACCTGTTCATGAGTTAAGGATAAACCCATTTTACGATTTTAGAATTTTAAAAGAAAAATATGCTAATGATTTTATTAAACATTTATCTTTAATTCCTTTTACCAATTATTTCGAAATTTATCGAACCCCATTATACTTTTTTTTAGATATAAACCTTGAATGCTTAATGGTTAGGATGACTTGCATAACCTTTGCTTCAGATGACTCATCATGCCTCCTCTTGCATTACCTCCATAATACGTCAAAAAATTTTCGAGAGTCACTGTTGGTCAAAGGTTTGTCCTTATGGACTTGGACTATGCTGATGACCTCGCAATTCTGGGAGAAAGCTTCTTGAGTATTCAGTCAGTAATCAGCAAACTGCAACGCTTTGCTTCCGAACTTGGCATAAAAAAAAGCAAAAAAAAAAAAAAACTGACAGATTTTGTGTTCTCCAGAAAAAAATATCAGCTTTATCAAAATATTTGCTGATTAAATATATTTCTCGTTCTATGGAATTTCCATGCGTCCTGGTAATCTTAATTACTCTACTAATTATATTATTATTACTAATTATATTATTATTACTAATTATGCTATCATATTTTGTATCTATATTAAAAAGAATAAAACAATTAGTAATGGTTGAAATGATCCGGGAGACCTGTTGTTTGCCTGGGATTAAATGAGAAAATGTGTTTCTCTACAGAGTGGAACGATAAATTTGTCGCCCTAAAGAAAATAGCATGACAGCTTTTATTTTTAAACTTTTATTGAAAAAAAATCAATTCAGGTAACATTACATATGTAGGGCATTGACATCTATTCAAATGTAACTGCCTTCAGCCTCAATCACCACCTTGATACGAGCATGCCTTTTTCACAAGCACCGGCAGGTGGCGGCTTTGGTGTTGGCCAAACGAAGTAGTCCAGTGGGTACAGGTCAGGGGAAGAAGGGAGCCAATATGAGAGAAGGGTACAAAGTCGGAGTACTCCTGAAGCCATGTAATATGATTTGCGTATTATGTCTCTTAATGAATATCACAAAATACCGGTGTCATGCCATTTATGTCCTTAAAATCAAGGCATACTGCTATTCAACCTCATGTCTTGATGATGCTGAATGTTTACCCAGAGGGGCATCAAGTACCTTTCTTCTAGTCTTTAAATTGATTGAGATTCGAACTCCATTTTCCCTGGCCCATTAGCAATCACTTTTATCATTATGCCAAATGAGCTGGCATTTTGTGACAGGCATCTGCAGATGTGGCCATGAACAGTGTGTGTGTGCTCCCGCAGAATACCACATGAAGTACGAGAACGCACTCGCCCAGGAGCGATATAAGGACGTCATCCAAGTCATTCACCAGTGATTTTTATCAATCACTCTGAGTCTTGCATTATCGTTTGAGTTTATGTTAGCGTTGCTGGTCTCGTTCATGTCTACATTATTGTTATTGGTTGAGTCTGTATTATTGAAGTTCATATCAGTGTCGCTGTTTGGTACGTGTCAGCGATTGTTTTGAGTCGAGAGTTCTCTGGCATTTTATTTTTCTATGATTTTATATAAAAAGACATTAAGATATTCAAATGGCAGTCATTTTTTTGGGGGGTGGGGGAGGGTGTGAGGTCACAACTGGACACTCTGAATTCCTTCAAGAATTTACAGTAGATTATTACCAGGTATTCAATATTTTTTATACAATTTATTTATATATTTATAGTTTTTTTCTTAGACATTGAAATACTCTACAGAATTACAAATTTTTTTTCGTCTTAATACCATCTAACATAGTTGTAAAAACAGTAAAAGAAAAAAGAACATATTCCTGCCGCAAACTCGAGTGATCAGTGGCATATCGCCTGCTGAATATCTTCAGAGGAGAATGCAAAAATACATGGATGAACACTACAAAAATGGAAAATTGTAACTAGATATCTGGCCAGCTGCCGTTGTGGTTTCTTGAGCAAGGCAGTAGTCAAACCAAACTCTCATCTCTCCTCTTTGTAGCAAAGTTTTAAAGAAACATCACAATGATACTGACGATTGTGATGGTCTTTGTTTTATGGAGTCTGGGCCTGCGGTGCCATCGTGTGAACTTATTGAGATCGTTTTGTCAGACAAATCATAAATATACACTAGCAAAATACCCATCCACGGCCGGTTATTTTTCTAACTTACAAAATTACATTATTTTTAGTTGAACCCAAATAGTAATTAAGTTGCAAAATCAAACATTTTTGTTTCTAATTAGCAAATTTTCATTTCTTATTGTCGCACCATGTTACTGGCAATATAATAACGATGTACTGTTTTCTGCGAGAATTTTTTTTAGCTAATAAATTTTTTAATCATGAAACGCACACGACTGTAGTTAGCATGCAACTGATACACGAATATAAACCCCTCATTCACTTGTTGAACCATGCATAAACCTGTACTTTGAAGACCAGCTGGGCTGACAAGCCATAAGAGTAAGAAATATTTTTTTTTAAAAGGCGACTTGAAAGTACAATTTGGCTGTAAATAATTATATATATTTTTTTTGTTTTATTCCATTTTTACTCCGAACAAAGCACAGTGCCAGTTTGATGTAAGGGGCTACTATCAGGGACATAAGTTGCTATGTAGGGAGTTGAGCAGCAAGATGTCTATTCACATTACTCTTGAACTTCTGCATGTCAGTGCAGTTGGGAAAGTGGGATCTCAGAAGGGTGTTCCAAAGTCTAGCAGTTCTGGGGAAGAAACTATTACTCCAACCAGAAATATTTCTTTTTTTTTTTTTTTTTTGTGCCTAATCTTTTCTTTGGTCAAGTATCTATTACCTACGTCTGCCATTGGTAAGCACCACTAAAACATTCACTTTTGTGAGTGATTTTTTTTTTTTTTTTTTTTTTTTTTATCCAAGTGGCTAATAGAAATAATAAACTGCATATCTTTTGGCGATTTTGTTTTCACTGACAATCTTCTGAAGCTTATTGCTTTGTTGCAATCACACATTCACTCACTTTATGCTTTGAGCTATAGAGAAAGAGAATCCGCTATGATCTCTCTTTAAAGATTTAATAACTGACCGACATCTGATCGTTCTCAGACTGCCATATATTTGTGATAAGCAAAGAACAGACAAAGTTACAGGACTTTACGTTGCGACTGAAACAGTCATATTTGCAAGTCCCCCCCCCCAGTAATGAATAAAAATAATAAAACCTATTTTGGCGATTGTTTTTTGGTTGCCCGACAAAGGAGGGATTGGACCCAGTAATTCACCCTCGTTTGTCTGTTCATGTGATTATCTCAATAATCATGCCTTGGACTTTTTTTTTTTTTTTACAAATTTTGCACAAGTGAATGTAAATTTTTGCTAGATAACTTTGGTTACCTCCCTAGTGCTAATAAATGGGGGAGCTGCTTTTCCTCCCCAAAGTTGGGTTTTCACTTCATTAAAAACTGTTCTGCAGAAAATGTTAACTGCTGAATAGCCATTGTGTTATGTCGTTGTAAATCTTAACTCCGCGACTTCTATTTGACCTCATTATGTGGGCACCTGTCAATTCTACTTAAATAAATTCGAATGTCTTTCACTTACTTTTTCTTGCTGGCCAAGCGGTTAACGTCCTCATGTTATTTTTCAGCTTCATCTCGGGGCTTTGGGCTCGATCCTAATTACCTACCAAAATTTTTTTTTGTTTGATTTAAGAGCACACACACACCTTCAAACACCCGGGCAACGCCGGGTACCCCTGCTAGTCATATATATATATATATATATATATATATATATATATATAAAGGCATGTAAGTGCACATTTTGTGTATGTACTGCAAAGGCTTTTTTCGCCGGGATTCTTGGGGGGGGGGGGTTACTATGTCTTAGAACTGTTTTTGTACTCCCTAGATCATATCTACGATTTGCGAAGGGACGCCGTGTCTGGATTTATTTTGATTGGCTTTTATAAAAATTGTGCTATTTCGCTGTGTCGCCTGTTTATTTGGCTTTTTAGGATAAATGAAGTGAAACTAAATTGAAACAGTGTGTGTTCTTGGCTTTCGCGCCGGAACGTCCAGAAAGCAAATCAGCTTTTGATCAATGTGGTGAAAACCGTCATCAGACAATTGCTTTCATTTGGACACCCCCATTTTTTATGGGGAAACAAAACCAAAACAGACTTAACTGCGGGATTGATGTTTGACCCAATTCACTTTTTAATTAAGTCATCACGCTTTTTTCGTTTCTTTTCAAAGATTCGTGTTCGAGCCTACCTCCCTCCCCCAAACTTTTTTTTGTTTTTTTTTCAAACACCCGGGCACCACCGGACCGTTCATATTGTATCACGTTCATTTTTTTAATTTTTTTTTTTTGTTTTCTCAATTTTTTTTTTTTATAATATTTAAACAGGGTTATTACTTCGCTAAACACCCGGGCAACGCTGGGTACCCCCGCTAGTGAAATATAAAATAAACAACAAATATGTCCTCATCAGAGTATAGAATTTCTCATTCATACCAAACAACGCTTGTTTTTTTTTTTTAATCTATAATTTATTTCTCTTGGAAGTGCCCGATAAATATACCATTGCACGATTCTCTTGGTAGCTTCACCTGTTTAACTATCTTGTCTTTGCACATTCTCTTTGATCTACCAAATGCAACTATCCCATCTGTTGTGGTAGTCAGGCCCCCGAGTGGGTTTAGATAGGTCGTGAAATATACCCTGTTTTGAAAGATGATATCAGTGTTACATTCTTGCCGAAGGGGAAATTTATCACCCTCCTCCCCTTCACCTCTAACTTCTGATAGGTCGAATTCTGATGAGCAGCACAAATGATAAATTGTAGATTTTTTTTTTTTTTTTATTCTATGCATGTTATAGTTACCACCTGAAACGATAGACTTTTTTAAAATTCGTTTTTGATCCCTCAACAAAAGAAGGGTGGGCCTGTAAATTCACTCTTGTCTGTTCATCTGCACTTTTCTCAATAACTACGCCTTGGAATTTTTTGAAATTTTGCACAAACATTAAACATGATAAAAAAATTATTTTTTTTTTTTTTAAATCAACGGATTTTCCAGAAAAACTTTGGTTGTTCCCCTAAGGGTGCCTTTCAGGAAAAAATGGCTGAAACTTACACTTTTGTGCTTATTAAAAAAAATGGATGCCTTGTATTTTTATAAAACTTTCTGAAAATTTGTAATTAACTGATTTCTATATAATTTTGTTTGTCTATACTTTGCGATAACTCTTGGGTGTACCCCAAGAGCTCTTTTAAGGCTAATAAAAAGCACTCCATTTTTGGGACTATTTTATCATATTTGTCCAAAATTTTCTGTGTATGTCTATTTAGCAGTTTTGCATGGTGCTGAACTAAAATTTAAATATATTAAGGCCTTGGGAACTTTTGAGGCTAAATGGGGGTGAGGGCGCAAATGAGGGACTTAGTAATTTCTGTTTTTGCATGGTGCAGAACTGAAAGTTACATATGTTAAGACCTAAAACTGCACCGTTTGTTAATTTTCACTAGGATTTGACGTACCCTGGGGACTTTTGGGGCTAAATGAGGAAGGACAAATGCTGAACATAGTCATTTTTTTATGCTTTGTTCACTGTGCATGCTTCAATTGCTTTTTTTAATTTATGGTTGGTTGTTTTGTTTTACGGCATATCAACCCTTTTCAGGTAATGCCGAATCTGGTGATTTTGAAGAACGATTTTTTAATATAGTATATTTGTTTTTTTTAGTTGTATTCTATTTAACCCATAGTTGGGACCCTAACAGGTGCAACCACTCCGGGTCAGAGTGGACCTGGGAGTAATGGCAATTAAAGGGTGGCTCCACACTCCCTAAGGCCTGCAAGCTGGGGCCCTCACCATTGGATATAGTTTAAGGTCATATTTTATGACTTTTTTCTTTTTTTTTTCTTTTTTCTTTTTTTTTCTTTTTTCTTTTTTTTCTTTTTTTTTTTTTCTTTTCTTTTTTTTTTTCTTTTTTTTTCTTTTCTTTTTTTTCTTTTCTTTCTTTTCTTTTTTTTCTTTTCTTTTTTTTTCTTTTCTTTTCTTTTTCTTTTTTTTTTTTCTTTTTTTTTTTCTTTTTTTTGTGATGATCTGCTGTAGAAACTATAATTGTTTGCTTTTCTGACTCCTCCGTCCCTCTATCTCCCTTCCACACTATCTTTTTCTACACCTGCTTTGCTATATTTCACCGTCCACACTCTACAAGCGGGCGGGGGGGGGGGGTTATTTCTTGTATTTCTAAGGTAGATTATATACATTGCAATCACTTTGACGCACTGGTTCTCGTCGTATCACCAAAGTTAAGCAACCCTTAGCCTGGCCAGTACCAGATGTGTGACCATTTGGGACTATCAACATGCTGTATATAGGTGGAAGGTCAGAAATGTCCTCCTGTTTTCCCACGTGTACATTGGCTGTTAACGTGTGCGTGCAACCATATGCAAAGATGGAGTATACCAAACTCCATCTCGAATGCGGTCGCAACATGAAGATTACATGATTTGATCTCTTCTTCATCATCCTAGAACTTACCTCTTCTCCATGCATATGTTTGTTTTTAAATATTCAGAGTTCAGGGGTGGAAATTGATTTTTAGTGCAATATTCTGTTTTTGCTAAAATAACAAAACTGTATTTTATATGATATGGCTATTAAACCTGTGTGACTGCCTAGTGTGAATATCATTTCAAACGTGAATGTGACGGCCCGGCATGGATGTCATTTCGAACTTGAGCATTACACTGACATATTATTCAAACTTTACACGCACCTATTAATATAATTTTTTTTTTCTTCCTACTTTGAAGAGTGATAGTTTTCTGATGGCCTAAAAATAATGGATAAGTTAAGTTGTATGTTTTTAATCACAAATAGTGCTTCATATTTCTCAGTTTTATGAAGTTTTTTTTTTTTTTTTTTTTTTTTTTATGAGCCTCGTTTTCATTTTATTTGGATGCAGATGTTGCTTTAGTTTGTAACAATGTTACTTCCCGGGTTGCCAAGAATATATATTCCAAAATTCATGTTTATTAATGTAGATTATCATGTACATATATTATTTCAAAACCAAAAGATGTATTTAATTCATACTCATAAGTTTTTTGTTTCAATGGAGTATATCTTACGCATGTTTCATCAATAGTGGAAGGCCGCTAAACAACTCCTCAGAGACACGTGTATTCCTTAAAAAACTTGGTGTTTTTTTTTTTTTTATGGAATGAAAAAGAATTCGGAGGAAATGGAGATATGCAAAGTCTGCAAAAAAACAAAAAAAAAAAACAAAAAAAAACTTATAGATGCCCACCATTCCAAACATGTGGGAAAGCGTCATACATTGCTATATATATATATATATATATATATATATATATATATACTAGCGGGGGTACCTGGCGATGCCCGGGTGTTTGTAGGTGTGTGTATGGGGGGGAGGGTAATTAATAACTCTGCTTAAATATTATAAAAGACGATGTAAAAAAAAAACAACCCAAAACGGAAAAAAAAATGGCATAAATAAACCTGTGTATGGGGGAGGGGTAAACTGAAGAATAAGCTAAGTAATAATAAAAAAAAAACGTTGCCCGGGTGTTTAAAGGTGTAAAAGAAAAATAAAATAGTTTTGGTCAGGAAGAGGGATTGAACCTGGAAGCCTTGACGCGGAGGTGGAAACCAAAGCCAACTACTTAACCGTCTCGACCACGAGTGAGAGTAATTGATTAGCTGTTAAGTTAAGGCTTATAAAGCTAGTAAAAGAGGTTTGATTGACAGGAAGACGCTAAATGAGGTCATCGCGGGATCGTTATTTTTAGTTTTCACTTCCCCCACCCCCAGATGATGGTGGGAAGGGGGGGGGAAGCAGCGCGAAAGCCGAGAACGTTTTAATTTAATTTCACTGTATTTATACTAAAATACAGGACAAACAGGGGACAGAGCGAAATAGCGCAAATCTCATAAAAGTCGACGTAAATAAATCTAGAGATGACCCGCATTCCCAAATCCTACATATTATGATATAGGGGGTATATAAACGGTTGTAAGCGATAGTAATGAACCTGGGGACTGTGTGCGAGAAAAGCCTTTGCCAGACATACACGAAATGGTCACACACATTTTGCCTTATATATAAAAGTTTGGTGGTTATATAGATGTGCTCTTTCGTGTGAATATCCTCTCCCGGCTAATTTTGCTATTTTGCTATCGATTTCGAGGTCCATTGCATACATAACTCAATGCTCAAATTCTATTACTCACGAGGACAATTACAATGGAATGGTATATCCACCCAACATCGGGTACACTTTGTCAACACTGAGAAAGTTTTTGGACTACATCAACCAACACACGCTCAACGCAACAACGAATAAGGCTGCTCCGTATACTTTTCGAAAAATCAATAAGGAGTAATACGCTTTCACTATATGGAAATATTACTTTCTCCCCATGACCTATTTTCTGCCCACCTGGATTTATAACCCCGAACGACATGGTACTCCTTCTGATAATGGATTACCCAGGTTGTATCATCTTCTCTTTTCGTACAATTTTTTTCCATATAATTATCCAGAACCACTCAAACAACTATTTTCAATAATTGTGCTGAAAAGCAAAATATGTGTCTATTCACAGCTGAACATTTTGCTAACCGCATTTCATTTCCTCTGATGATATGAGCCATTATTGAAAATCCATGGATTAAGGAAATTAACATAACCCCTTCTATATATTCCTTTTGTCAAACAATAAATTCTTAAATCGAATATGTGTGTCTATGTTGTTTTTTCAGAATTTAAAATTTAACCACCAAACTTATATATTGCTCTATTCTTAAATATTGAGCTTTTGCTTTTTGGCTAGGATCACCTTGAAAGTATTACTTCAAGAAATATCTATCAGGATTTTGCATCTGAATTCTATCAGTGTCTTATCTCGCTTATATATATATATATATATATATATATATATATATATATATATATATATATGTGTGTGTGAGTTTTATTTTCTGTTTCTTTCTCTAATCAACAATTATTTTCATTATCCACCACCTGGGTGGCTTCAGAAAATTCTGTCACCCTGCATTCTCACACGAAAGAGCACATCTATATAAATGATTAAGATTGTAGTCAAACTGGATTTACCTGTTATTTTCAGCTTCCCTACGCAGGTTCCTGGCCAGCCTAGATTGACCCTAATGTACTAACTCCTAGCAAGGGAACCTACCTTTCTCTCTGTATTGTAGGTATTAGCCTTCCAGTCACATTAATATACGTTGTGTAACCATAATGAACATCTTTTTAAAGACCAGTTGTCCATCTACTAAAGAATCGGTTGTTTGTTAAGCAAGGTGGTTTTGAAAGTTAACGAGATAAGCTTGCAGCTTCCAAAATTTCTCATTGTTGCATACTAAACAATCTCATCCTTTGTAGACAGCAAGGATGAGAGTTCTTCTGCTCTCTTTTAGCAGAATTCCACTGTTTTGTAGTTCAGAAAAAGTGTACAAAAACGCTTAAAATTTAGTTTGAGAATGAAAAGACTTGGGTTTTCCTAATGGAAATCGCTTAAGACCATGCATAAAGCCACTTCGTGTAAGGAATTTAAAAAAAAAATACTGCTTCAAGGTAAAAAAACAAACAAACCAATGATGAATGTTAGCGTGATAGAAAGCAGTAATTCTTCTCCCTTTGTCAGGAACATCGCTGATGAAATGTGAGCAGAAAATTAGGGAAGAGATTATTTTGGTAAATCTGGTTTTTCATTCAAAAATGGTGGCATAGTGTGATATCAATTATTTTAAAGAAGTGCTTAAAAAATTTTTTGTTCTTTAATTTACAGAAAAAAAAATGAAATTCTACCTTTTTAGGCGATTCTAGAATTGGGTAAAATCTTGCAACCGTGACATGCTTTTAACCTCCCCATCCCTAAAGAAAAAAAGTTTTAACATTTTGATTTTAAAAAAAAAAAATAAATAAATAAAAAATGGACACTTATTCAGTTTTACTCCGATAATAATAACTAGCGGGACCAGTGGAAATGCCACGGAATGAAAAATATATTTGATCAACAAATGTTTTGGTAAAGCTAATATTTTTTTTGGATAGAAAAATGAAGAATATGTGGCAAATGAGTTTAACATTCTTATGAGAATATTGTCTATTGTATTTTATATATAGAACTGACCAAAATGTGATAAATTAATAATTACTAATACTCGAACAGTAATATTGTGCTACATAGTTCAATACAAATAATAAAACACTGTCTCTCTGTGTCACGCTCTCTCTCTGTGTCACGCTCTCGCTCTGTCACACTTTCTCTCTCTCCTACACTCTGTCTGTCTCTCTCTCTCCTACACCCTCTCTCTCACATAGTGCCTTTTATATATAAGTAGATATAATATTCTAATCCTTGTCATAAAAACATCTCGTATTCATGTCATTAACCAAAAAAATATTTCCTCTGATCCAATTAGATTTTAGTATCTCTTTTCTATAAAGTGTTTTAATGGTTGGTCTTTGATGCCAGCTTTTCATTTTGTATGTGTCTGTGTGTGCAGGTGCTTTCACATGTGAAACTCTGGTGCTTGTACATCTAGAGACTCTGTAGTTTTTGCTATTTGGTAAACGATACCCAAATATATGGGTACACTTCAAATAACATGTTACCGCGTGGGGGGCTTTGGTATCGCGGTTGCCAGCTCACCATCCGCCGCGCCCTTTCTCTTGTATTTCGCGTTCACATCTGTTATAATTTTCGACCTGCCGACTCTGTCTACTTACCTGTGTAACTTTCTATATTTGCTGTCTTATCTTCTGATTTTGGTGTCCGCTAATTTGCTACCATCTTGCAAATTCTGTGATATTTTATCAGCTGTATCTAAATAGCGTTCCCCCGGGATACTTTTTTTTATATTCCAGATGAAAAAGAAAAAAAGTGAAGCATGCATGGTCCCCCATGAGTGCACAGTGAACGAGGCATAAAAAAAAGTGACTAAGTTCAGCATCCCCCACTTCCCATTTAGTACCAAAAGTCCCCAGCGGACGTCAAATCCTGGTGAAAATTAACAAACGGTGCAGTTTTAGGTCTTAACATATGTAAATTAGTTCTGCACCATGCAAAAACAAATTACTAAGTCCCTCATTTGCCCCCCCCCCCGGATTTAGCCCCAAAAGTCCCCAAGCTGTTAACATATTTAAATTTTAGTTCAGCACCATGCAAAACTGCTAAATAGACATGCACAGAAAATTTTGGAAAAAATGATAAAATAGTCCCCAAAATGGAGTGTTTTTATTAGCACTAAAAGAGCCCCTGGAGCACACCCGATAGTTATCGCAGAGTATAGACAAACCAATTACATCTTTTCAGAAAGTTTTATAAAAATCCAAGGCATCAATTTTTTTTTTTTAATAAGCACAAAAGTGTCAATTTTAGCCATTGTAACCCGAAAGGCACCTCGGAGTTTTAAAATCTGGAAACATAGCTCAGTTGTAGAGCATTCAACTACAGGTCAAATGATTCAAGCCCGGGTGTACCTGACCATTTTATTTAAATTTTTTCTTAATGAATTCAATTTTTGATAAAAGAAGAGGTACCCTTTAAAATCGGTGCAAATCATTTGTCTGCATTTTTTTAAACTAAACATTAATCAGAAGTGACTTTTCCAGGGCATTCATCGTCAAGCCCAAATATCAGCTGACATGGTATTGTAAACAAACACAGATGGAATTTGATGAACGAAATTATCTTTATTATTTATTATATATATTTTTTTATTTATTATATATATTTTTTTTATTATATATTTATTATATATTTATTATTTATTATATCTTTATTATTTATTATATCTTTATTATTTATTATATCTTTATTATTTATTATATCTTTA
Organism: Euprymna scolopes; assembly: GCF_053919585.1. Taxonomy (NCBI): domain Eukaryota; kingdom Metazoa; phylum Mollusca; class Cephalopoda; order Sepiida; family Sepiolidae; genus Euprymna; species Euprymna scolopes. Next base: position 86,236,872 of record NC_136512.1, read on the forward strand.
TTATTTATTATATCTTTATTATTTATTATATATATTTTTTTCCAATTACTCCACCGGACAAATTATTCCTCATAATATGATATTCAACAGATGATTGATTCTATAATAATACATATGCAATCTGCATAAATTAAAATATGTTTAAACACATTGTATGACTGAGCAACGCCGGTTGTCCAGCTAGTATTCCCTATATGCTTCCACTTTCGGTGGAAAGCAGAATGCTTGCCGCTGGGTGAATGTCATGAAACAGTAGTATTATCTGTTGTTCGATTAATCTTCAATTTCAATAAATCTGTAGTAAAAAAAAAAAAGAAAAAAAATTCAATGTGAAAATATAAGTTACGTTCGCATGGGAAACGGTCGTTTCATAATTCTATTAATATAGACAATTACTTCCAAAGTGAATGTTTAGAGCGTGCGAACTTTAATATGCAGAAATGGTTCAAAATCGTTCTTTTTCTTTCCAGACTAGCTTTTTCAGATTTTAACAGTTTATTTATTTTTTTTTTCTATCAAATTTCGTACATATATTTTTAAATCTAAAAAATGTTTTTTTTTTTTAAACTCCAATTATTTCTTTTGCATGGTTTAGTTTTTATTCTGTTATTAACTAGGATATGTGTGAGCAAATATAATATGTAATCGCTTAAATTAATTGGAATTTCATTTTCATTATGTGAAAAATTCTATATCTCTAGACAGACAAAATCTTATCAATTCGGGAAATTAATGCTAGATTGATCTGTTGAAGAAATTTATAAGAGGAAGGATCATTTTAGACATACTTCCTACTAACGGTTTGAGCTCTCTGGTAGAGGAAATAACGATTTCCACTTAGCATAAAAGCAATGCTCTTCATATAAAAATAGTTATCTTAGGTCACCAATTAGTGTGAAAAATATGTAAACAAAAAATACATAGCATTATTATTTTTCCAATTTTCCATATTGAATTTGTTAGCACAGGGGTAAGATACCAAACACTGCTGATCAGTTTCAAGTGAGTGTCGATGCACTTGATAATCTAACCACACTAAAGGGTTGTGATACGACAAAACTGCTCTCTGTAAATTACTGTATTTTTGCATGTATATCTAATGAGGATTTGCTGGAATTTTAAAGCCAAAAATTACTTTCTATTATTCAACATTTTTTAATGTTTCAAAATTCGTCTAAAATCACGAAGAGTGGCGAGATATATATAAGATTTGTTGTTGGAGTCTTTTAGCGATATTAACAACTTCGAAATGTTATTTTTTCCGCTATCTAGTGGGGTTTTGTAAGAGCTATAAGCTCTTTTTGTTATATGTAGTTTTGAAAAAAGAAAAAACGAATGAATTTATGAAATGATCAACGTTTCGTCTCTATTGCAGAGGACATCTTCAGGATATTAAAAGGAAAAATGCAAAAAAAAAAAAAAAAAAAAAAAAGAAAAAACAATCATAGACCATACGAAAATGAAAAGGAAACGGTGTTAGAATCTTACCCATATCGGGAAGGAAAACTGTGTGGCTATGGGTAGGATTCTAACACTGTTTCCTTTTCATTTTCGTATGGTCTATGATCGTTTTTTTTTTTTTTTTTTTTTTATAATATCCTGAAGATGTCCTCTCTGCAATAGGGACGAAACGTTGATCATTTCATAAATTCATTCGGTTTTTCTTTTTTCAAAACATAACGTCAACCATCTCCTGGTATTTTTATTTTATTTTTATTCATATATATATATATATATATATATATATATATATATATATATATATATATATATACACACACACACAGTGTGACCTCCAAAAAACGGGCCCCAACTCTAATTAGGCCCCGTTTCTTAGTGTTTTGTCGGAATTAAATGAAACTTTGGTCATAACTAGTTATTATATTCAAAACATCGCATCAAAATACTTGGGTCTTTGGCCTTTTTTTTCCTCCGTTGACTGTAAAATGCTCAGAAAAACAATTGAATGTTCTCTGCTTTTTTTTTTTTTTTTTTTTGGCTCACCCTGTGTGTATGTAATAAATATATATATATATATATATATATATATATATGATTGAATCTCCCTAATTTTTTTATGAGACGTATTTATTTTTTATTATTAAATACTATTTTTAGGTGCATAAAATAGATTTTTAAAACTTTTAAATGATTGACTGACTTGCTGATGAAGAAACCAAAGATGCATTCTGGTAAAATTAATTCTGCAATTTTTTTTAATTTGTAATTTCAATTGAGGAATTTTAACTTTGATCTTACATAGCCGGCAAATCGAAAAAAATATTTTGCTTATCAAGCAGAGTCGGGACCCTAGATTGAAGCTCAAATGAGCACTTGCCATGAAAATAACGATAGAGCAGAGGCAGGCTCACAAAGCTTCTTCTGTAAGGGAAGAGGTTGCAGGAATGAAAAAAGGGAAAAACCAGGTTTTGAAGCGGTTTTGAACATGGCAGGATAGAGTATGATGCTATTTGGATCTGTTGTCAGGAAATTCACAGGAATGTTCATGTGCGTTGAAGATATTTGAAGATACACATACAAAAAAAAAAAAATGGAACTTCTTTTCTGCACATGAAAAACTGACCATCAAATGTTAATTTTTATGTCTTGCCTCCTCACACCTTTAAATTCACTTCTAACCCAACAGTATAGAACTTTATTTTTAACTAGCGGCTGTGCCACGTCGGCACGCAAGCCAATCACAAAATCGAGTACACTCAACCTCGTCTTACCATCAACGCTTACCCTGTGAACTCGGAGTATGTGAAATTCTCATATGCACAAAACAAAATCACTGAAAAAAAAACAAAAATACCCAAACTAAGGGTAAGGATAATGAGTAAACGTTGGATAAAATGACTGTTAAAATTATTACGAACTTGCCAGGATTTGAACATGGAATCTTCTGATCCGTAGTCAGACGCGTTATCCATAGTGCCACAAGTCCTGTCCGTATGCCAAAAGATGTTACTGCAACTGTATACAGACAGTGCTAAATTCTGTTGATATGGGCAGGTAACTTTTCGACAATTGCATGAAAAAGCCCCAAAAACCCTTATTTCGGGTTTTTTGTGTGACTCAGCGTTGTTTGTTATGAACCGTATATAGATAAGGACAATCTAGGGACTCGCACTTTTCAGGAGGAAAAAAAAGAATTTTTCAATTCGGTGCATCGTTCAAAAGTTTTATTAGTATATATATATATATATATATATATATATATATATATACACACACATAAATAAACATTTAGAATTTTATTAATAGTATAGATGAGTGATCTCCCCTTTTTTAATACTGCTGCTTGAATAAGTAACCATAGATTTGTTTTTTTTTTTATGTAAATACAATTTTGGTAGGGACCAGATTTATAAAGAGCAACCTTATCCCATGCTTTTGTACACGTGAAAACAGGGAGTAGGTAGGAAATTCCAAAGGCAAGCAATCGGTCATTAGCAAGTCTGAACAGAACCAAAGCTTTTTTTTTTTCCAGGCGATTTTTTTTTTTTTTTTTTTTTTTTTCGTGTAAATTATATATAATTATAAAAAAAAAACTTTATTATAATCTCTGCCTTGGACATATTGGATTCGCTTCAACCTTTTTTTTTTTATATCTAGATAAGTTGGCTGTCAGCCCAAATGATGTTCAACTAACTTGCGTAAGAGGCCGTTTATAAGATTATCTTTTTAGATTTCGGTAAGTGGCACTGCTAAAAGAATATTTTTTTCTTTTAGTTTGAGAGACGACCGAACCTGATTGTACCTATTTACAATGCCTCCCCACGGGACAGAGTTAGACACCAGGGTGTTTTTTTTTTTTTTTTTTTACCTTGGAGAAAAGGTACAAAAATAAAAATTGTCTCAGTTGTGAAGGATATCTCCTCCACTGAAAGAGAACGAGAAATGGAAGTGCCGCATCTGAAGAACAGATACTACACTTTGATCTTGGCCAAAAGGGCAAAAACAATTAAACTTGGAATGGAACTGCTTCATCAATTGCAAAAATGATGAGCTTGTCCACAAAAAAAAAAAAAAAAAAGATTCTTGCAAAGGAATTACTATCAATATTGACAGCATTATTGCATATATATATATATATATATATATATATATAAGGAAAAATAGGACAATAAAATTATAAATAGCACCAATTATTAATTTATTACAAAACTAGCAGTTCAGCCCGGCTATGTTCGAGCCCTATGTACTATTCATAATTTATGTGCATATGTATACATATATTAAAAAGTTTGTCTCTTATTCAGGTAACTTACATCTAAAATTCTAAGTATTTAGACCCAAAATTGGTGGAGGAGTTTGGTAGTCTGCAAAGGTTAACTCTTTCAACTTTGGCCTCTTGGCAGCCAAATTTTCGCTTAAAAACTGATTAAAACGCTTGCTGCATGTCTAATGAATACAGTTTATGTAAAATTTAAAATGTTTAGACAAAAAATTGGCTGAGAGGTAAATTTTTTTTTTTTTTTTAATTTTAACCCCAATTTTGACCCCTTAACATTTGTTTTGGGCTCAAATCAAGTCAAAAAGTTTCATCCATGTCCAAGTAACATATATCTAAAATTTCAAATGTTAAGACAGAAAATTGGCAGAGGAGTTTAGTAGAGTTTTCAAAGGTCAAATCGTTGAACTTTGACCCCTTGACAGCCAAATATCTGGCTAAAAACCGATTAAAACGATTTTCCCCAAATCTCAATACCCCTCATGTCAAATCTCAAGTCTGTAGACTGAAAATTAGAGTAGTTTGGTAGGGAAATGTACACACACACACACACACACACACACACACACACACACACACACACACACACACACACTTACTTTCACTTTTATAGATATATATAAATGATTAAAAATTAAAGTTGTTTAAATTGTCAGCTTTGCCATGGTTCGTCCCGTCCCGCCCCGCCCCGCCCCAAATAATGTTTAACAGTTGTTTAACCGCCCCCCCCCCCCTTCTTTCGTTTCATTCTGTTAGTTTTTGATCGCAAGGTCAAGGCTGCTTCGTGCTTACGGTCTGGTCGAGGGAAGCCATATTGGATTAAATTGTTTACACATTTTAAATATCCATTTCTCTTTTTATATGGGTAAAATAAATTACATTTTTTACTCAAAATGACTACTCATATCAAAGTTGAGGATAAATAAATCATTTACAATGCCTTATTTTGCTCACATCTGACTTGCAGACCCTATTTAGCAACATTATCCAACTTTTATTGCTGGCCAAATGCCTCCTTTATTCTCTTGAAAGCTTGCTAATTCACGTAACTAATTTGGAACAGACCAATGGAATAAGAAGAGTCCCCACCCCCTCCCGCAATAAATAAAAGCGTTGCTTGTAGCTTTAAACCATTTTTATCAGCTTCCACCGATCTATTTTTAAAAACCCGTCTAAAAATAAAACTAAAAAAAAAATCTTGTTTAACAGTTTCTGCCGTGAACGACCCCCCCCCCCCGCGCTCTGTGCATCATCGCTCCACTTTATGGGTGTCTAATTCAGAATTGTTCACGGTTTCCTTTTGAAGGTTTCGTTCCTTTGCTGGCGATTTGCAACCTGAGATTTCGAAGCGTGCGAGTATAATCTCTTAGTGGCGTTCCTGATAGTCAGAGAGAGGGAAAGAAAGAGTATTCTTCTTCACTTTTCTCGCCAAAAATCGAGAAAGACATAATTAGAATTCATGAGTCAAGCTTTGAGAATTTCTCTCGTCTCGTTTTTGAAGTGGAACATTCTTTGCTTGAATTTGTTTTTGTTGTAACCTTTACCTACCTCTGATTACAGGTTTCGAAGATTCTTTTCGTTGGCGTACGATTCTCTGGCCATATCAATTCTTCTGCTATTAGACATTTTAAACCTTTGAACGGAACATCTTAACCTTATCATTTAACTTGAGTGTGTTGCTGTGTGTGTGTGATGCATTCAAGTTTGGATAAAGTAGGAAACTCTTGAGTTAAGTACAAAGATCAACCATCAATTTGCAAACACCGGTAGCTCAATAGATTGAGATAGAGCTGTGTGTGTGTGTGTGTGTATGTATGTATGTATGTATATATATATGATTTTGTTTTTTTTAAACGATATTAAGGTTAACGTCTCCGCCTCTGAGAACCGGTGTTTTTCTTAGAAAGTCGCCCATTTTTTATTTGGACGTATTTTTTATTTTTTTAATATATATATATATATATATATAAATGAATAGTAATAAGTAGTTTTATCACATTTTTACAATTACTACAATTCAAGGTCGGCAATGAGTCTGGAGTACGGTCGTTTCAAAGACTATTTGGGATTATTTTCGTGTGTGTGTGTGTGAATTCCAACGGTTTCTCTTTTACTGGACTCTTCAGCTTCAGAGTTTGAAGTTGTAGAATTCACTTTTTTGTCTCCTTCGATTGGATTTGAAAGTCACGGTACCGATGTTATTCTAACCTTATGTAATAAGTAAATAAATAAATAAATAAATATATTGATAAAATATTTTTCCAGTTATATTTCACTCTTTGCGTAGATCCCCCCCCCTTTTTTTTTTTTTTTTTTTTTTTTAGAAGCTCAATGTATGTTTTTCTTTTGGAGTGTAAAACACATTATGAAGGGAAGACATTTTTCTTTTTTTTTTTTTTTTTTACTTTTAATCATGAATAATAATAAACAACCTTACTTAATAATAATAATAAACAACCCAGGTATCACTGGATGTGTACAGCAAGTGAACTATTGCAGATGACTGGAAACTTAATCAAGTCCTTAGTTTATCGAGGTCCTATTGCTCGATAAGCAGAATTATTTCCCCCGCAATTGCTTTTCACTAATTCGATTATGCACCTCTGGATAGAATTGGGGGGGGGGTGTAATTGTTTATTGACTTTCGTGGGCCAATAGATGTTATCCTTTGAATCAGCATTTATCTCCCCCTTTCTAGACCACTTATAAAATGGCCTTTTCCCTGTTGACGTATGTTGCTAGACCTGTGCAGTTCTAGGAGGTCCATCCTCTCAGGCTTTACCTTCTCTTTGAGAAAGTTTTAGTTTATTGCTAGTTGCCTGAAACCTTCTTTCCATGAAATGCCGATTGGGTTGCCCAGTCTTTTTTGTAGTCCAGACTGCTCCTCGAGGGCGCTGGCTTTTCAATACCACTTTCCAACCCTTGGATCTGCAGTGGAAGGAGGTGGGTAATGTCTCCATTTTTTTATGGAATCTTTTCAGACGAAAGCAAATTACAGCATTTCGCCCCTCTTTTATCCACTGAGAGTTGTGACAACCGCTAATCCTATCTCCTTCAGCTATCCACCGATCTGGGATCTTCTGAGGCATCCGGGATACTAGACTCTGATTCCCTGCTGTAGTTTGGAGAGAGTATGCAAAGTCTGAAACGGAGGGGGGAAGGGATCTACTGGGGTTAGGATGTCATATTTTAATTTCTCTGCAGTTCCAGAGGATGAATGGCAAATGGCCCTCCCCCACTGCACCAAACTTTTCTTGTGCCCTCCTCCTCCTCAGCATCATCCCACTTTTCCTTGCCCCCCCCCCTCCTCCCCTTACGTTCTTTATAACACTTTTTGACCTCATTCTTTATCCTGACTCATTTCTTGGAAACTGAATGGCTTGGCATTATTTCTTGGGTTTTTTTTTATTTTATTTTTATTTATTTATTTATTATTTTTTTTTTTTTTTTTGTCACTTTTATCCCGGATCTGACATAGTTTATTATATTCTATCGTCAAATGATTATTCTGTCATGGTAGTCATCCGTTGTCGTCATTGCTTTTGATGCAGTTTTGATAAATCTATCATCCAATTGTGAGTCACTAGAAAATTTTTCAGAAGATTCTTCCCAACAGTATCGGACAACAAAATGAGTTTTTGGGAAACTGTTTTTTGTTGGATTTCTGGAAAATTTTAAAAAAATGTTTGAAAAGGATCATCAACGGATCCAACATTCTGCCCATCTTATGCAGTCGACAAAATCTGTGGTCAGATGAGAAAAGTGTTCAATATCTACTTTTCTATAAAAGGACATTTGTAAGTTCGTTCTATGGACTCGAAAACAGTTGGGCCGATTTTTTTTATTTTTAATTTCACGTCAATGTACTTTATGTACCTGGAAGCGTTCTTAGATAGATTTTGTATTGGAATGTCTCTGATAAGTATCGATAATTGAAATAATCTGATAAAATAAAGAACAAGCGATTTTAACTAAAGTTAACACCTTACACAGACTAACATCACAAGTGCGTTTGAGAAGTTTCATTACCATACAAGCCGAAAGGAGTGACATAAAATCAACATTACGTTTTTTTTTTATATAACAGGCGCATTCGAAGTGTTTCGGTTTAAAGCACAATTGAAGCATGGTGCTTGATTTTTGTATTTTAAACTTTAATTCAAGCTATTATGCATACTGATTTTATAAAATCAGTATGTTCTCTACAGTGCAATGTAGACTACAATATATTGTGTACTACTTACTCCGGGGAGACAAGTGAGGTTTCCTGCTGGTGCACAACGATGGGTCCCCGACTAGACTAGGCAATCGGTTGATTTGATTGAAAAATAGGCGATTTCACCGATTTCGATGACAATAAAAAAAATGGGAGTGTGAAACATTTGTTGACAATCATTAACTTCCGGGCGATGTCGGGTCTCCCTGCTAGTCTGATATTAAGTTTATGTGCATCTAAGTTTGTAGATGTGAAATTAAAATTATGCTGTACAAACTGTTATCGATATTGATTACAGGTCTAATATTTTTACGTTTAAAAACCAGCCAGGAATTGAAAATATAAAATCTCTTTGAAAACCAAATTCGATGCTTAAATTTTATTTTTTTCTTTTCCAATTGAAACAATATGAACGAAATATTTGGGTCAACTGCGATCTTCAGTGAGTTAGACATTTTTTCTTTGTTACCCAACTCCTCATTATAACGTTTCACTCCATTTAGAGATTCATCATTATGCAGGTCCGCATATGAGTATGCATCGCTTAGGGAACATTCTGTGAGAATGTGTGTGATAATCTGCATGTTGGTGCCGCAGGAACATCAAGCGTCCTATACATTTGTAGCCGCACTTGTACAGGTTGTGCCATGTTTTTTTTTTTTTTACACAGTGGTCACCGCTTATCAAGGCCCAGAAGCCACTCAGGGATAAGGGTTATTGCAAGTACATTACGTTAGTGTGGAGATTTGATGAAGTGTTTACTTAAGGGGGCGGTTCATTAGGAATTTGTTAACGTTGGACTTGAACACATCCAAGTTGTAGTCAGGTGGGAAGCAGGCAGACGGAACAGAGTTTTGGCAACCTTCGCTGTGGCCTGGTTGAGTGTTACCCTGTCTTTCCAGAGGAGTTCGGAACTTGCTGGGAGGTTTTCTTTTTGTGCCGGAAGAGCCTTGTTGTCTTTGATGCATTCCACGAACATAGGCAGTAGGATGCTGGTATTCATCCAAGGCCTGTGACAGTAGTAAAGCTTTTGTGGGATGGTAGTCGCTGCAACACCTCTTGGTGTCCAGGTAGGGGATGGCGATTGTCGTTGCTTTGCTTGTCATGCTCTCTTTGGTATATCCTCTCAACGGATCAGCATGAGTAGAACAAACCCATACCGCTGTGCAGTGTTCTGCAGTCGAGTCGCTCAGTACTAACGCTGACAGGGGTAACGCCTGTGTTTTGGTACTCTAAAAGCTGTGAGCCAAAGTCAAAGTGAATCTAATGCAGCAATTGGTCTCTCAAAAGATTAATAGAGGCGTAACGGGAAGGCTTGCTACGTGTCAAGTTATGACATATACCGGTGATAATCAATCTCTCCTAGTATAAAATTTTTTTTTTTTTTTTTTTTTTCTCATTTTTGTCCTGCTCTAACCAAGTCTGTCAACCTATTCCTCAAATAGAACTCCATTATGAAAAGTCTCCAGAAAGAATACACAAACCCAGAACTCCAACTTCCAACGTACATGTCTTCTCCAACATCAGGGGTCTACGTTCCAACCTTCCAGAGGTTGAAATCCAATTATCGGAAACCAAACCAGGCCTACTCTTCCTCCAGCTGACTGAATATGGTCGTCTTCAAGTCCAATGTGAACAAATTCTTGATGAGCCATCCTTTTAAGTAATCCAATTTACCAAATTTCCACTACTAATAATTACTATGACATGTTCCCATTGGCTACTGTACACTCATTAACCCTTATCCTGGAGTGGCTTCCAGGCCTTGATAAATGGTGACTCCTTTGTATTAAGAAAAAAAATGGAGGCGGTTATTGATAGCTTAATTTGTGTGGAGACAATGCTGGTATATGTGTAACAGAAAATATAAGGGTTATTTTTTTTTTCTCTTTCAATAAAAACAATTTTTTTTTTTTTTTTTTTTTAACCAATAAATAAAAACAATATAAATTTAATATTTCGATTACTGTTCTCATTTTGAGTGTTATTTTAACGGTTCGGCCGATATAACCGACGACCTTCTTCAGTTGTATCTTGTTAAACTTTTGAATTTACTTTGGGATAGAACCAGTTTTTTAATCCACAGGAGTAATATGCTCTCATTCTGGGTAGAAGTCCTAAATAAATCAAGTCGATTTCATATCACTTGCACTAAGGATTGGACCCTATTTATAAAATTTTTTTTTTTTTTTTTTTTTTTTTTTTTACAAAGGCATCACCACATTATCAAGGCCCAGAGGCCACTCAAGGATAAGGGTTAAAGAGTGTACAGTAGAAGTTGGTCAATATAGTAATCATTAGTAATGAAAATTTGGTAAATTTAATAACTTATATGGAACGGCTCATCAAGAACTTATTTACTTTAGACTTGAACAAAACCATATTGTAGTCAGCCGGAAAGCAGGAAAACGGAAGACAATTCCACAGGCGTGCAGTTCTAAGAAAGAAGCTTTGTTCATGGAATCTACGTTTAGGTTTAGGCACAGATAAAGAGTGGGGGAAATTATTGATAGTGTTTACAGCTAGACGAGTGTTTCTTGTGAAAGTTTGGCGAGGGGGGACCATAGATTGAAGCTCAGTTGAACACTTTCCATGAAAATAACGATACATCAGAGACAAACTCGCAACATCTCTTCTGTGAGATAGAGGTTGCAAGGAGGAGAAAAGGACATCTCCTACGAGGCTACGAAGTCTATTTTGAACTCTATCAAGGCAGGACAAGTTCTTTCTAGCAGCTCCTGCCCAGATGTGGCAACAGTATTCCATCCTTGGACGTACCTGGCTCTTATATAGATAGAGAATAGCATCAGCAGTGAGATATCTACTGGATCGATAGAAAGATCCCACCATTTTTCCAGCGGCCTTGGCAACAGATTTGATATACGTGTTCCATTTAAGATCAGGAGTAATGGTCAAGCCCAGAAGCTTGTCAAAACTTGAGGCCTCCTGAAGACGAGAGCCATTCATTTCAATTGATGACAAATGTGGATTAGAATGTTGATGATGTAAAGAGAGAAGCTTGGTTTTAGATGCATTAAAAGTAACCAGCCACTCCTTTCCCCATTGTACTACGTGCTCAAGATCAGAGGAGAGAGAATTGGAGAGAACTTGCTCGTTTACTGTCTTAGATGTGGTACCATAAATGGTAGTGTCGTCAGCATAAATGTCTACAAATGATGTAAGGATATGATTTGGAAGATCATTAATGTAGATCAGGAAAAGAGTTGGGCCCAGGATGGATCCCTGAGGGACACCGGCATTAATATTGTGAGCTTCTGATTTTTGCCCCTCAACTACTACTCTTATGAACCTATCAGAAAGAAATGATTTAATAATTGAGAAGACTTTTCCAGCTATACCATAGCTAGCGATCTTATGAAGTAAACCTTTATGCCATACCCTATCAAAGGCTTTAGATATGTCAAGAGCAATTGCCCTAGAAAGATTGCCACCGTCGAGAGATTTGCTAATCCTATGCGATATAACTGTAAGGACATCTGCTGTAGATCTAGCAGAACGGAAACCATATTGAGTGTCACTAAGAAGGTTATTTTTGTTGAGATGTTTGATTACTTCTGTATTTAATACAGATTCTAGCAACTTACTCATGACGCACAGGAGACTTATTGGCCTGTACTGAGAGGGGGATGAGCGATCACCTGAATTCTTAAATACAGGGCATACTGATGAGATTTTCCAGGGAGATGGGAAACTATTCTCCTTAAGACAACGTTTAAACAGTTTTGTAAGTATGGGCGCTAGTTCAGGTTGAAGTTTTTTGAGTACTATAATTGGAATACCATCAGGGCCAGTTGCTTTACTGGAATCAAGGTTTTTGATTAGCTTGGCAACATCACGTACAGATATACGTATATCACATAGCGTGTTTTCTGATACAAGAGGAAATATTGGGGGTTGGCGGTCTTGGTCGCAAAGGGTAGAATTAGCTGCAAAGTTCTTGACAAAGAGTTTGGCTTTGTCTGATGCTGACGAGATTACCTCAGATCCATTGATAATAGTTGGGATGGAGCACACGCTTCTGTTCAGAATTCTGTTTGCTATTTGCCAAAACTGGTGGGAACCAAGCCGCTGCTCAGCTACTTTGGACTTAACAGATTGAGCATACAACTCTCTTGCGTTCCTTATTACTTTCTTACAATGGTTGCTGGCAGTCCTGAAAACGGCTTTAGTTTCCATACATCTATTACGTTTGAAGCAGTGGAAAAAGTGATTTCTGTGCGCAATGGCAGCAGCACATTCTGGAGAGAACCAAGGCTGGCTGTTAGGTTTTTGCTGAAACTTTTTAGAGGGTATGAAATGGTCAATACCTACAATTAACCATTCAGTTAGGTCTAATACTATAGAGGACACATCCTTTTTAAACATGGAATGCAGAGGTAGATCAGATATAAATGTACGGAAGCTATCCCAGTCAGCCTTAGTGTATCGATATACTGTACGATGAAGAGGTACGTCTGGGGACTTATTACATTTCATTTTTATCTTAATTGATACAACAGAGTGGTCGGAAGATCCAAGAGGCGACAGAACAGAAACTGAACATAGTTCAGGGCAAGTTGTGAGAAAAAGGTCTAGTAGGCTCGCATACTGGCCGTCATTATCGGGCACACGGGTAGGTTCCTGAACAATCTGAGTGAGGTCATAGGCAATGGAGAAATCATGACAGAACCTCCCCTCATCATCGGTCTTGTTTGAGTGGGTCAACCATTCGACGTTGTGAACATTGAAGTCTCCACATACATGAATGTTAGCTGAAGGATAAGTAGAAAGGACTTGGTCAATTTTCTCAGATATGCTTTGAAAGATAGTAACTCCGCTGTTGTGGGGGCGATAGAGAGTAAATATAAATGCAGTAGTGTGAGCTAAAGCAACCCGGAAGCACATATAAGGTAAGTTAGGATCTTCCCTGGAGATGTCCCTCCCACATGGAAAGCTATCTTTAATATAGGCACATATTCCATGCCCATGGCGATCTTGGGGGTCAGATTTAGAAGTTAAGTTAGAGTATCCTGTAATTGCAAACTCGTCAAGGGAAATAGCCTGTCCAATGCCAGTTTCACTTAAAAATAAAAGGTCTGGTTTAGTCTCCTGTAATTGGGTTTCAACCTCTGGAAGGTTAGAACGTAGACCCCTGATGTTGGAGAAGGAGACATGGTAGTAGGGGTCTACGTTGGAAGTTGGAGAACCGGGTTTAATCGAGTATTTTTTCTTGAAACTTGTCATGATGAAATTTTGGAATTTGTGGACTAGGTCGACAGATTTACTTAGAGCAGGACAGAGAGGGGAAACTAAGAGAGAAAAAGAAACGAAGAATTTTTTTTTTTTTTTTTTTTGTACCACATGATAAGGTAAAGCCGTAACAATTACCCACTAGTATGGCATCGAGAGGCCCCACCAGAAGCTACTGCATGGTCCAGATTCCATTCACCAAATGGCAATACAGCAGCCCCAGTACTTTGCACCTGCTGATAGGACAGCCTCCTTAGTGGTTAATCCAAGGTTCGGGTCCCTGACTATCAGGCGGATAACGTCAGCCCAGACAAAACGTTTACCTCCAGCACCCTTACTAGTGACATGGCTACAAGGATAGACATAGAAACAGAAAATTTCCACCAACTCTGCCAACTGTTCGCGCAAAAATACTGCCAACCTAGAAAACAGCTTTTTCTTCTCCCTTTGTCAGAAAAATCACTCATTTAAAAATGAGGACTGAGGGACAAATAAGAAGAAGCGAGAGTAACAGGAGCTGCCGATAACGCATCCACAATGCGTTTTCTACTCTCCATTAAAACAAAAAAAAAAATAAAAAAAAAAAAAAAATAAATAAAATAACTATTAAGTATTGTACTTAATAAAAGTCCAACGGACCTGTTTAAGGGAAAGTATGGTGATAGATTCCCCTCCCACGAACTAAAAATGAGTACAATTAGGTAATCTATTTTTGCAATCAACTCGGTAGATAAATAAACATTTATGGACGAGAAAAAAAAAAAAAAAAAAAAAAAATTAAAGCTAGCATTTAATACAACAGAAATACATAAATTAAATACTGAAATAAAATGTAGTTATTAATATTTGAATCTTAAAATAAAAAGTGCGAATTAATAGAGAAAATCACTTATCACAACAACGCATTCCGTCTCCAAACTAGTGAAGAATTTAACTTTTAATAGCGTTCAGAAGATTTTTTTTTTTTTTTAAATTAACCGTTAAGAGAAAGCGTGATTTTATTCTGAACTTTAACTAATCACGTTTTAAGCAACTTATGATATAAAACAAAATCGGATGGGGGGGGGGGGTTCTTCCGAAGTTAGTTGGTGACGTTATAATTGCGAGATAAGATGGGAGCCAGAAATTAGGGGTGGGGGACTGAAAATGATAATATAATGGATTGATTATACAATATTTAAGATCAACTTGGTAGATAAACATTTATGGACGAGAAAAAAAAAAAAAAAAAAAAAAAAAATTAAAGCTAGCATTTAATACAACAGAAATACATAAATTAAATACTGAAATAAAATGTAGTTATTAATATTTGAATCTTAAAATAAAAAGTGCGAATTAATAGAGAAAATCACTTATCACAACAACGCATTCCGTCTCCAAACTAGTGAAGAATTTAACTTTTAATAGCGTTCAGAAGATTTTTTTTTTTTTTAAATTAACCGTTAAGAGAAAGCGTGATTTTATTCTGAACTTTAACTAATCACGTTTTAAGCAACTTATGATATAAAACAAAATCGGATGGGGGGGGGGGGTTCTTCCGAAGTTAGTTGGTGACGTTATAATTGCGAGATAAGATGGGAGCCAGAAATTAGGGGTGGGGGACTGAAAATGATAATATAATGGATTGATTATACAATATTTAAGATCAACTTGGTAGATAAACATTTATGGACGAGAAAAAAAAAAAAAAAAAAAAAAATTAAAGCTAGCATTTAATACAACAGAAATACATAAATTAAATACTGAAATAAAATGTAGTTATTAATATTTGAATCTTAAAATAAAAAGTGCGAATTAATAGAGAAAATCACTTATCACAACAACGCATTCCGTCTCCAAACTAGTGAAGAATTTAACTTTTAATAGCGTTCAGAAGATTTTTTTTTTTACATCGAATAGATATCTCTCCTTATATATAAAAGCCACTTTGTGAGTTCGTTCCCTATACAGCTGGGTCGACTTTTTTTTTTTTTTTATTTCACACAAATATATTTTGTATCTGGGAGTGTTTTTAGATAGGTTTTGTATTGGAATGCCTTTGATAAGCTTTGACAATCGATAAAGAAATCCTATTAAAGTAAGAACAGTCCGATTTTGACCAAAGTTAACACCCTTATATAGCCTGACATCGCAAATGCATTTGAGACGTTTTATCACCGTACAAGCAGAAAGATCTGGCGTATAAAATCGACAGTAGGTTCTTTGATAACACTGGTGTATTCAAAATTAATGTTTCTGTGTAGAGCACGATTAAACTATTATACTTTTTCATTTTAAACTTTAAGTCATTATATAAAAAGTTCATAAAATCAACTGTAGGTTCTCTACAGTGCAATGTAGCCTACGATGTACTGTGGACTAAGTCACTGCAGAAGGCATGTGAGCATTCTTCCAGTGCACCACGGTGGGTTCCCAATTAGAGCAAGCAATTGATTGATTTGATTGACGAATGGGTGATTTCACGGATTCCGATGACAAAAGTGTGGAACGTTTATTGGTCCTTTCTGCTAGCATTTTTTATAAATTCAGTGAATAAGATTTTTTTTTTTTGTCTCATTTGATCTATATTTTATTTTATTTATTTATTTATTTATTTTTTTTTTTTCGGATTCTTTTCACAAGGGATTTTTTGTATGGTGTTTGACTGGGTGTTTATTTGCATCCCCACGAGATCAAACAAGGCACGATGCCGTTTTTTAATGTGGAGAGAGGGAAAGGAGTGGAAAGGGAACCAACTCCCCAGAGGTGAGAAATGGGAGCTGGCAGTGAGAGCCTCTCTTGGTATATAGGGTTGCCCCTCCATGGAGCAGGATCTCATTGCCACAAGGACAATGATCTCTGATTGCAGTATCTGCCGGGCAGATACTACACTGTGATCTTGGCCAAAAGGCCGAGCAGGCACGGTGGTCTGTCCGCCTAGGGTTGTCCTACCATTATAGCATGTGAGATCAACACATCTGATTAATAGAGAAGCATGAAACTGCAGTAAAAGCGTTCAGATACTTAAAAGTGTGCGTGTATGTACGCTCGCACGCATGGACGCACTTGTTTGCAAACCAAACCCTAAATGTCCAGGTGTTTCGACTCTTTTCTATTTAAGCTTATTTATTGATTGCTCTAATCTCGTGACGCTAATTTTTTTTTTTTTGTTAAAACGCGTTCGTTGTGCGTTGATTTATATTTCTCGATATGAAACTTAAGTTATTAAATCGGCTCATCTTTCATGTTTCCTATACAAGTAGAATCATCATTTTTTGCGCACGATACAAGATTAAATGCGATTGTTTGTGGTGAGCTTCATAGAATTTGTCCTGGCAAGCAATTTTATGACTTTACGATTTCTCGCAACTTTGTAATCCAGGGTAGTATGATTATTCGGTCTACAGCTCTCATCTTAAGCATTGTTCTTTGATTTTCTGCAAGGACGAATAAAGTATTAAAGTAAAATTAAATTATAATCTGATACTCTTTTGAAGGTTAAAGGTTCAATCTTCAGTACGATGATACTAAATGTAAGATTGTAAATTACTTAATAGTCATGGCTGACAGAACAAGAGCATGCTACCTCTGTGGATCAAATAAAGGGTTCAGTTCAAAATTCATTAGTGTGAATAATACAATCAATCCTCATTTAAAAAATTAAGAAACTTATTTTATTCATCAGTATCAATCACTCAACTGCCATTAACTCTTAACTTTATCCCTTTCATTCTTGACAAATAGTGACTCATTAATATAAAAAGAAATTGAACCTATATATTATTTTTAATTGGAATTCATTATTGAGATGAGTATTATATTTTTATTTATTGTGAACTATTATTCTCATCTTTATTAGTTGTTGTTTCACGACGTTTCGGCCAACTATTCCTCTGGCCTTCGTCAGGTAGTAACCGCGACGGATAGGAACTTCAAATCTCCTAACTGCATTCTCAGCAATCACTGCCATCCATAGTTGTTGTCGTCTCACCACGTTTTTGGCCAAGTAAGCCTCTGGCTGGCTTTGGGTGGGATTGAAACCGCTGTCTTCAGACAATGCTCATCTGGAACCGTAGAGATTCAACATTTCTATCAACTGCGCCATGGGCCCCGAAGGGCGATCAAGGTTGGATTTTTTGATCTTATAAATCCACGTTTTTTATTTATTATCTGATCTTCCATGAACGGGTCCGTACCGAATGGTATATATATTATTTTTAATTGGAGTTCATTATTGAGATGAGTATTATTTCTATTAATTTTTATTTATTGCGGACTATTATTCTCAGCGTTTCTTAGTTGTTTCACAACGTTTCGGCCAACTATTCCTCTGGCCTTCGTCAGGTGGTAATCCGTCATGGTTACCACCTGACGACGGCCAGGGGAATAGTTGGCCGAAACGTGGAACTAAGAAACGCTGAGAATAATAGTCCGCAATAAATAAAAATTAATAAAAATTGAACCGTTTTTTTTTTTTTTTTTTTTTAAATAAAATTAACTTTACAATTTTCTAAACACAAAAGGATTAACCCTAAGTTTATTTTATTCAAGAAAAATACTTTTTACCCCTTTCCCCAAGTGCAATTAGAAATCCCCCCCTTTTTTTTTTCAGCTGCGTGTGATGGTGACAAAACGTTCCTTATTTTCTATTTCGATACCTAAAAATCTGCTTACACAATTTGAATCGCCTTTTTCTTTTCTCGCCCTCCTTTGAAATTTTTATTAAAATTTATTCTGTCTTAAAAGATTAATGCGATTATTTTAATCGGATTATTTGTTTGGATTAAAACGAATTCTAACAAAAAAAATCAAGTTTTCTTTCATTAAATTTGAATAACTTTGTTTAAATTCAAAATTGTTTACCTTTTAAAAATAATTTTTATTTTCGTATTTCGTAAATGTCGTCTTCAATCTGAACAAATTCGAGACGAAATGTCTTAAAGTTATATCCGATTTCTACCCTTGACCATTACTACTCTGTTGTCTGCTGTACACTCATTAACCCATATCCTCTAGTAGTCTCCTGGCCTTGATAACTGGTGGCTCCCTAGTTAAAAAAAAAAAAAGAAAAGAAAAAAAAAAGATTGTGAATTTTATAAACTATTTCATGAGTGGCACATTTTTTTTTTTCCAGATTCCAAATTCTCTTGCATTTCGGTATTTTCGGACAATGTACCATTGTTAGTGGGAGATGTGTAATTATATATTCATATTCTTAAAAACTAAGCCACCACTTACTTGTCTAATGAATTTTTAGGAATTCAATAATTGTATGCAGTTTTGAATCCAAACAATACTTTGCAATTAAAAAAAAAAACTTGTAGCAAGATTAGCAGCAATCATGTAAGAGTGAGGTTAAAAGCAAAAATTTCCACCATAGGTTAGGTTAAGTAGAAAATCAGAAATTTCCATTAGGAGTTTAAAATTAAGACTACAAGTAAAGATATTGTGTCATAAACCAGTGGCACAGTATATGATAAAATCTTTTTTTTTTTTTTTCTCTGGATTATAAAAGAGCGCTCATACTTTGGGACATTCCTCTTTGGGGATGGGTGTAGGATATTCTATACAGGGCTCTATGGACAAACTTATCTTTAGTTGACCTTTGACAACTAAATATTTTCGTTTATTAGCCAAATAGAAAAGTTACAAGCCAAACTCACATGATTTTTAGAATATGACATCTTCGTTCTGTGACGAGTATGTACACCATAAATATTTTTCTGTATATTTTTAAATAAATGTAATTCTAAATATACAACAAATTTTATGTTGATACCTTAAAGCTATAAACATTGTTTTCTTTAGATATTTTTTAAACCGCCTTTGTTAAGAAAGGAATATATTGTTCTATTAAACTTTTATTGTTTAAATAATTTAACTTTGTTCGTTTTATTAAAAAAAAAAAAAAGTTAAGATATTTTTCACTCAGTAGTGAGCTTTGAAAGTTTGTCAGTGAAAGAAATGCAATCGCCAAAAGATAAGCGTTTCATTATTTCTAGTCGCTACTTTGAAAAATCACTCGTAAATATGCTGGAATAAATAAAAACCCGAAAGTTTTTGTATAATTTTAATTTTCACAAAGAAAATCACAATTACAACAAGAGAAACGGATGTCATTACTAGGGCTGTGATAACAGCATATTCTTTTCATTGTTTTGACTCTCGAGTATATATCCGACAAAGTTAGACACCCGAGAACCATATCACTCTATATAAAAGCATATAATATATCAACGGATACACACCTGAGAGTCAAAACAATGAAAAGAATATGCTGTTGCCCTAGCCCTAGTCATTACCCACTGAGCAACGTGTCAGCACAAGTATAAGACGCTGGCCAGCGATATTTAATAGTTTGGAACCCAATAATTGCTCCACTATAGTTCTACAAAAGGAGTGAATTTTTTTTCTTCTTTTTTCTCATATTTTGCCCTTTATGCTTTTTTGACAGTATTGCAAAACTGAACATGGATATCTTTTGCAGTAATCTAATACATCCTATTATAATAAAGCTTTTGTGTCTGTTATGCTTTTTAGACAGTTATGTTTGATGGAAAATCGTGTTGGAAAAAGGATGTTAACTGGAAGCACGGTCTTGTGTTTCAGTTGGAAATAGGATTCTGTAATCGTGCGAAGATTTCCCCAATTGCTTGCACGATTGACTGCAAGCAATACGATTCCGACCAACACATGCTGTGAAGAATATCTTGGATTACAGGAAATTATTGGCGATTTTTAAGTTCAAGGTTTTGAATATTTGATGATGTGTAATTGGAGAAGATTGAAGAATGTTTCGGTTTGAAAATAGTGATGAGTTATTACGAAAAATTTTGAGTTTTTTTTTCTCCAACAATTGTTTTTGTTTGAAGATAAATTAGAAATAAATTTGATCACATGACTTGTTTCGTTTTAAAAATTAAAAAATTACACTGCCTCTCGCCATACTAGTCATCGTTTTATTAAAATAAGTGGCATCAGCTTTCAGACGTTTTTAGTGTTCTTTAAGTACGCAGTATATATGAGGCCCCCAGAATCATAGAATCTCAAGTGCCATATATAGGCATATTTTTTTTTTTTTTTTTAAATTCAATTTTCACCTCAAACAAGGTACCACTTTGAAGTAGGGAGCTACTATCGGGGACATAAGTTGCTGGGGTATTATGAAAGGAGATGAATAGCAAGATGTCTATTTGCATTACACTTGAACTTCTGCAGGTCAGTACAGTTGGGAAAGCAGAATCCCGGAAGGGAGTTTCAATGTCTAGTAGTTCTGGGGAAGAAACTATTGGAGTAGAAGGCTCTCTTACACCTAGAGTGCAGAATCTGCCAACAACCACTAACCATTAAACACACATTAATGAAATGTAAAAAAATATGAAAATATTCGTACAAAATATTTCAAAGAACAAAACCTTAAAACAATATTTGAAAAAGAAACACCTTACAAAATATTAGATTTCCTGAGAAAAATTAAACTTTTGGAACTTATTTGAAAATAAAGCAAACCACTGGCCAAAGTCTCAAATGAAGAATATTCTCTTCACCTTTTATAGCATGAAATGACCTATAGGGTTGATGTGCCGTTAAACAAAAACTTACCTACCTACCTACACCTAGAGACCTCTACTGGGTAGCTGCTTGTCGGGTTTGTCGGGGGGGATATTCACCATATAAATCATGGAGGCCTCATATAATCCCTCACATATCCTTACATCAGGAAAGAGGAGTGCTCTCGCAAAACTGATCACTCCAATTTCTCCAGCCATCCAGAAAGAAGATCCCTCTAGTCGCCAAGTTTCACTAGTGACTTCTGTGACAATATCCTGGCACATAAGACGTGTAACAGAGCACTGATGCGCATTGACAGCAGCAGCTGTATGCAAATGATAGGGCCGGGTGTGAGGTGACGTCACAGTGAGGAAAAAGAATAGAAAAATATTTAAAAAAAAAAAAAAAAAAAAACAATCCGGGAAGAGACAGACATGTTACACATGTGGAGTTAGTGACAGAAAAAGACTTGCCCTAATCATGGCCGAACAAAGAATACTATGATAAGCACGTTGGAGTAGGAGATGGCAAGGCATTATTCTGGAAAGTACATGTAAATAAATGTCTGCTTCACTGAAAAAAAAAACTTGTTTTTCATTCTAACTGGACAAATGAGATTCATGGGCCATGTCTACAGAAAAATTGGAATAGAACTGATTAGTTTGATGGGGAAAGATCGTGGATAGAAGAAGCAGAGGAAGACAGCGAGAAACATATGTTGACAGTATGAATACTTGGGCAACATAAAAAATAATGAGCAACAATGAATTCATGAATGCCTCGAAAGAGAGAGATAGATGGAGAGCAATAGCCATCAATGTCTATGCCTGGCAGGACACTACTTGATGAAAATGCGGATCTTGACGGCTATATCTTTATCAGGTGGAAAGACTCATTCTTTACAGTCGTTTCGTCATCTATTCAGACAAATAATGTGTACAAACACGTCTTGAATTTTTCCGGAATGATAATTCACCAAAAAAAAAAAAAAAAAATGTAAACGTATCTATGAGCACATTTTGAAAGCCAATTTAGAGTTTATGATCAAAACTCGCGCCATCTTTAATTTAAGCAGAATAAAATAAGTTCATACCTTTTAAAAATATATATTTAAAAATCTTTATCAACCCGAAAAAAAAAAATAATAGTGTAAAAAAAATGTTCATAATTTTGAATTCATAAATCTATATATAATGCTAAATTTTTTCCCTGGCCCTTCTCCATCTTATCTATATCTCGCCATTAGTTCATCCTTTCTCTTCTCCTTCAGACGCAGTTTTTAAAAATATTTCCTGAATTTCATCTAGGTTTTATTGACTTCCTTTATTCATGTTTTCTTTCCTTCTCTTTCACCATTTTTCATGACCAACTCTTGCAACAATCTTTTAATTTCGTGTTTATAATCCAAACACCATGTTTAAATCTAAGCAGAGCAACCATAGAAAATACGTTTTCTTTGCCTCTGTTACCTTTGTTTCTGTATATACCTTAAAAATATTTAAAAAAAAAAAAAATCTTTTTCTCATCCAAAATAATAATAAAAAATTAGAAAAGTGATAAAATGTTCAATATTTTTGGATAACCAAAGCCTTATATAATGCTAAACCATTTTTTTTTTCTTTTCTACCTCTTTTCCCCCTTTCCTCACCTACCTTAATATCTATAACCCCCTCCCCCCTTCCTTTGCTTTAGCTCATCCTCTCCCTACTCCTCTAGACCAAGTTTTAAAAAATATTTCTTGAATTCCATTCAGGCTTCATTAACTTTTATTCATATCTCTTTTTTTTTTTCTTTCTCCCCCCCCCCCCCACCATTTTTAATGACCAATTCTTGTAACTATCTACCAGCAAAGGAATGGGAGGTGGCCAAAGGTGTCTACCTCTGGCCACCTCCCCATTCCTGTGCTCTTTTCTAATTGCCAGTCAAGCACAGCAGATTTAACATACTTTATTCTGTCATCAATTGATAGTTTTTTGTTGTTTTTTTAACGTACTGCACTTGCAATAACCCTTATGAGTGGCTTCCGGACCTTGATAAGTGGTGACCACCGTGTAAAAACATGGTGGTCACCACTTATCAAGGCCCGAAAGCCACTCATAAGGGTTATTGCAAGTGCAGTACGTTAGTGTGGAGATTTAATAAAGTGTCTAGTTAAGGGAGCGGTTCATCAGGAATTTGTTAACGTTGGACTTGAAGACATCCAGGTTGTAGTCAGGTGGGAAGCAGGCAGACGGAACAGTTCCACAGGCGTGCAGTTCTCAGAAAGAAGCTAAAGAAGCTTTGTTCATGGAATCTACGTTTTGATTTATGCACAGATAAAGAGTGGGGAAAATTTTTGACCGTGGATTCAGCTAGACAGGTGTTTTTTCGTGAAAGGTTGGCAAGGGGGGGAACCAGAGATTGGAGTTCAGACGAGCACCTGCCATGGAAATAACGATAAAACAAGGATAGGCTTGCAACATCTCTTCTGTGGGAGAGAGGTTGCAGGGAAAAGAAAAGGGCATCCCCCACTAAGCCACAAAATCTATTTTGTACTCTGTCAAGGCAGGATAGGCTGTTTTTAGCAGCTCCTGCCCAGATATGGCAGCAGTATTCCATCCTTGGACGTACTTGGCTTTTATATAGAGAATTGCATCAGTAATGAGATATCTTCTGGAGCGGTAGAAGGATCCCACTATCTTTCCAGTGACCTTGGCAATAGACTACATCTTCTCCCCCCCCCCTCAAACACGTTTTCTTGATGCTTTTAAGTCAGTGCATCCCCTCGCCATCATTCCCATTTAATTTTCCTTTTTTCTTTCACCCTTCTTCTCTAAAAAAAAAAGGCTTGTCAACATTTCTTTAATTCTTGGATCTTTTCTTTCATCAAAATCATAAATTTTAAAAAGAACTTGAAAAATTTGTTCACTTCACTTTTTATTTTGTCTTATTCTCCTTTTAAATATTTTTCAAGAACATACCTATAACAGGCTTAGCTGTCATACAACTGGGACCTATTATAATAATTCTAATTGCTACCCATGCTAGTCAAAGCACTGTGGATTTGTGTACTGTGTTTATGACATTGATTTTCCAACTATTCTCTAAGATATTTATGAATGGTGTAGTTTTCTTGAAGCATTGTTTATATTGTATAAAGCCTATAAAAACATGCTAAGCATGAAAAATATATGTATGTGCCACCTCCTTTAGCAAGGAACATAACCCCAGGGCCACCCCCTCCCCCCGGAAAATTACAGGAAATTTTAACATCAATGAAGCTTAACGTTTAATACAGACAATGTTAACGTGATCAAGTAACAAGAAGTCACAATCTCGCACACAAGACCAGCTGACTCATTTTTTAAATAAACATTGTTTTCACATTCACAGGAAATTTGCATAACTATTATTTACTACTAACTTGTTATTTATTTGTAATTTTATTGGCATAATCGTCCTTATCTTATATATGTGCAATAGTTTTGTCGATATTAATAGTATTTTATTAAAGAGATATAAAAAATTTATAAATTAATCAAATTTTGGTTTCAAGTAGTGAACTTTGGAGCAGTACGGAGTTAAAAAATAAATAAATAAATAAAATAAAACAATTATCGTCGGGAGACTCATCCAGATATGAACTTTTGTTTGGCATTGGCGACTTGCATCCCTAAATCCAATGGATATCTTGTAAGAATATGGTTTCTTTTCTTTAAAACTTTTTTTTTTGTCTGGTTAACATAATTCCAAGCTCCCCCCCCCCTCCCAGGTATAATCTCGATGCCAATAACGGTGACATATTCAGAAATGATTGACAAGAATGAATATTACTCAATTATATTATTGACATTCCTCTCTGTTTTGATTCATAAATTCCGAACTTAGAATTCTAAGAGTTTGTATAAATAATTACTCAATATACAACTCTTGACATTTTTTTTTATTTTTATTATTTTTTTTAACATTTAAGAGAAAAAGGAAACATGTCCACTTCTGTGTTCCGTCTTGCAAGGAATTCCCAGAGGTGACCTCTGGGAAATGTCAAACTTGGCTCCAATTCCACGACCCTGTGACAGATAACTTACTAATTGATATAATTTCTTGGCCAAGAGGGGAAAAAATGGACATCCCTGCTTAATTATGACATTATCACAAGGAAGACGACCATTTTCTTTATATAATGATACAGCTGTTGGTTGGTTGGTTTATTTTTAGTAGTAATACTGTCATAAAGTATGAATTATCTTCCCTTATTATTACTACTACTACTACGACTGCTTGAATAATTGGTTCTTATTTAGAATTCAAGCTAAAAAAAAATACAGAAAAATCTTTGGGTACCTATCATGGAACGAAGATGTCATATTCCAAAATTCACATAAATAGTTTTTTTTTTTTTTTTTTTTTTTAAACTAAAAAAAAAAAAAGTTTATGAGTAAGCAAAAAGGGATCTTGTGTCACCTCTTAAAAAAGTAAGGGCAAATAAGTCCACAATAATTCTAACCTGCAAGATAAGCCTTGTAATGTTAACAATTTCACATTAAAAACTTTAAGTCGTTTAAAAAAAGGTTCTTTATAAAAATAAAACTACTTTATCATTTTACAGGATTTTTGGAATATGACATCTTAATTGCGTGACATTATAAAGATTTTTTTCTCTAGTTTTTTTTTTTTTTTTAAATTAGGTTGAATTCTTAATAAGAACCGATAATGTAAATGTTTTTTTTTTTTTTTTTTTTTATATATTTGTGATGAAGTAAAAATTTTTTACATGGGTAGGAGTGGGGAGAAGGGCATTTTTTAATCTTCCTAAGGTCAAAATCAGACTTTTCTAAGGTCACTTTTATTCAATGATCTCAATTTTTTTTTTTTTTCAAGCTTTAACATTAAAGTAGACCATGCACATAAGAACTCGATATTCCCAAAGATAGACCTTTATAATAATAATAAAACAATAAATGAATTCTTTCTAAAAACGATTTCTATATATTAAAGTGTAATTTTTTGATTAAAAACGTTATCAAATCATGTTCCAAACACAAAGGCAGCAGGTTCAGTTCACAGGAAAAGTCAACAGAAACATGTAAGTGTTAAGAATGGATATGAGGGATAAGTATAGACCTGGGCAGGGATATATTATTTTGAAAGTCAACGCATGCCAGAATGTAAAACGGATATGATTATAATGATGAGGTAAATTTTTACTTTAACTGCAACTCAACACTACCTTTACATTGACTACTGCTTCAGGTTTTGGTGTATGCTGAAAACGAATATCACATTTAAATTTGGGTCAGACAAGTAGTTTTCTGGAGATTAAAACCGTTATTCTAATGTATTCATGAATTTCAGTGACCGTCGCCATTCTTAACATGGGAAGGAATGTTTTGTAACTTGGCCTTCGGGACAAGATCAAAGTGTAGTATCTGTTCGTCAGATGCTGCACTTCAATTTCTTGTTCTGTCAGTGGAGGAGAAATCCTTCACGACTGAGACAATTTTTATTTTTGTTCCTTTTCTCCACGTTAAAAAACGACCCTGGTGTCTAACTCTGTCGCGTGGGGAGGCATTGTAAATAGGAACATGCATGTGCATTAGTACTTTTTCAGTTAGGGAAATACATGGCCGCCAGTGAAAACATAAGGGATTACATTGGACAATAAAGATCTTAATATCCGGAAAACTTGTCTGACCCAAATTTAAATGTGATATTCGTTTTCAACATATAAAAAGGTAAATGTTGCAGTTAAAGTTAAAAAAAAAAAAATATTGATGATCACGTAATTACTCCAAGAATAATTTATCTCTATCCAATGGTGGGAGGATGTTATACAAGCCACTATTTTTCCATGCATGGAGTATTGTTGGTTCAAAAAGAGTCGCCAATCTTATAGGTCCCACACTAGCAACCAAACTCTGACCTCTGTCCCATCACCGAAATGTAACATCTCTGTGCCTGTTTTACAAGTATTTTGATAGAATATTGTAGGTATGGCAGTGTTTTTATTCAAATTAAATAAGGCTTTTAGTTTTTCTCAACAACTAGTTATTGTTGACCTTGATGTTTGTCTAGAATTCTCTCCTTATGAAAAAATTAAAAAAAAAAAAACAAAGAAAAATCTGTGATGTATGTATCGTTGCCAAAAAGGAAACATACACCAAAAAATCGGGGAAATTGATCAAGCCGTTGTTTTTTTTTTTTTTGTTTTGTTTTTTTAAGAAAATCAAATTTTAAGAGTAGACAAGCAATTTCTCGACGCCATCTTGAAAATAATCTTAGGGGAGATAACTCCAAAACAAGATTTTAGGAAGCTATTTACATGATGGGGGAGGGGGATTAAAATTTGCTTTAAAATGATTTTCTTTATATAAATAAAAATACTTCATCAATTTTGCTGATTTTTGGTGTATGATATTTTCTTATGAATAAAGAAATATCTTGACAATTTTTTTTTTTTTTTTTTTCATAGAGGAGGCGTTCCGGGCAAACGCTTCAAATTCATAACCACCCCCTCTCTCCAGTTCAACTGATTTTTATTTTTTATTTTATTTTTTTAAATTTAAAAAAAAATTTTTTTAGCCCTGGGACTTTCATGCCTCAAAAGATGTCTGGCAAAATGAATTAAAATTTCACTTTTAAATTAATCAGACATCTAAAGCTTTTTTTTTTTTTTCACTTGAATAAATAGGAAACATTTCTGAAATATTTCTCATCCCAACAACTTAGTCATCTTAAGAGTTGGAGAAAGAGAGAGAGAGAGAGAGAGAGAGAGGGGGGGATGATGATGGTGATGGTGTTAACAGCATCAACAACCCTACCTGCTTAAGCTGTTCATAAACAAATTGTAAAAAAATATAAAAATAAAAATGGCTTCCAGTTTCTTATTAAACTAACAACTGTTGACAGTTTTTTTTTTTTTTAGTTTTTGTTTATTTAAATTTTATTTTTGCTAGCTTTTCAAAGCCCTGACCTTCTAACTGGATTTGCTATCACCTTCTGACATTTAAAAACTATAACAATGATAAATGTTTTATCTAAACTTTACTGCAGTTTCATAGGTTATCCAATCTTTGGAAGTGTTCCAATAGGTTTCTTAAGTTTTATATACATTCGAATACAAATGAAATGCTAGCTAACAGTTGGCCCTACTTATTTCAAGTCACTGAGTATAATAACTTAAATACAGATGCTTTAGATAGGACCAGTAGAAGCTAGAAGAGACAGAAATGGACTAGAAAGGAAATTATGCTAGTAATGAAAGGATATTACAAAAACTCTTCCAACACAGAAGTGCACTCCAGTAGATATCTCACTCCTGATGCAATTCTCTACCTATATAAAAGCCAGGTACGGCCAACAATGGAGTACTGTTGCCACATCTGGGCAGGATCTGCTAGAAGCAGTTTATCCTGCCTTGACAGTTCAAAATAGATTTCGTAGCTTAGTGGTGGATGCTCTTTTCATTTTCCTGCAACCTCTTTTCCACAGAAGAGACGTTGCGAGCCTCTCTGCTTTATCGTTATTTTCATGGCAAGTGCTTAGCTGAGCTTCAATCTATGACCCCCCCCCCTACCGCCAAACTTTCAGGAAAAACACTCATCTAACCAAAACCACTATCAATAATTTCCCCCACTCTTTATCTGTGCCTAAACCTAAATGTAGATTCCATGAACAAAGCTTCTTTCTTAGAACTGCACACTTGTAGAACTCTCTTTCGTTTGCCTGCTTTCCAGCTGACTACAATCTGGTTGTCTTCAAGTCCAACGTAAACAAGTTCTTGATGAACCGTCCCCCTAAGTAATTCAATTTACAAAATTTTCACTACTTATGCTTACTACGCTATAATCATATTGACTAATGTATACCCATTAAGACTTATCCTCGAGTGGCCTCTGGGACTTGATAAGTGGTGATTCCTGTGGGGGGGTGGGCTCCTTTACACATGTATAACGCAAACAGACTGTCTGGCATTGCCTGGTCATAAAATGTGCTTATATATGATATATTATGAAGATTTCATATTATAGAGCCAATACTCTATTGATTATTGTTCCCAATATATTATAGCGACCTCTCAGTGTGGCCTGGTCATAAATGTGTTTAAATATATTTTAATTCATGCTGATTTCATATTTATTATAGAACCAATTCTGTATTGATTATTATATTGTACCCAAAATATAGTAGTTATTTGAAATGTAAAAAATTTAGTTATCTCATTGATTACCGTACACACAATAACCCTTATCCCCGAGTGGCTTCCGGGTCTTGATAAGTGGTGATCACCCCCCCCCATGTAAAAAAAAAAAAAAATAAAACAATACTTGGGTGCTATCAGCTAGAATCAAAACCCAAACTCTTCAACATTATTCATTACTATCTGAGATAAATCCATATGATTATCAAAACTTTAAGAATAACATAGTTAAACGTATGAATGTATATTTGTGCATGCATAGAAGATACATTAGTTTCAAGTTCGACACAACAATTACATAAAATGAAATTTTAACAATTTTTGCATTTTTTTTTTCTTTTTGCAATCGAGCGATCTCACCTTCTTTTAGAAGGTGATAACAAACTTTAAATCGTTTTAGTCTGTTTTTCTGTTTTAACCCTATCGTAAAACTGATAAATTTCAAGCATTTATTTTTATATAACAAAAACGAAATTTGAGACTATGACGGTTTCGTGTATGTTTCGCAAAGGCTTTTTTCGCACACGCTCCACAATTTGGGAACGCGGGTCGCCTCTCGATTTATTTACGTCGACTTTAATGTGATTCGCGCTATTTCGCTCTGTCACCTGTTTGTCCTGCTTTTAGTGAAACTAAAAATTCAAACGGGGTGTTCTCGGCATCGAGCTGGGAAACGTCCAGAAGCAATCAGCTTTGATCAATGTGGGAACAAATTCCTCTTATATCAGACAATTGCTATTCAATCTGAACAATGGGTAGCTGTGTTCCCCCTCCCCAACTTCTGTGGGGGGGGGATCCAGTCAAAGTTGGGTAAACAAACCCAAATGCTGCCTTGCAGCAAAAGTTTACTGCGTGACTTCTGTTTGACCTCATTAATTAGGTCAAATAGAAGCAACAGAGTTAACTTTTATTGCGGCCACCTGTTTTTAATACTTAAATAAATAAATTCAAACGTGATTCCGTTGTATGTCGCGGTGGCCCAGTGTTTAACGTCGCACGGTTGTTTTTCCACACTTTAATTTCCAACTTTGCCTCAAGGGTTCAGGTTCGATCCTCATACTCACCTACCGAAACGTTTTATTTTATTTTATTTTACCCCCCCCCCCCCCGAGTTTTGATTTACCCAAAACCACACGCACCTCAAAATACCTGGGCATCGCCGGGTACCCCTTGCTAGTTTATAATAAAAATGAAAAAAGTGTAAAGTTAAAAAAAATTAAACACATATCTGAGCTGTACACAGAATCATGTTTAGATTGATAGGTGTAACCACTACATAATAAATATATGCTTTTTTTTTGCAGGGATACTATGTAGGGAGTTGAGCAGCAAGATGTCTGTTTACATTACATTTAAACTTCTGCATGTCAGTACAGACAGGAAAGTAGGAACGCGGAAGGGAATTCCAAAGTCTAGCAGTCCGAGGGAAGAAACTATTAGAGTAGAAGGCTTTGTTGCAGCTAGGAATCTGTGAAGGGGTGGGATTTTTCTGCTTGTCAGTTTATCAGGGGTATTTATGTCGAGGGGGTACAAGTGCTTGAAGTTCTTTGGAGCACTTACTTTTATTATGTTTATATATCTTATAAATCGTGACAGAGGTGATTGCTCTTCTTGCTTTCTTTAAGCCTGTCTCTTAATGCATACAAAATCGGGTTTTATGCGACATTAAAGGCAACCCTTAACATTAATAGTCTAATTTCATTTTTGGTTGATTTCTTCCTCTGTCCAGTCTTTGATTTGTGTTAATCATATTTTGACTTGTATTATCTGAAATGATAAGAAAGGTCAGCATCCGCAAGATTCTCATTGGATCCTTAATGATGTCTATCAAAGAAGCCCCTGCTGATTTTGATGTTCAGATGTTTCTTTTGAGCCCCACGACTTTTACATTTTTAGTGTCATTTTTTTTTTTTTTTCTGCTTCTGTTGGTGTATGTGGCAACACCAGGACCAGGCTTATTTTACCTGTAATCCTTTTACCAGGGTAATGTTTTATTACATATTATTATAAAAGTTGGGTTTCTATTACTATGCACATAGATTCGAAAAAGTTGTCAAAAAACAAATATATAACAAACAAATGTTATCAAAGGCAACATAAGTTACTTTTCTACCTAATTGGTAGTGTTTTTTTTAGTGTTTTTATTTAATGTAAAGTGTTTATTCAGCTCGAAAAACAGTGTTTATCGATGTATTTGAAAATTACAAATAGCGTTGGATTAACTTACTTTTCTACACAACTGGATAATTTTTTTGTGTTTTTTATTTAATGTTTATATTCAGCTCGAAAAACAATGTTTACCGATGTATTGGAAAATTTAAAATGGCACCCGACTGTCAAACACAATAAGTTTAAGAAAATGAGTTAAAAATAAAAAATATACAAAATACTGTTAGAAACTCGCTCAATATATGTTACCATGACATAGGCTAACATATATTCGATGGTTTTTTAACAGTGTTTTGTATAATTTTTATTTTTGACTCATTTTCCAAAACTTACCGTGTTTAACAGTCGGGCGCCATTTAAAATTTTCCAATACATCGGTAAACACTGTTTTTCGAGCTGAATAAACATGTTACATCAAATAGAAACACAAAAAAATAATCCAGTTAGGTAGAAAAGTAACTTATCTTGCCTTTGATGACATTTGTTTATTGACAACTTTTTCGAATCTGTGCATAGTAATACAAACCCCTAAAAGTTTACTAGCGCACACACGTTGTACATGTTAGATATTTGCAAGAATGTGGTCTATATTTGTTTCTTTGGCCTATAACTTGTAGACCATTTTGATGCTTACATAGACATAATCTCGAAATTGTCATTGAGCCTTTAAATGCTTTGAATATGGAAAAAAGAAAAAAAGACTAATCGGATCCTTCTTAAATGAGAGAAAATCCAGGCTGTCCTTGATAGCTGTACATCCAAATAGCATGATATAAATGCTGGTATGCATCGGGAGTCTATTTTTGAACCTTTATCATTCCAGTTATTCATAAACGGCATCCTTGATTAGATGCCAATTTTATCACCTTTGATAACACAATAGAACTGACAAATCTTTCTGTGGTTATCAGTCAGATTTTTTATCCTAATTCAGGTATCCCCAACAGACACTGTAATGCATAATATCCAAATAAAATATAATTCTTTCATTATAGAGTATACCTCACTGCTTTTCTATTAATCATGTAGGAACCACTTTTTGTCATATTTATTATTCCTTACATTCATGATGACCTCCTTGATTAAATTGTAGCCGAGATACCAATTTTGGAAGCTTTTGATGAAACGAAACCAAGGAATCTTTCTGTGGTTTTCTTGGATTTTATCTTAAATCAAAGATGATCAGATCGATTCAAATAAAATTTTACATATATATCAGTGGCGGCCGATTTCTTGTATCTGAGACTTTCAATTTCCTCTTTTAGTGTTTGACTTACAGAGTGTTTCTCAAACCAATCTCTGCATAGAATCTGTGTGGCAGAGAAGGCAGGCAAAGTTTGACAAGGGGACAGGGCTGTTCGGCTCAGTTTTTTTCTAGCCAGCCTCTTAATTCTTCTTTCTGTTTCAAAATCTTAGGTACCGGAGAGAGTCTGGTCCTAGGCTGTTTCCCAGGTGTAAATGCCAAATCTAGTGCTTTTCTCGGTTCTGAGTTAGTCTTTGTATTGTTGTAGGGCGTGGTCAATGGTTTTTTTCTTGTGACTAGTTCTGAATACAGTGTTTGTCGAGGGAGCCTGTTCTCATACATTCTGGGGGTGTGCCCTAACCAACAGAACATGTGCGTCATGTTGATGGCCTGAAGACTCAGCTGTTTGCTCTCTGAAAGATGCTTGTGTTGATAACATAATCATACCATTTGATGTTATTTTTATATATATATATATATATATATATATATATATATATATATATATATATATATATATATATATATATACACTTTTTATATCTACAGTATTTCATACTCCTGCAAAGGGATGACTATCTGCATTGCTTGAAGGATTTGAACCCTGCCTAGACTATGTTCCTTGCTAATGGAGTCAAAGGTAACAAGGAACATACTCTAGGACCACCATTTACTGCCACAAAATCAAGGGAAATTTTAACGTTAATAAAGCTTAACGTTTGATTTAGACACTCTTAGAGTGATCCAGTAACAAGAAGTCAATCTTGCACACTAGACCAGCTGACTGACTTTTTTTAATTTGCCAGACAGTGCTCAACTTTAATAATTTTTTTTCTTAAAGGGGATGTAATCATTTCATCATAGGATTATACCTCACTATATCCTCTTCTATCAATCATGCCGGAACCACTTTTTGTTTCATACTAGCAGTTCAGCCCGGCTTTGCTCGGGCCCTATGTACTGTTCATAACTTTATGTGCATATATATATATATATATATATATATATATATATATATATATATTAAAAAGTTTGACTCCTGTCCAGGTAACCTACATCTAAAATTTCAAGTGTTTAGATCCAAACTTGGTGAAGGAATTTGGTAGAGTCTGCAAAGGTTAACTCTTTCAACTTTGACTCATTGGTAGCGAAATCTCCGACCAAAAACCAATTAAAAGCTTGCCCTATGTCTGAGTACACTTTTTTGTAAAATTTAAAATGTTTATACCCAAAATTGGCTGAGAGGTCAAATTTTATTTTATTTTTTATTTTATTTTTTTTTTTTAACTTTGACCTCTTAGCATTGTTTTGGGCTCAAATTAAGTTAAAAAGTTTGATCCATGTCCACAGAACCTGCATCAAAAATTTCAAGTGTTTCAACCCAAAATTGGCAGAGGAGTTTAGTTGAACTTTGACCTGTTGACAGCCAAATCTCTGTCCGAAAACCGATTAAAAAGATTTTTCCAA
Organism: Euprymna scolopes; assembly: GCF_053919585.1. Classification (NCBI taxonomy): domain Eukaryota; kingdom Metazoa; phylum Mollusca; class Cephalopoda; order Sepiida; family Sepiolidae; genus Euprymna; species Euprymna scolopes. The sequence continues at coordinate 86,271,163 of NC_136512.1, forward strand.
ATCTCAGTACCTCTTATGTCAAATCTCGGGCCTGTAGACTGAAAATTGACAGAGTAATTTGGTAGGGAAATGTACACCCACACACTTTCACTTTTATAGATTAATCTATGCATCTAACAGATTCATTTCTTTTCTAATGCTGTTCGAAATTCTGTGCAGATTATCAAGATTGACAAAAACACACCAAAAATACATTCAGGAACATCCGAAGAAGATCGGCCAAAACTTTGTGAAAAATAACATTCATGATGAGAACAGTAATAATCAATCCTCATCTTAAAAAAAAACAAAAATAAAACTTGATTTTTTTTTTTTTTAGTTATAAAATCAAATGTTTTGTTTACAAGAAACTTATTAATGAAATACTTATTTAAAATTTTGCTTTTATAATCAGTTAGCATAGTCAGATAGTATGCATATGTGTGTATAATTTGTACTGACTAAAAACTCAGGCAGCTATTTGAATGACTAATTTGTATAATTAATTTTTTTAACATTTCGTTATGTTTAATTTTATTGTCCTATTTTCCTATACATATGCAATAGTTTTGTGGATATTAATAGTTGATTAAAGCAATATAATAAAAGGAACTGATTAGTAAAATTTTGGTTTCAAGTACTGAACTTTGAAATGTTAGCAAAGCCAACTTGTTTATAGATTTGTTTTACTTTAAGCGTATTTCTATATAAAAAAAACCCAACTTTTTTTTATTGTGCATGTTTTGTCTGGATTTTGATATAATTGGTGCTCACCAAGTGAATTAATTACAAGGTAACCCGCAGCTGAGAGCAATGAATTTACTTTACTGGTCCGTATAGTCTGAGTAGGCAGAAGATATTTTTTGTTCATAGAAAAAGTAAAAAAAAAAAAAAAAAAAAAAACAGAAGCTGGTTTTAAACTGTTGATTCGAAATTGTTTGACATGCCCTCACTTCCCTCAGAAATAAGGATTAATAGGGATTAGTATTAATGCAAAAATGAACACAAATTTAACCATATACAACCATCAATTAGGCATAAAGCACTTTTTCTGAGTCGATGGGTTATAACTTTTTAACGGGACAAAAAAGTCTGTGTGTGTGATCCTATGTTGCCAAGAATTGGATGAGGATCATATATGCACAATCTGTAACACCATATTTTTTTTTTATTTTTTACAACATTCAGTTTTAATGGAAGTGTGTGAGGGGGGGGGTACAAATAAAGTAAAATTTATTTAAATGAATTTCAATAAATTTATAATCTTGATCCCTCGCCCTTCAGACTCAGCTCGACCAATGACATTACCTGCACACTCTTGCTCCAAACCCTGGACCCCTAACATTTCTATGTTTAAATTTCTATGATTTTTAAGTCATAAAGTCAAATGTTTTATGGATATGAGGCACATACAGACCTCATGATGTGTATTCCCTTTGATCAAATTGAAACTTCTAAGACTTACCTCCCTTCATTCCCTGGGTCTATACCAATATAATGCACCCAAACTGCTCGTTACCTAAATATGTTTTCTACTGAAAAACCCAGATGTCATTCTCAGCTGGTCACTGGAACTGTCTATAACCATTTTTCATCTGAGATTTTTTTTTTGTTTTTGCTATATGACCACTTAGAAAAACGAACAACCAACTATCAAGACGCCATCCCATATAGGGAGTACAATAGATTCGTTGTCCCCTTCTATTGTTGGCTATTTTTCTTACTGCCTCATCATTTTTTCTTAAATATTTTTTAACTAAACATTCTTTGAGATCTTCGCTGTTTAAAAGGGAGAAGGGAACTTCCTAGTCATGTAGTTTCAGAATATACTAGAAGAATGTGGCCCCCTGAATCATCCGAAGAGTTCAGATGAGATTGCTTGAATGTATGTAAACCCAGTAAAATTCAGAAAAATAAAAAATAAAATCCAAAATTACTCTCTTTCCGCCAGCTGTGTTCTACCACCTTCCTTTCTCTATCTTCGACTTTCCAGCTATAGGCTAAATAGTATTATTACTTGTGCTGATATTTTCTTTTGTTTATAATGGACTATACTGATATTTATGAACAGTGACATAAGAACAGACGGTCAAACAAAGATTTGTTGACAGAAACTGGCCTGACTTTCACGAAAAACACTCGTCTTTCTGAAACCACTATCAATAATTTCCTCCACTCTTTATCTGTGCCTAAACCTTAACCTAGATTCCATGAACAAAGCTTCTTTCTTGGAACTGCATGTGGAACTCTGTTTTATTTTCTTGCTTTCTGACTACAATATGGTTGTCTTCAAGTCCAATGTAAACAAGTTATTGATGAAGCATCCCCTTAAGTAATCCAATTTACCAAATTTCCACTACTGATTGCTACATTTTTTTCCATTGACTACCCATTAACCCTTATCCTCAAGAGGCCTCTGGGCCTTGATAAGTCGTGACTTTGTAAAAAAGATGCAAAAATGAAAAAAAAAAAAAGGTTACTTGGTGGGTTAATTGCGAATTACTGCTAATTAGAAAAATTATGCTTGGAAAAGAAAATACAATTTTAGCTTTCCTAGATGAGCCATATATTTCATGGAAGGTGTGTTTTACTTGGGATGCTAAATCCAGCAGTCTAGGCCACTAGACCATTGTTGAGGTTGTTTGTTCTCTGTTGGTTGAATTATGATCCTGTGCGGTTCTAGAAGGTTCACCCTCCCAGGATTTGCCTTCTCACTTATTGAGAACTAGTCTGGGTGCCCGGTATTGCCTGGGTGTTTAGAGTTGTGTGTTGAGAAAAAAAAAAAAAAGTGGTAGTAGGCAGGCAGGCTCGAATCCGTATCGCGAAGGAAGAAAAAAAATGTGATGTCTTTGCTGTTACATCCATTGCCAAACCGGAAGTGACGAAGGTTTAAATTAAGGCTAGTCAATCGAAAAGAGGGATGACTTTTGAAAATATCAGCGAAAAAAGCAACCCCTCCCTGTAGAAAAGTGCCCAGTTGAAGGTGAAGGAATTAATGTTTTTAGCCAATTTTTTGATATTTGTCGTCCGAAGGGTCGAGCTTCAACACGATACCGATCTTGTGAAAATCTGTCGCCTCTGTCGAAAGTTTTAGGCAGACATACATATATGCAAACAAGCAAGCAAGCATGCAAACATGCATACAAACATATATACAAACATGCATACAAACATATATACAAACATTCAAACAAACATGCGTGCGAACATACATGCATGCAAACATGCATACATTTAAACAAGCAAGCAAGCATACAAACATGCATACATTCAAACAAACATGCGTGCGAACAAACATACATACAAACAAACAAGCATACATACATTTAAACAGACAGGTGAAATTTATATTATAGATGGGTTAGTTTATTGCTAATCACCCCAAGCACCCCTACTAGGGAATGTTGATGAGGTTGTCCAGGCATTTTTAGTCAGTATGTTCTTTCTCTAGGGCATTGACTTTTCAAATCCCAATTTCCCGACTTGTCACATCTTACTGCTGTGGAAGGATACACATAGTTCTAAAGAAATGGCAAACCATGAAGTTTGAAAATGATTCCTTTTGGCAGACTGGAGGATGAAAGAGAATTAAAACACTTGACTGATTTTCGCATCTCCTACGACAACCACGTTTATTTTTTTTTATTTTTATCTGGATTTTTTTTTTTAATATCAATTAATACAGATTGCTTCCTCCTCTCCCGCGTTTTTCAAATCCTTGAAAATCATCTGCAGCTGAATCTTTACCAATTCCATCTTTTCTTCATATTCTTGGCAACAACTAAATGTCTTCCATTGATCTGCTCATATTTTCCATTTTATGCTTAGGTGATGGGGCAGGTAGGATAGTAGGCAGGGACCCATAAACGAGAAAATTCAAGGTTTTAATTTTATAATTTTTAATAATTGGAAAAAAAAAAAAAAATGAAATTCAAGCTTTTTAAAGTTTGATTTAACAAATTGCTTTGAAATTAATTTTGAATGAACATAATTTTATTTTAAACGATTATTTGCGGCAATCTTAAATTTTTTTTTTTTCAATTATCTACAAAAAGAAATTCATATTCATATAGCCGTTTAACTCTCCTTTAGAAATTTTTAAAGAAAAAATTAAAAAAAAAAAAAAAAATTTTTTTTCCCCCTTCACCAGTCTTTGGTGCATACTGCGTAGTTCTTCGATTTAAAAGTCGTTTAAGATAATTTGTATAAACATGACAATTATAAAGCTTCCCTTTTATTAATAGACAACAGCATTAGGATAAAATGACATCTACTGCTGACAAAACGATCTCGTCTCAAATACCAGCTTAAGCAGTAGTTTCTCGCCACACTGATGCATCATAATTAGGGCTATGACAACAGAATATTCTTTTCATATAACATATATTATCCGATACAGATCTGAAGTCCTACCTAACTAATATTCCTGGTGAACCAAAGTGCAAAAGAGATCCAGACAATTGCACTTAAGGGAACAGCGAGGATCAATGTTGGCAGCTGGTTTGGCTGCCCCATACCCAGCATTAAAATCTTTAAAAGGAAGAAAAAAAAAACAAAAAGAATACGTAATCAACCAAGAATCACATCCGTCTATATAAAAACATAAGATGTTAACGGATATATACTCAAGAGTCAAAACAATGAAAAGAATATGCTGTTGTCACAACCCTAACCATAATACACTGAAAAAGCCTGTGTGAATGACCTACATACGCTATAACATATAAAATTATTTTTTTAGGTACCTTTTGGTTTCATGGAAGCGCTGAAAATTCACCACCTCCCCCGACACCACTCTATCACAAAACGCTCGTCTTGCTAAAACCACTATCAACAATTTCCCTATTCTATCTGTGCCTTAATCTAACCACAAATTCCATGAACAAAGATTCTTTCCTAGAACTTCCCGTCTGTGGTACTCTGTTCCAGCTGACTACAACATAGTCGTTTTCAAGTCTAATGTAAACAAGTTCTTGTTGAGCAGATTCCTTAAGTAGTGAATTTCTAATTTCTTCATCATTAACGATCACTATGCTGTTGTCTGTGTGACCATTCTACACTCATTAACTCTTCTCTTAAAATGGCTTTTGAGTCTTGTAAAAAAACAAAACAAAAAAAACTGATTCATTAACATACCAATGGATGTTCAGAATAATGTATTGACTAATATGTTCTTGCACTAGTAATCGAGCACTCCTATTTCGTGTAACACTGAATTGCGCACACACACGCACACGCATCTTAATGGTCGGATCCTTCTATCGATCCAGTAGATATCTCACTGCTGATGCAATTCTCTATCTATATAAGAGCCAGATAAGTCCAAGGATGGAATACTGTTGCCACATATGGGCAGGAGCTGCTAGAAAAGACTCGTCTTGCCTTGATAGGGTTCAAAATAGACTTGGTGGCCTGATGGGAGATGTCCTTTTCTCTTCGCTGCAACCTCTATCTCACAGAAGAGATGTTGCGAGTTTGTCTCTCCTTTATCATTATTTTCATGGAAAGTGTTCCACTGAGCTTCAATCTATGGTCCCCCCCCTCGCCAAACTTTCACAAGAAACACTCGTCTAGCTGTAAACACTATCAATAATCCCCCCCCCCACTCTTTATCTGTGCCTAAACCTAAACATAGATTCCATGAACAAAGCTTCTTTCTTAGAACTGCACGCCTGTGGAATTGTCTTCCGTTTTCCTGCTTTCCAGCTGTCTATAATATGGTTGTCTTCAAGTCCAACGTGAACAAGTTTCTGATGAGCCGTTCCACTTAAGTTAACAAATTTACCGAACTTCCATTACTATCGATTACTATATTGTCCTTTTGACTACTGTACACTCTTTAACCCTTATCCTTGAATGGCCTATCAGCCTTGATAAGTGGTAAGACCTATGTAAAAAAAAAAATAAAATAAAAAAAAATTCAGGAAAATACAAAATTCGACATCGTTAATATTTTGTAATCATGCCCTAAAACTTAACACTCAATAATATTTCATGTGTACACGCGTTTCAGAAAATCCAATTTTATTCTTGTATTTTTTTTTTTTTTGTAAGTGATCATAAAATTTAATTTCTTAATGGCGTGTACACCTCTGTCACGCAGAAGAGACGTTGCGAGCCTCTGCTCTATCGTTATTTTCATGGCAAATGCTCGACTGAACTCCAATCTATGCCTCACCCTTGCCAAACTTTCACTTAAAAAACTCTTGACTAGCTACACCCACTATATACGCTCCGGTCTCTAATCCTTGCCTAAATCTAAACACAGATTCCATAAACAAAGTTTCTTTCCCAAAACGGCCTACCCGTGGAACACTTTTTCGATGGCCTGCTTTCCGTTTGAATACAACATGGTAGCCTTCAAATCCAATATAAATAATTAGAAGATAACTGAACATGTAATCTTGAAATAGCAACGCGTTTAGATCTTTTTTAAATATGAGTGAATGAAAAAAAAAATCTATTTTCAAGCAATAGAATTAACTGGTCAACTTGTAACCGGATATGATTAATGAATCAACACCACTGTGGCTTCATAGACCGGATGTTGTTAGCATAGAAAAAAACAAAAAAAAACAAACAAACTTTCAATGCTCCATTAAAAGGTTGTCCATTTTATTTTGATTTTATTTTCAATTAAAGTCAAGCTTTAAACCCTGTTGACTGACGAAGTCCAAATGGCCTCAGATTGCCCGAGTTTTAGGCGTAAATCTGGTTGAATGTTTCCAGTTAAAAATCTTATCTTCTGATAAGAACTTAAAAACATTGCCTGCTATTTTGTCATCATCAAATTAATTGCTTCCTCTTGAAGTGGAAGCCTCTGTTCAGTCTCGAAAGACAATGGATATTCCCTGTAAGGGTAGCTACATGTGAAATTTTGAAGCAAAGTTTGCACAATCCTCAACCAGACCTCTCCTGAATCGGCACTGCTTCAGTCCAGTGGCAAGGAAAAGTCCAGGATGACTGGAAACAATGCCGAGATAAGCGGAGAGCATGTACAGTGCCTGGAATTCTTAAATGGTCACTCATTTTAGTATTGACCAGGCTTCCTTTTATGGATCTGATTATCCTCTTTTGACCAGGTTTTTAGAACATGACTTTATCTTGTTCTCTCAAGTCCATTTTTTACTGCCTCCTATTGAACCCGACTACAATGTTAATTTATGAATTCTCATCTATTCTATGGCCATTTTTTGGTCCCTCCGACAAAAGGAGGGTGGACCTGTAAATTCACCCTTGTCCGTTTGCTCAATAACGGCGCCTTGAATTTTTTGGAAATTTTGCACAAATATTAAACATGATATGAGTAAAAAAGTAACAGAACAGATTTTCCAGGAAAACTCCATTTGCCTCACTAGGGGTGCCTTTCGGGTTAAAATGGCTAAAATTGACACTTTTGTTCTTAGTAAAAAAAAAAAAAAAAAATGGATGCCTTGGATTTTTATAAAACTTTCTGAAAAGTTGTAACTAACTGATTTCTATATAATTTTGCTTGTCTATACTTTGCGATAACTCTTCGGTGTGCCCCAGGGGCTCTTTTAGGGGTAATAAAAATACTCCATTTTTGGGAGTATTTTACTATATTTGTCCAAAATTTTCTGTGTATGTCTATTTAGCAGTTTTGCATGATGCTGAACTAAAATTTAAATATGTTAAGGCCTTGGGGATTTTTGGGACTAAATGGTGTGGGGGGGGGGCAAATGAAGGACTTAGTCATTTCTTTTTTTGCATGGTGCAGAACTCAGTTGTTAAGGCCTAAAACTGCACCGTTTGTTCATTTTCACCGGAGTTTGACATCCCTTGGGAACTTTTCAGGCTAAATGGGGGGGGGGTGCTGAACTTAGTTATTTTTTTTATGCCTCGTTCACTGTGTACTAGGCATACTTTACTTGTTAATTTTTGTACACATGTTCACCCCTAACAAGGCATATCACCCCTTGATGTAAGGGGCTACTATTTGGGACCATACCTAGGAAAGATTACCAAGATGGTGGCTTGCATCATATTTAAACATCTGCATATCAGTACAGTTAGGGAAGCAGGTAGCAGGAAGGGAATTCCAAAATCTAGCTGTTCAAGGGAAGAAACTATTAGAATAGAAAGCTTTTTGGCATTGAGGGACCTGAACAGTGAAGGGGTGTGATTTTGTTGCTAAGTGGGTTTGTCGGGCATATGTATGATGCGGGGGCACAAGTGCAACGAGTTCATCAGAGCACATTCCATTAAAATATTTGTAAAACAGGCACAGATGCAACATTGCGGCAATAGGGCAGGGGTTGGAGCTTAGTTGACAAAGTGGGACCTATTAAAGGCTCCTTTTTGAACCCTATCCAAGAGGGAGAGGGGTTAGTGGTAGATGCACCAGCCCAGATGTGGCACCAATATTTCATGCATAGGCGAATGGTGGCCTTGTAGGGATACAGGATACTCTCAGGTGTGAGTCAGCTTTTAGCGCAATAAAGGGAACCCACCGTCTGCTGCTTCCCACCTGACTACAACCTGGATGTGTTCAAGTCCAACGTTAACAAATTACTAATGAACCGCCCCCTTAAGTAAACACTTCATCAAATCTCCACACTAACGTACTGTACTTGCAATAACCCTTATCCCTGAGTGGCTTCCGGGCCTTGATAAGTGGTGACCACCATGTAAAAAAAAAAAAAAACCCAAAAAAACCCTTCTTTGCAGTAGCCTTCGCAATGTCCTCAATGTATTTGTTCCAGTTCATATTTCCCGTGAATGTTAGACCATAACATCGTCTTTTGCTCTGCACACATTTACTTATAATATCTAGATTTAATTTTCCTCTGAGCTTACCCAGATCTAAGCCTGCCTTTAACATTCATATAACATTTTCTTTCCATGCAACACCTGTCCTCGATCCTCACTGGCTAGAAATAACTTAATAAGCCATCGTTATTATTTGTTGATAAAATAAGGAATAATGCTGAATTAGCATTTGAATTGAAAACAATTCAAAGAAATAAAGGGCAAAGATATTGATTGGCTGATTTTGAAATTAATTCCTGAAGTTTTATGGACATTGGAAGTTTAAAAGTCATCTCTACACTTTTATTTTCTCAGGTGTTCGCGGTTTCTTATGGTGACTTTTTTTTTTCTACCTCTTTTGTCGTCATTTCAAACAAAACTGGCACCTTCCCTCTCAGATATATCTATATATCTATAAAAGTGAGAATGTGTATGTGAGGACACTTCTCAACCTATATACTCAACGAATTTTCGATCTACAGACTTGAAATTTGGTATATCGGGTATTCAGAAAACTTTTTAATCGGTTTTCATCTGGAAAAAGAGGCTGCTAAGGGGGCAAAATTGATAACTTGGTACTTGGGCCGAAGGTCATCAGATTTTTTTTTTTTTTTTTTTTTTAAACATTTTGTAAAGATTAAGGCAAGCTGGTATAATGGTTTTCGTACTTGACTCGTCTTTAGGTGTTGGTTTCGATCTCGGCTAGAGTATTTTTTTTTTTTACTTACAGGAAGTGAACTGTTTAGGAAAAAAAGACATATTTGCATGCACGTCTCATTTTCTTTCCTTCATTTTTCTTTTAAAGGAATTTAACATTACGTTTAATACCGGGCAACGCCGGGTACATCTTCTAGTTTATATATTTGTGTGTGTGTGTATTGAGACAGCATTTTTCATTTAAGCAAACCTTGTTGACCCCCCCCTACCCCACCGGCAAAGGAGAGATTGGACCTAGTAATTCACTCCCATTCGTTTGTCCGCACTTTTCTCAACCACTCCTTGAATGTTTATTTTTCACAAACATTAGTCATGATGAAAGTAAATGTTTTTATTCAAACCTTTCAAATTCAATTTCAAACTTTTTCAAATTCAATTTCAAACTTTTTCAAATTCAATTTCAAACTTTTTCAAATTCAATTTCAAACTTTTTCAAATTCAATTTCAAACTTTTTCAAATCCAATTTCAAACTTTTTCAAATCCAATTTCAAACTTTTTCAAATCCAATTTCAAACTTTTTCAAATCCAATTTCAAACTTTTTCAAATCCAATTTCAAACTTTTTCAAATCCAATTTCAAACTTTTTCAAATCCAATTTCAAACTTTTTCAAATCCAATTTCAAACTTTTTCAAATCCAATTTCAAACTTTTTCAAATCCAATTTCAAACTTTTTCAAATTTAGGCACTTTTTTCAGGTCGGTGTCACCTCCTCAGGGTCACTGACTTCTCAATACCACTCTCCGACGCTGGTGTCAACGTTTTTGCAGTGGGAGTGAACTAAAGACCTCCCTACGATAATAGATACTTCAAGATATATGATGTCATAAAGGATGAATGGTCGCTTTGTGACGTCATCCATCACTATTTGTGATGTCAAGTGTGCATGGTAACATTATGTAAGCAGTTAAGATCCACAGAAAAAAAAAAAGCATGAATGGTTCGAGGAGAGCAAAAACTGCTCTCAATCACCTAACTAAGATTTTAGGTTTTCCGATGGAAAATGGTCTTCTCAAATAATGTAAGTAAATGAGATTGTTGCTGAATGATGCCAAGTCAGCTTATAAAATTTGATATGAGGCAAAGATATTGTCGGCCTGGTTTTGCGGACCATAGTATAACATTTTAATAAATTCAGCTTTTATTTATATTAGACTCTAGCTCTTTTTTTTTTTTTTTTTTTTTTTTTTTTTACATAGGCATCGCCACTTATCAAGGCCCAGAGGCCACTCGAAGATAAGGGTTAAGAGGGTACAGTAGTTAGTTGGACAATATAGTAATCGTTAGTAATGGAAATTCGGTAAATTTGTTAACTTAAGTGGAACGGCTCATCAAAAAACTTGTTTACGTTGGACTTGAAGACAACCATATTGTAGTCAGCTGGAAAGCAGGCAAACGGAAAACAGTTCCACAGGCGTGCAGTTCTAAGAAAGCTTTTTATCGCTTCGAAGTTAACTACTTGAAATATTTGAAACATTTCATTTAAACGTTCTGTATTGACGACTATGGCTCTCCTTCTCTCTCTCGAAATATTCATGAATTCATTGTTGCTCATCATTTTTGATGTTGCCCAGGTGTTCAGACTATCAACGTGTTTCTTGCTGTTGTTCTCTGCTTCTACCCACGATCTTTCCCGTCAAACTAATCTGTTCTATTCCGCTTTTTCTGTAGACATGCTCCATGAATCTCGTTTGTCTTTTTCGTACTATTTTTTATTAGAAACCTTTGTGTTTGCCCTTTGATACATCTTGGTTTGTTTGCTTTTCTGTCTAGCATATCTTCAAAATTCTCTTCGGGAACCAAATTTCGGTTGCCTCTAGTCTCTTCCTTGTGTTATTAGTCCAGCACTCACAACCGTATAATAGAACAGACAATACATACGTCCGGTGTATTCTGAATTTGGTGTCTGATTTTAATGTTTCTGTTAGTCATGATTGATGACAATCTCTTGAATGTGACTTATGCTTCGGCTATGCCACTTCAGTAGTGCACCTGTCATCCAGTAGCCCAAATATTTGAATTTAATAAATTCAACAAATTTGAAACATTAATCTTCTATTATATAAAAGGAACTTTATCTGTGAGTTTGTTCCTTGTGGATTCGAAAACGGCTCGGTCAGTTCTTATGAAGTTTTACACAAAGGTACTTTATATGTCTGGCAGTGTTCTTAGATAAGTTTTGTTGGAATATCTTCAATAAGTATCGATAATCGAAATAATCCAATGAAAAAAGGAACAAACTATTTTGACCAATAGTTTTACAGCCTAACATCACAAGTGCATTTGAGAAGTTTTATTACCACACAAGCCGAAAGGTCCAACATATAAAATCAACAGTAGGTTCTTTGATATGATATAGGCGGGTTCGAAATGAATGTTTCTGTTTAGAGCAGTTTTTATCTTTTTCTTTTTACACTTAAATTCAAGCTGTTATCACTACACTAGCAGCTATGCCAGGCATATATGTTCTATAGTAGGTTCTTTATTATGACAGGGACGCGTTTGAAATGTTTTGTTTAGAGCACAATTAAAGCATGATACTTGACTTTTGCATTTTAAACTTTAATTCAAGTCGTTATGTATAAATATCTCTATTTCAATGGCAATAAAAAATGAGTTAAACATTTGTTGATAATCATTCAATCCGAGGCAACGTCGGGTCACCCTGCTAGTTTAAAAAAAAAGTCATTTCACAAAAGCTTTTTAATTTATTCACATAGATTAGTATTAACATTTTAATAATTTCGATAAAAATTTATCTTTTAAATGGCGTCCCTGATTGCACTGACATACAGAAAGTCAAATGTAATTTTAACAGGGCATATTGCAACTTGAATGTAAGGAACAACTACATCGAGCCAATCCGAGGAAAGATTGGCAAGATGTTCATTTATGTTATATTTCTGCATATCAGTACAGTCAGGGAAGCAGGTAACAGGAAGGGGATTCCAAAGTTTAGTTGTTCGAGGGAAGAAACTATTAAAGTTAAGTTTTCTTGCATTTAGGGACCTCAACAGGGAAGGGGTGAGATTTTGTTGCTAAGTGGGTTTTGTTGAGAGGGCATAAGGGCAACGACGAGTTCATCAAAGCACATGCCATTAAAATATTTGTAAAAAGACAGACATGCAACATTGCAGTGATGGGATAGGGGTTGGAGCTTAATTGACGGTCGGGCCGATTATTATTTTTTCATTGGAATCCTTTGAGATGAGTAATTTGTATATTTTTTTTGCAGACTGTTATCCTCATCTTCATTGTTGTTATTGTTCCACCACGTTTCGGCCAACTATTCCTCTGGCCTTCGTCAGATGATCAACCGCGACAGGATAAAAATGCTGAATCTCTTAACCGTATGCCCAGTAATTAATGCATGTATTACCAGTGAGCATTGTCTGAAGATAGCGGTTTCAATCCTACCCAAAGCCGGCCAGAGGATTAATTAACCAAAACGTGGTGAAACAACAACAACTATACAAGGCAGTAATTACTGAGGATACAGTCAAGACTCAGAATCCCTATCCTGTCACGATTAACCACCTGATGAAGTCCAGAGGAATAGTTGGCCGAAACGTCGTGAAACAAAAACTATGAAGATAACGGTCCTCAAATGAATGAATCTAACTCACTATATTACGATGTTTTAACTATGTAATTTTTTGGATGTAAATAGCATAAAAGATTTCTGTATGTATGCACTTATGTTGCCGTGCTGAAATGTTATTTAAGAAGCCATTCTTAACATGGGGAGGGTGTTTTGCAATTATTCTGTACTTTCACCTAACAACCTGATAAAAATATATTATAGAGCTTGAATTTAACTTGAAAATGCTATTTAAAAAAAAAAAAAAAATGGCACTGTAACATACTTAATGATTTGCTGAGAATTTTTAATTTTTTCGAGGAGTTAATAAAACATTTCTTACTTCCCTTTCGTTATGATGAAAGAAGGAGAAAGTATCGACCGTTAAATGTTTTATCAGGAATAATTTTTTTTATTCTTTACATGGAGGCCACCACTTATCAAGGCCTGGAAGCCACTCAGGGATAAGGGTTATTGCGTGTACAGTAATCAATGGGATAGTATTGGAGATCTGATAAAGTGTCTTAAGTCAGGAATTTGTTTATGTTGGACTTGAAGACACCCAAGTTGGAAAACAGGCAATCGGAAGAGAGTTCCACAGTCGTGCACTTTAAAGAAAGAAGCTCTGCTCATGGAATCCAAGTGTAGATTCCATGAGCGGAGCTTCTTTCTTTTTTAGAAAGAACTATTGTGGAATAAAATATATTCCTCTTGGTAACATAATGGTTGAGGGGATGGAAAAATAAGATGATTTGAATTGGGTATTGATATATCACACATATTGCTATTTGGGTCTGACTTTAAAAAAAATCTACAAGATAACTTTATATGTTGTGATAATTCGAGCTCATTAATCTGTCAATATTCTACAGTTGGCATTTGTGCTTGCCCATTCCCTCTGCTATAAAAGCATAATGTAACCTTGAAAAGTTTGAATCGTTGATCATTAAATGAGTTTCATGTTACTTGCTGTGTGGAATATGACTTTTTAATTGCAAATGTCTCAACTAGCAAAACGCACGGTTTATTTAATCCCAACAAATCAAATGCAAACTAAGTTTTACGTTTTCATTAATGTAACCCTGACCTTCTTCAAATGCATATTTCTGAACTCTGCAGCCTAAACAGAAGTTCAAACCAAACCCTTTAATTCGTGAGTAGATTGTTCCTATTCCAGCAGCCATGATCTGGTAGAAATCTTTACTATTCTTGGTTATTATCGTCTGTAGTCTGGATTGAACCATCAACCTCTAAATTGTATAAATTATCAAGCCTCCAAAGAAAAGGTTAGTTTATGATCTAGTCGTTCCTACCAGACAGGGCTGCTCAGACATTGTTTTGCAGGCCAAAATGCTCTTTTTAGATACTGGCTTTTTGATCACCTACCGTCGGACCTTGTGTCATAATAAATACCATATGATACAATAAGAGGTTAATGTAGTTTTCTTGAAGCATTGTTTAGTGTGTATATAAGGTAAATTTAGGTTTATAAGAGTCAATACAATGCAGAGGTATAGAAGATAGACACAAACTGAAGCTTACTGTTACTTCTCTGCATTTTATTGCAACCGATAAACTTGTATTTCGTTTTATATATTTTGCTATTAGTCAAAAGGATGGTTTTTATAAATAAAAACTTTTTTTTTTTAAATGAATTATATAAAAAAGAAATGTCTTTTCTTTGAAGTAACTCAACCATTTAGTCAACATGTTTTACCATCTCCCTCCCATTTTAATTTCCAGATATGTATTTAACATAGTTATCGGTTAACGTGGTTGACCACTGGAACGTGACTGATATTTGCACACAGTAATCCGTTCGTTATTCTGCTTCGATACGTTTCCCACTTATTTATTTGTTATGCTTGTCTTGTACAAATAATATCTACTTCATCAAACTTGTTTTTAGACCACGTGCCTCCAAGTTGAGCTGACTTCCAAAAAAGCCTGAAAACACTTAATAATGTAGGCAAAACGCAGCTCCAATGTACCCAATTCACAAAAAACAAATCTAAATTTGTGATGACATAGTGCTATGACAACACAAAATTTGTGATGACATAGTGCTATGACAACAGCATATTCTTTTCATTGTTTTGACTCTTGAGTATATATCCGACACAGACACAATTAATCAACCGAGAACCATATCACTATATAAAAACATAAGATATCAATTGATATATACCCGAGAATCAAAATTAGGAAAAGAATATGCTCTTCTCCCTAGCCCTATTTATCACAACTTTCTTATTTGTTGTTGTTGTTGTTGTGGAGAAATGCATTTCAAACTTGCTCATTTATTACTAGCAGGACCTGTGGAAATTCCGCAGAATGAGAAATATATTTAATCAATAAACATGTTTTAATAAAGCTGATATTTTTCTGGATCGTGCAAAAAATTAGTTTTTCAAACAGAAAATCCAATAACACACACAGTAAATATAAGTTTATTAGTATTTTTGAAAACAGTGTCTATTTTATCTTAAACCTAAAACTGAACCAAATAAAATGAATTAATAAGTACCAATAAATACTCAAAAAGTAATATTATGCTACATAGTTCAATGCAAATAATGAAATCTCATTGTTAGAGATAATCTTTTATTCCTTCTGTCCAGCACCTCTGGGCAAACAATGTTCTTTTTATTTCCATGTGTATTTTGGATGTTCCCTTTTTTATGTAACGATTTAGTAACTTTTTTCTTTGTAGAACCGCTGCACATCAAAATTACAAGTTCCGTTCTCACACTACTACAGGTCCTGGATATGACCTTAAACTATATCCAGTGGTGAGGCCCCAGCTTGCGGGCTTTAGGGAGTGTGGAGCCACCCTTTAATTACCATTGCTCCCAGGTCCACTCTGACCCGGAGTGGTAGTACCTGTTAGGGTCCCAACTATGGGTTAAATAGAAACCGACTTGAAAACAACAAATATATTCTATTAAAAAATTTTTCTTCAAAATCTTTGGATTCGGCATTAAATAACCCGAAAAGGGTTGATATGCCGTAAAACAAAAACAACCAACCAACCAACCACACTACTACAACAACGATCATATATTATGATATTAAAAAATGAGGCTACATGAAAGGGTGGTCACTCTCATATTCTTGGTCAGGGTTGCCAGATTGGCCATTTTTTTTTTTTTTTTTTTTTTTTTTTTTAAGGCAAAATTTCATGAAGTTGGCCTTTTTCAAAGCATAAGGAAGGCACAAGCATAATATAAAGATGCTTGTCTTAGAATAATGCCGTATTCTATGGTTAGGATATTATACTAGATTATTTTACCTTGGACATAAAAATCTATACTTTAAACTATGTTCAATGGAAGAAACAAATTCTTATGTTAACATGATTCGCTTGTATCTAATCTAACGTGCTCATAAAACCATGTACCTTTACTGCGTTTCTGTCCCACTGCGAAAAGATGTGACTCAAGAGTCAGAAAGTGATATTCAAAAGTCAGCGCTCCAGAGAAGGAGCAGTCTGACCTTGCAAAAGATATGTGCAGCCCCGTAGACATTTCCTGACAGAGGCACCTCAAGCGATTAGCAATAAACTAACCCCATTCCCTAAAGAGAAAAGGCAAAGCCTGGAAGTGTGAACCTTCCAGAACTGTGCAAAGACTTCCAAGAAAGGCTGTAACAGTTAATAACGGAGGTAAAATGCAGTTCCTGATGTCTCTCTCAGAAAACCCAATGTCATTGGTCAAATAAAAATTTGTGATAATTTAGAATAACTTTTCTATTTGTTATCCAGCAGCAATAGCATGCATGGAACGGTTAATGCCATTTGAAAGCTTCCAAACTTTTGTCGTACTGTTATAACATGATCAGCCGGTCACTGGTGTATGACCGACACACGTGTTATACTAAATGTCTTAGAAGTGGTCTCGTGAAGATGGCCAGTCATTAGGGTCTTTAAGAAGAAAAGTATACCTGAGATGTTGGATGTGGCTGTGTGGCTCCTTCTCCCAGGAAACGTCTTGATTCCTGGTGACATTCGGGTTGGAATCTTCCTTTTCTTCATGACCGCCTCGTTCTTTAATAAAGGCATTTATGGCAGACACAAATAAACGACACGTGACACAATTGTAATATATATTGTATAATCGTAACTATTTATTTTACAAAAAATATATTGCCATACAATATACACATAATTAATTTTTACAATTAAACCTAGGCAGTAGGCTTTTCAAAACTAACTAATCTACCCTAACTAGTGTTGAGAGAGGAGGTGCCCCCCTCCTTACAGAGAGACAGAAATATTCGTGCTCACCTCATGACGGTCCGTGCAGAAAGAGGGCGATCTAGAAAGGGAATTCTGGAAATGCATTTCTTTGTGTCTCTACGTTCATGGCCAAATCACCACTCGGCCATGGTGTAGAGTGTGTTAGAAACCGTGGCACTTGCGATATAGTGCCACACTGTTTCATGCGCAGAGCTTGGGTTTATTTGTATCGGATGGTTTTCAGTTATGCATACAAATATGATGCAAACAATTTAAACTGCACAAAATGCAAATAGAGAAAGAATGAAACCAAACGAACGGCATGGTAAAAAAACAAACAAAAAAACTTTACATTAATTGGTCATTTTTGCAACATACCCAAATGAATAGAAATTAAAAAAAAAAATAAAAAGTATGGACACCAATAAATCTTTGCCTTTTTATTCAATCGTCCAAGATGTTAAAAACTTTTGAAGCTGAGTTCAACAACATTATCGAGGGAGACGGGAATATTGGGAATATTATTCCTGGAGGAAGAACTCTTCCCTCATTTACTTCTATCTTGTTCTATCCTTAGGCGTGAACACTTATGACCCAGGTCCTCTCCCTACGTGATTTTTGGCATTCCCATTTGTTTTTCCTATTCTCTCGGAATTCATTCATTACAAATGTCCATCTCTCGTCTAGATTTCGAAAGGTGACATTCTCATTTGTCTTTAGTCGTTAACAGGCGTCTTTTTCTTGCACATATAGCCGGATGGCCTGCGTAATGAGCATATCGCGTCACTCAGCTTTTCTATCATTGCATCATTTCTAGTGTTGGAACGATTAATCCGAATCAGGAATCTGAAAAATGGGAACTTTTTGGGGTATCGGAAAATTTTGTGCCTATTTCCGATGCCAAAAACGATTCTTTAAATTGTCATATTTATTTGAATTTCTTTAAAGCAAAATGTAACGTTGGTGATAGTAATGTTAAAATAATCAATATTTATTGATTTTAACCAATCAGTAAAATCAAAATCTATAGATCACCCCTCACGAGTATATTTTTATTTTTACATTTAAATATCTTCACATTTAACACATGTTTTTATGATAACTGGCGAAAAAAACAACAACTTTATAGCTAAATATTTAGTGATTTATAAAAAAAAAAACAAGTTTATAGCTAAATATTTAGTGATTTATAAAAAAAACTGGAATCTGTAATTGTATCGGAATTGGGAAAAGTATTAGAATCGTCCCATCACTAAATATTACATGCTCATGTTTTGATACCATATGTCGTGACGGGCATTGAACACTTTCGGTTTAATGGACATCGTTAATTTTCTATTCTTGATGTTGTATACCTTGGAAAAGGCTTTTTGTCCAGATGCTTAATGTTAAATATATTACTAGCTGGACGTGCGGCGTTGCCCGGTCTTACAATACGTTTAAACATGATATTTTAATTTATGCAGATTGCGTATGTATTATTATAGAATCAACCATCTGTTGATTATTATATATTAGGAGGAATAATTTGTCCGGTAGACTAATTTCCCCCCAAAAGTAAAATAAAATTTAAAAAACATGTCAGTTGAAAGTTGGGCTTGACGATAAATGTCTTGGAAAGTCACTTCTGATTAATGATTAGTTTTAAGATAAGCAAACGAAGAAATGATTTATGGTGTTTTTTTTAAATGGTACATCTTTTATCGTAAATTGAATTCATTAATAAGAAAAAAATTGAAATATAATGGTGAGGTACAACTGGGCTTGAACAAGAGATCATTCGATTTGTAGTCGAATGCACTACCACTGAGCTAGATTTCCAGATATCAAATTTTTTTTTTTTTTTAAAGAAGAAATTATTTTTTGAGATTTTATTATCTCCCTTGCCAGTGTAACGTAAAATATTGTTTATTATGAGAAATAAAGACTTTTTAGGATCGGATTTTTCGACTTTCGCTATTTATCGGATTAATTTCTGTACAAAACATATCTAAGAACACTGCCAGACATACAAATTAGAATTGTGTGAAATTTGCAAAAGATAAGCTCAGCCGTTTCAGAACCTATAAGGGATTACCACATCAATCCTCTATTGTTTTTTTTTTATTTTTAAGCTCTCTATTTACCTGCCTCTCCACAAGGGCTGAATGTGTGGTGATTATTAAAAAAAAACAAAAAAAAAAACAAACGCAAGGCTACTGCTCATGGTTACAAAGAGTTTGGTGAAGCTTTTCACAGTTCCCTTCTTATGCTCATTAAATGATGGAAATGTACACCGGCCCCCTCCCCAATAAACTAAAAACTAGCTACATTTCTAAGCATGGATCCCACCAGTAGATCAACTGGATGACTTGATGTGAAGATTTATTATAGTTTATGCCTCGGATGGTTTAACTTTGTGCTGCTTCTTTGCCGCCGCCAAAAGTGCGTTAGCCCCCCCCCCAGCATTTTTTATGTCGTTTGCATGCATGGTTTCCTATCTCAGCCATATTAATTCTTTTGCCAAAGAATGAAGAATAAGTTCTGCTTGAATTGCAATCTAAGCACTATTATATATAAAAAATAAAAAAAATAAAATAACACATTTATCCCTAAAGGATGAAGGAAACCATTTGATAGGTTTTTTTTTTTATCTTTGCTTCATGACGGCTAATAAATGTCTTCAACAAAAATTCCTTCAGTTCTGTTGACTTTCTCTAAAGAATGGGTGGTTGTCCAAAATTCCTGCTATATTAAAAGATAAAAAACACTGAAAGATCATTATGATGTATGTACCTGTCATGAAAGATCATATTCCTAAAATCACAAAAATTGACCCAAGTCATATATAATTTTTTTTATCATTTTAAGTGATTAATGGTAAACCTGAGCTTATCTCCCTTTATAGCAAAATGAAATACTTCATCGCTTTTTCATAAAATTTGATTTTCTTTGTTAAAAAAATAAAAAATCTACTTGATCAATTTACATGATTTTTGGAATATGGCATTTTTGTTCCATCATGGATACGTGCATCATACAGATTTTTCTTTATTGTTTTTATTTTTTTTATAGAGAGGTGAATTCTGGAGAAGAATACAAAAACGAGATCCTCAACAAATCCTTGATACTCTCCATGTTAAGAATGGCTCGCTAATAATTTTATTTCAGCACGATCTGTAAACTGCACAAGTACCGATTCCAAAGTTCAACAAGACATAGGCAAAAATTATTTTTACCAGCTGAAGAAAACCATAACACAATCTGATTTTACTTTCTGGTTTCCTTTCATTGGATCCTATGGTACACACTCCTAAACAATACCTTTACTTTTGAGAGAGGTTGGTTTATTGCTGGTTGCTTGAGACGCCCCCTACTTGGAATGTCAAGTCTATTCTCTGCTATTTTTATATTCTTCCAGGGTGCTACATCCTTAGAAGCCATTAAACTTGCTTAATGCTTAACCTTGCTGCCTGTACTTAAAACAGGTACCCTCTCTCCCCTCTCTTAGAAAAGGAGGTGATGTGGGGCAAGGATTGTTTGTCCATGTGTTTGTGTGTCTCTCTTTCCAGCATTAAAAGTTTGTGGTGCTTCTTTGACTTGAGATTTCAACCAGCTCAAAATCAGCCAATCAGCTACTGTCTGCATTCCTTCCACTCTTCTGTTATAGAAACGTTGGTGATTGTTCCATAATAGTTAGACCTCAACACGCTACCCATCTAAGAAAAAAAAAAAAAAAATACTCCCTACCTCAACGTCACTTAAAGGACTTAAGAACTGCTGGAACAGAAATTGTTTTTATGCATGCTATAAACACACACATATACACACTTCATGTTTCACTTTTCTCACGCATTTAAAAAAAAAAAAAAAAAAAAAACAGTTTTCAATTAGCAAAGATAGTGAATATTAGTGGATCTGATGTCACCATCATATAAATATTTTTATTTCACAAATTTTGAAACAAATTGTTCCCAAATCAAATTATACTGCCTAACTACTAAAACACAATTTTAAAAACATTTAAAAAAAAAAACCCAAAAAACATTTTGATTTGGAGAAATACTAATTCCACGATTTCTACATCAAATTTTTATTGTATCTCTACATTGAATGAATAGACAAGTTTTTGGATTTTTGTTGATGCATTGCATTCACCTTAAGCGGGTTTAACTGGCTTACTCCAAATGAGGGAATATAAATTCACAGGCAATCCCTAGTCATATACGGCATAATCACGTTGACACACCGGTTCCCGCTAAACCACCGAAGTTAAACACCGTTGAGCCTGGTCATTACTAAAATGGGTGACCAATTTGGGAATTCCAGGCGCTGTATGTAGGAGGACGTCGACACCTCCCCTAATGGGGATATACATGTGACTGGGGACTGCTTGTGAATTTCATACTGCTATGGAGCTTCTTCCTTTGGAGGAAGCTGGTTAAACCTAAATAGGGTTAGTGCTGTTTCACACAATCCCCAGTTGCCTGTAATGTTTGCATTTTTTTGATTTTTGTTGATGCATTACATTCACTCTAAGTGGGTTTAACCAGCTTACTCCAAAGGAGGGAGTTCGAGGGAATATAAATTCACAAGCAATCCCCAGTCATATACGGCATAATCAGACAGCTTGATCTGGTAGCATCAGATGCCCTAACAGATATTACCACTTTGAGCCAAAGTGGACTCGAAAGCAATGGTGACTAAAGGGCAACTCTACATTCCCCAAGGCCCCCAAATGGGGCCTCAGCACTGGATGTGTTTTAAAATCATACCAAGGGCAGTTTTTGAATTAGTAGATTGCTAATTGATGAGGAAAGGAGATAACATGAAATACCTTCACATATAGATTTAAAAAAAAAAAATCTTCATATCAACCTTGATTTTGTGACCTTGAAAATGCCAGTTTTATGAACCCCTAATTGGTAATGACTCCTTAAAGTGGCCTGTAATTGGAATGAACCGATTTTAAATGTTCTACAAAGAAATCGGCTGTCATGCAAAGAATTTTAATTATCTATTTTTTAGTGTAACTGACTAATGCTACTCATGAGAGCGTTGTGTGTGTTGCCAGCGTTGGGTTTTGTGCTATCTGATCAGTCTGTCTGAAGATACTTGCTTTCTGAACAAGAAAGCACCAAACATTGATGTCATTGCTATTTTTTTTTTCTTTCTGTTTGCAAAACTCAGCCTTGTTCTGCAAAGTCAACGACAGTTGTTTTTTCCCCCCCTACAAAACAATCAATACAAATACTGGATAAATATTTAAAACTATAGAACTTGAAGGATAAAAATTTCTTCCAACATTACTGGATTCTGTATTAAATGACCGGAAAAGGGTTGACATGCCGTAAAACAAAAGAACAAAACCACTTTCTCCAGAGGGACCAAGTGAAGGTTGCCAACGTCTCTTAGTGAAATTGATTTTTTTTTCTGTGGAATGAACCGGATTTGAATTTTGAACACCCAGGTTGTCAGTTCGTGTCGTTAACCATTGAGCTATTAATATATTTAAATGAAGAGGGCATTTAATAAGAGAAATAATGTAATTAAGTCTTGTATTGTATTGGTTTTTAGAAGAGTTGGCTAGGATTTTTAAGGCTTGGAAGGGATGGAGCAACAACTATTTAGCTTTCAAATGAGTTAGATTTATCTGAATAGTTCCACGCGATAAATGTCACTTTAAAAAAAAAAAATTTTTTTTGTTTTTTTATTTGTGCAGTTTGCGTGTATTTTGGATGTCAAGTGTTTAATTTCTGATTCTTTTCTTCAATGTTAACCGTAAACCTTTGGTGTTCTCTTGGAATTTACGATTGTATCGCAGAGCTTATCTTAAGCTAACACAAAATGCTAATAAGGAAGTACGGAGGGGTCGGGGGGGGGGTCGTATGAAATAAATTTCATGATTAAAACTAAACTTTTTTTTCACAATTTTTGTTTGCTTTTTTTTTTTTTTTTTTTTCAAATTGACTGGAATGTCTTTTTTTTTATTTTTTATTTTTTTCTGTCACTCATACTTATCAGGTGACTACGAATCTACAAATATTTTCGGTTTGTTTATGTCTCCCTCCACGCAGATCTGATAACTTGACAATAATTCCATTGAACGTTCCACCAATATGTCCTGTAAAGTTTTGGTTTTAGTCGGGTGCGGAGGCGTAAACAAGTGTCGACTTTTGAAACTTATCAACAAAATACCAAAATTTTCAAAATTATTTAAATTTTCTGCTGACAAAAGCTATCTTATGGATACATGAAGCAATTTTATTCAAATCTCAAAAGCGCCTGTCCATGTCAGCCCCCCCCCATATCTCATGTTTCAGGAATTTAAATATTAACAGATTGTTTTGATACTATATTCTTTAAAACGATGCGGGCTGAATTATATATATGTATTCCAGAACTGTATAAAATTTACAGTGGTAAAAATAAAAAAAAATTTAAAAAAAAACTATGTTGATCTCTGGTACCCCCTTGCCAAACTTTCACAAAAACACCCAACTAGCTACAACCATTATATATATATATATATATATATATATATATATATATATATATATATGATATTCCCCACTCTCTATCTGTGGCTAAATGTAAACGCAGATTCCATGAATGAAGCTTCTTTCCCAGAACTGCCTGCCTTTGGAACACTGTTCTGCTGGCATGCTTCCCAGTTAAATACAACATGGTAGTCTTCAAATCTAATGTCAACAAGTTCCTGTTCAGCCGTCACCATAAATAATCAAATTTTACCGAATTTACACCATAAGTGATTACTAGGGCTATGACAAGAGACTATTCTTTTCATTATTTTGACTCTCGAGTATATATCAGTTAATATTTTATGTGTTTTTAGATAGAATGATGATTCTCAACTGATTAACTGTGTCGGATATATACTGGAGAGTCAAAACAATGAAAAGAATATTCCCTTGTCATAGCTCTAGTGATTACTACACTACCACTTTACACTAATTAACCCTTATCCTTGAGTGGTCTTCAGGCCTTAACAAAAAACAATTTTCACATTTTTATACATTTCGGGTAGTTAAGATGCTATCAGTATCCAGTGATAGGCAATATCAAGGAACTTCCTATGCCTGATCTCCATGTGGCTTGATCTAGAATTGACACCAATTAGGTTGTGTGTATTTATATTGCTTCTGACGCACTGAAGCCAGGTCTGCAGAACAGCAAAGCAAAGACAGGTTGAAAAAAAAAAAATACCTTAAATTTTGACAGGAATGTGCTTAGATGTAAGGATTTAGCAGTAGCAGCAGCAGCTACTTGACAGATGTTGAGGAGGGCATCACTCCTTTCCATGGATTGCTCCACTTATCCTTGATCCCAACTCTATAATGTTGAATGTTTGACAAAGAGGCACGAAGTACCATTTTTTATTTTATTTTATATTTTTATTGTGTATTTAATCTTTGGTAAGACTCAACCAATGATTGAATTTTTCAAGCACACTAACCATTATGTTGAATATCGATTCTTGCTGATGGGGGCTACTCTAGAGCTCTAGAGTGCATTTCCTGTGTTCTGACTTTTCCAAATCTCACCTAACCTTGTATCCAACCTCCTGGAGAAACCATACTATGTATGTGTTCTGCAAGTTAAACAGTACGAACACTTTATGCCAAATCTCGCTTGAGTTGCCAAATATGGTTCACAACACCAGGTCGGAATTGATGGTGGTGGTTTATATTTTCCTTGATTGACTTCAGTTGGAGAAAATTCATGGGGTGGAGTTGAGGGAGGGGATTTTAATTGTAAATACAGAATTATATCATACGCACGCACGCACACACACACTGTAATTGGATTGAAATTCTACCAGTATGTATATGTAATATATAATTCCCCCCCCCCACACACACACCCACTCGGCCATTATTTAAGTTTAATGAAGTCTTTGCCAACAGTTTTTGCATAGAATTCGAACATATTTCTGTTTGTGCGGAAAAGTTTCGCTTCCTGTTATTCTTGTAATCTCTTTTACCACTCCTTCGTTTTAAAAGGAATTTTAAATTGTAGGAAGTTAATAATTAGCATGGCTTCTTTGCCGCCTCACCGATCGTGCATTTCTTTCCTGCTTGTTTGTCTACCCCCTTCCCCCTCACACAAGGAGTGGAAACATGCGAAGAGAACTGTCTGAAAAGTAACAGGATTACTGTCACAAACCATTTGTTCCAATTCCAAACTAAATGCATGTCTGCTTCAAAATCCCATGCGTTTAATGCACTCGGATGTCCTCTTCATGGCAAGCATGCAAAACAATATACGCCATAATCACCTTGACAACCGCTTCTCAGTTCACCAAAGTTAAACAACATTGAGTCTGGTCAGTACCAGATGGGTGACCATTTGGTACTGACCAGGTGTTATATGTAGGAGGACATCTCCATGCAAGAATTGCAAAAATCTAACACCCTCATCTCTTTTGACAGTGATATACAAGTCACTGGGGATAGTCTGTGAATTAATTATTCCCTTGACCCTTCCTCCTTCGGAGGAAGTCGGTTTAACCCACTTGAGATGAATGCCATATAACACCAACCAATCAATTAAAGTTTGCGAGTAACTCTTGAAGTATCTTCATTTTCTTTTCCTATCAATGCTGGCATTCCTTAGAGTTTTATTCGAGGTCCAACACTGTTTCTCCTCTTAATAAATGGTCTTCCAGAGAATATTAAGTTGATCTGGGTTCAATTATGGATGAGGGTAAGAAAACACTGGTTTCGTTTAATCCTGTTAAGACTCAGCTGTTGTCTTTCAATCGTAGGCGTGTCCCTTTTTCTTTCCTGATATTCTTATGGATAGCTCTGGTCTCAATGAGAGATCGACTCTAAAACTTTGTCTTTCTTTCTCATCAAATCTTTCTTGGAATCTGTATATTAAACACACCAAAGTCAATAGATATCTCCCATGCTTGCAAAAATCAGCTTTCATTCTTGTTAGCTACTTACATCAAGTGGCTTCATGCCTTGTCTCCAGTGATTTCCATAAAGAAATGACCACACTAACTCTTATGGCCTTAGCAGAACGCTAAGCTTGACATGCCTGGTCTGTTATGCATTACGAAACTGGACACGCTTGATTTTTATACTTCTTGTGTGTGTGTGTGTGTGTGTGTGCATCAGGGTTAGGAGATACAAAGAAAAACTGCAAAGTCGAAGGTTTTAGATTTGAATGAAAAAAAAAAAAAAAAAATCCAAATCCTGATTCCGCAATCCCAGATGGGGGAGCTCTGGGGGCTCTTGTTTAGGAGCAAAGTGTATGATCTGTTCTGATATTACACTTAGTTTTTTTTTTTTTTCTCTCCTTGCTTGGTAAAGGAAAAATCCTGGGCACTTTTTACAATACACTACAACCCGAAAAAGTAGTAACAAATATATACAAAAAAAAAAAAAAATCTTACCAAAGGCAAGATGAGTTACTCTTCTATTTACCTGAATAATTAATACTAATTAAAAAAAAAAAAAAAACACCCAATAAACGATACAGTTACATTTAATGTATAGATTTCTATAAGTATTTTTGTTTTATTTTTGGAGTTTTGAGCGGGTATCGAGATTTCAGAAATACACTCTTATGTCTATCATCTTGTTTTAATATAAGCGCTCAGCACTACCTGTTTCAAACGTAAACACTTTGACATTCCAAAAAGTTATCGAGGTAGGTAGAAGAGTAACTTTAGTGTAACATTTATTATATGTTTGTTTTTTGACCACTTTTTCGCTTAGTTGTTTATCGTAGAAAAAAAATGTGTGAAATCGTTCTAGACCAAGGCAACTATTTTCCTTCTGTCCAGGTGTCCATTTTTAAGAAGTTGTTGGACCCCCCCCCCCCATTAAAAACCAATATTGTGTCTAATCCTCCGTTGATGGGAAACTAAGTAAATAGGTACCCTTATCGCTCTCTGGCAGATGCTTTTTTTTTTTTTTTTTCCTTTTTTTCCCTTTTCCTTCCTTTTTTTCCCTTTTCCTTTCTTTTTCTTTTCTTTTTCTTTTTTATTTAAAAAAAAAAAATTTTTTTTTTTCTTTTTCTGTGATCATATTTTGATTGGAATGTTTATTGAAGAACATTCCGGAAAACAAAAATATTTAAAAACTGGAAAATTCTATAAAAAAACAAAAAAAAAACAAAAAACAAAAATAAACTGCCATCTTTACCTGATGGTACCTAATACTGCTGAACTCCCCCCTCCCCGTCTTCGTGTCTGTCATCTCTCCCTCTCCTTCCCTCCCACCAGGTAAATCAGCTCCTGAACCTTCCTTCCTCCACCACACAACCATAAGCCTATTCTCTCCGTAGACTTCTGTCCCTATCTTATTACTCAACAGATGGATACAGCCGGTGTTAAGGGCTTTCTATCCCCTTATATGGTTCAGATACCAATGGTAGAACAGTGAAGAACCGGATGAAGCTAAGGCACGAGGAGGAGGAGGAGGGGGTCCTCTCATGAGATATTGGATATGCTATCATTCTTTTGCCAGCCTCTTCCTCACCTTTTCTCTTGCATCTACTCCCCCACCTTTCCCTGCCTCCGAATCCACCCTGATCTGCTACCCTCCTGTAAAGTAAATCAGTGAAGCCTTTACAGGCCATTCTTACCAGCATCTTTTTCTCCTGCTGCCTGGTTTCTTCATCTTTAGAATTGCGCGTGCGCGTTTTTGTTATAGAGGGTGGGGGTATATAAAAAAAAAACCCAAAAAACGAATACCTCTTGTCTTTCTCTCCTCATCCCCTTTTCTGAAATGGTATACAGAAAACGTGTCATCTATTTGTAGAGAGGATGAAAAAGAAAGAAAAAAAAAAAGCTGACATTTGGCTATCAAACATTCTTTTATTTAACGTTTACCAATTCCCTCCTCCTCCTCCTCCCTCATATGCTGCATTCATTTCTTCCATCGGTATTTACTCCCTCATCCTCATCCACTACACATTCATGCATTCAGGTAGGATATGACACAAGGTCAGTTTAAATTGGAGCACCCATCACCTTTCCACAGTCAGGGTCATTAAAAAAGATATCCCTTTTGCCCTTTTTAACATTGCTCCAGATTTTAGCAGCCCTTACACCCAAATATGGACACGGATACTAAACTTTGATCAAAGAGATTAGCGTCGTCTTCGATGTATTCCACCTTTTGATTTCGTGAATTGATGAATTTTATTTGCAAAACTTGATCCATCCACTCTCTCACTATATCGCCATCTTTAATGTTCCCATTATATACAGATCAAACTGATTGTGTTGCTGTTGGCCTGCGTTATAGTCTTCTGAAGTCCATCTGTGATGAAAAGTTACCTGAGGTGCTGAGGTGCTCCTATTAAAATATGCCAGTCAGGCTGTTAAGGCATTTTTCCCCTGGATTAAATAAAGGGTTCTGTTCAAAATTCTGTGCAGTTTCAAAAATTTGACAGGGTAAACCTAAAGATGGTCGGAGGTTACATCGGCCAAAACGTATAAATAACACTCGAGATAAGAATAGTGGTACGAATAATTCAAATACAAACTTGATTTAAAAAAAAAATACCCAAATTATTTTATTTTTAGTCTCTTTTTCTGTTTTTCCTTTGATTTTTGTTTTTCTTTCATTCTTTTTATTGCTTTCTTTTCCGTTCTCTTTTTTCTTTTTTTCGTTTTTTTTTTCTTTTTCGTTTTTCTTTTCTTTTTTCTTTTTCGTTTTTCTTTTCGTTTTTCTTTTCGTTTTTCTTTTCTTTTTTCTTTTTCGTTTTTCTTTTCTTTTTTCTTTTCTTTTTTTCTTTTTCCTTTTCTTTTTTCTTTTTCCTTTTCTTTTTTCTTTTTCGTTTTTCTTTTTCGTTTTTCTTTTTCTTTTTAGTTTTTATTTTTCTTTTCTTTCTTTTCTTTTCTTTCTTTTCTTTTTTACTTTTCTTTTTTCTTTTCCTTTTTCTTTCCTTTATTTCCTCTTTCTTTCTTATATCTTTATTTCTTTCTTTCTTATATCTTTATTTCTTTCTTTCTTATATCTTTATTTCTTTCTTTCTTATATCTTTATTTCTTTCTTTCTTATATCTTTATTTCTTTCTTTCTTATATCTTTATTTCTTTCTTTCTTATATCTTTATTTCTTTCTTATATCTTTATTTCTTTCTTATATCTTTATTTCTTTCTTATATCTTTATTTCTTTCTGTCTTATATCTTTATTTCTTTTCTGTCTTATATCTTTATTTCTTTTCTGTCTTATTTCTTTGTCTTTTTCTTTTCTTTTTCTTTCTTTTCTTTTCATTTTTTCTTTTTTATATTTTTTAATTTTTTTCTTTCTTTTCTATCCTTTTTTTTTTTTTTTTTTTAAATCTCTGGGCAACGCCAGATTTCTTATAAGTTTTCTAATTTTCTTCATTAAAGAAGATAACGTAAGATTCCAATGTCCAAAGTTTCTTTTTTTGTATTTTTATAGTTAATTGGTGATAAAAATTTATGAAAGAATGTTTCGGTTAAAGGTCTCGTGTTTATAAAGTGATAAAAGTCAGAATAAAATAAAGCCTGTATTATTGGCACTAACCCATTTAAGGTCATGGTGAGTTACAACATGGCATTTATATCAGAAGATCTTTTCGTCTTGTTGCTGTGAAATAGTTGACGATGAAAATAATCTTCTTCTTGATAAGAGTTTTCTCCTCTTTTTATATTTTCTTACGTTACTTTTTGCAAAGTTTGAACAAAGACTCTTTCAGAATGTGAGAGAAGTGTAATAAATATTACAAGTTCATAAAATAATTACTCCACCGTCTTCTTACATGCCCGTACTTCCTAGGCTTTCGGTGGGGGAGAGTAACAGGAAACTTGGTTGGTTTGGTCACATTGAAATAATAGACTTCTGTGACGAGTAGATGTAGACCAGTTGGGCTAACAGGGCCAGTTAGCAGGGGAAAAAAGTTGGAAGACGTGATGATGGTTTTGAGAGATAGATCTGGATAGATAGGTTAGTTTGGATGTCAATTTCTTATAGCCACTTAACACACATCAAGTTAAAACATCCTAGTCAATTTCTTTTTTTTTTTTTCCCTATGATTAACTGTCCTAAAAAGCTAGAATGACCTGGAAATAAATCATTTTATGTTAAATTTCACGTGTGGGGTTGGAAAATTAGTAGTTGGAGTATATGTTGGGAAATTCATCTTGATTTTAGTTTTCTTTTTTTTTCATTGGCTACACACGCACATACATATATATATATATATATATATATATATATATATATGCCTTTTTTTATTTAAGTTTTAGTTCTTCGTTGAAAAATTACTTTGTAAGTCATTTAATCACTTGCAATCGCTGAATCTTGGTTTCTCGAACTCACAATAGTCTAAAGTTTTCAGGAATCATCAGTTGTTTACCATGAAACCCTGTTCTGGAAATTTAAAAACAAAATAGTATAATTAAATCATGGCTCCCCAGCAGTTTTGGTCAAACACCACCTCCATAAAGAAAAAAATACTCTGAATATTAGATCCAGTTTTATTTTTTTGCTCCAAATTAATTAGGCTAATCTATTCGTGTTACACACACGTACTATTTTTGAATAGTTATTATTACTTACAGACACAAGGGTTTCATGTTCATGCAATGTTAAATGTAGGAGGTGCTAATTTACTGCCAGTTTGAAAGATTCAAACCTAATTACAGTCACCTTTGACTTTCTGATATTCAACTCCTAGGCCACTATCAATTAACATTGGAAAGTTTGTTACTAATCTTTAATGCCGTATGCCGGGCTTCTACTCTGTGTGTATGTGTACACACACACATATTTCTGGTAAGAACAGATATAAACAGAAACTGAGGAGAATTCG
Organism: Euprymna scolopes; assembly: GCF_053919585.1. NCBI lineage: Eukaryota > Metazoa > Mollusca > Cephalopoda > Sepiida > Sepiolidae > Euprymna > Euprymna scolopes. The sequence continues at coordinate 86,302,247 of NC_136512.1, forward strand.
ATATTTTATTTTACCATAAACTGGTCCCCTAATATCAGATTTGAAACCGACGATACCGATGTTTTTCTGTCCTTCTGTAAAATTAAAAAAGTAAATGTACACATGTATATTACAAATCCGATATAAGGGGATCAGTTTATGATCTCAAAAATATCTGACTTTCTTCAGCCTCTGTTTATATCTGCAATAACTTAGGATGTACAACAAACCTAAACAAAGCTTCTTTTTGAGAACTGCACGCCTGTGGAACTCTTCCGTTTTCCTGCTTTCCAGCTGACAACAATTTGATTGTCTTCAAGTCCAATGTAAAAAAGTTCTTGATGAACCGTCCACCTAAGTAATCCAATTCACAAAATTTCCACTTATGTTTACTACGCTATAATCACATTGACTAATGTATGCCCTCTAACTTTTATCCCCGAGTGGCCTCCAGGCCTTGATAAGTAATGATTCCTGTGTAAAAACAAAAAAGAAAAAAATTGCAAACGAAATCATATGAATTATTCGGACTACTGTTTTCATATTGGACGTTATTCTCGCAAATAATTCAGCTATGTTATAATCAGTTGTAAGGGGCAGTTTTCTGGAGATTGAAGGTTCAATCCTCGGTACAGGCGATACTAAAAAACATAATTAAAATTACATAAGACTTCTACTAGTTCTAAAACGAGAACAATATATTCCCGTGGATTAAATAAAAGGTTTTGTTCGAAATTAACCTTTATCCTCTAGTGACCTCTGGGTCTTGATAAGTGGGGATTCCTGTCTCAAAAAAAAACAAAAAAAAAAACCTGTATAATATCTAATTAGTGTGTGTATATATATATATATATATATATATATGGGGTCATCCTTATCTTTTCTGTAGCATTCTAAATTTTTTTTTATTTTCTGACAGCGAGGTTCACTTAGTCCTGACGAAACATGAAAATGTTGAACCGTTGATCGATTCGCGTAGACTACTTACAATGTTTAATTTTATTTATACACATATTGAGCAGTTTTGAAGAAATTTTGTTTTGGAGTTCATATTAACAATATACCTGAACTTTTATTATTATTATAACTATTACAGATTGATGATTAATAATGATTTTTTTCACACAAATGGTATAAAGGGTTGATATGCCGTTACACATTTTTGGCTGGAGTTATGAACGGAAGAATTTGTTTTTCTTCGGACAATTATCGTTGTCGGTATGTATATATATATATATCTCAACAATGTACCTGAACTTAAATAATCGATTAATAAATAAATATATATTAGTGATGGGACCATTCCAATATTTTTCCTGATTCCAATACAATTACCAATTCCGATTCTTTATAAATCTCCAAACATTTGACTATAATTTTTTTTTTTTTTCTGATTACCATAAAAAAAACAAACACGTTAAATGTGCAAATTTAGTTTTACTGGTAGTTTAATATCAATAAATATTATTTCATTATTACTACCAGCAGTGGAAGATTTTGTCTAAAACAAAATCAAATTTAAAAAAAGGATAATTTAAAGAATCGTTTTTGGCATTGGAAAATATGCACATATTTTGCAGATGTCAATTCCGATACCCAAAAAGTTCCAATTTTTTTCCGATTCTGATTAATCGTCCAACAATAGTACACATTATTATTAGTAGTAGTAGTATTATCATTATTATTAGTAGTAATAGTATTATCAGTAGTATCATTATCATTATTATTAGTAGTAGTATCATTATCATTATTATTAGTAGTAGTATCATTATTATTAGTAGTAGTAGTATCATTATTATTATTAGTAGTATCATTATTATTATTAGTAGTAGTATCATTATTATTAGTAGTATCATTATCATTATTATTATTATTATTAGTAGTAGTAGTAGTTAATGTTGAGATTATTGGATGAAGTAATTGATACTCAGATTTTTTTGGGTTTTTTTTTTTCATACGATGATAAAAAGGTTGCTATGCTGTTTTAAACACATTTTTGGCTGGAGATATGGATTGAAGAATTGTTTTTCTTCGGACAATTATCTTTATCGCTATTGATACATTTCTCTTTTTTACAGTTTCGGGCGGTATGCCCATCCAGTTTTCTTGAAAGAACAAAACCAAAATCTGAATACAACGTTCAGTATGGAATCAAATTATGGATCAAACTGGAGTTAAAGACTTGATCAAATGCTATCGATTTAGCAAATTGGGCCTGACAGGTTGTGTGGCTTGCAATGACCAGTGGATGCAGTTGCTGAATGGTAGAAAAATAATTGGTTTTGACCTTTTCTTTATGAAAGATAAAATAGATATTTGACCTCTACCGAGAACTATAAGGATGTAAGAGGAAAGTAAATGGAGATAATGCCTTGGAGCCGAATAGGTAGCCTTACAGTCTTGTGCTCGTTGCGAATAATCTGATGATGGGTTTTACCGCTTTTATAAAAAAACAAAACAAAAAAAACCCAGACTTTCTATTGTCTAACATTAGAAATATAAACACCAAAATAGTGTCTAAGATGTCCTCTCTACCCTCCATAAAGACATGCACCTAGGAAAAGGAAAACTGTCTCTTATATAATTGAAGTGTTTAAAGGATGCAATGATAAAGTAGTCGGGTTAGGGTTAGGTCTGGAACTGGGAACATGCCTTTTCCATAAGCGCAGGCAGGAGCTCGGCGAATACTGGCAGTTGGGGGCGATTAGGTTGGTTTTCATGTTGTGAGAGATCATGTTGATGTTCTCGGCGTATGACCAAAGTAGTCCAGCAGGTTCAGATATGAGGAGAAATGGGGCAGTGAGAGAAGGTTACAAAGTCATAGCATGCCTTCTGAAGCCAAGTCTAGGTCTCTTTAGACTTGTGGGCCGGCACTGAGTCCTGTTGCCACACCCAGGGTTTGCCGGTGGTCACCTGATTGCACCACTCTTCAGAACATCCACATACACTTTGGTGTTGACTTTCAAGCAGACTTCGAAGATGTGGGGTAGCATGATGTGGTTTTCACTTGAAATCACATCAAAAACCAGAAACTTTGTTGCACTGTGCCCTCAAGTGTTAACCGTCCAGATTTGCATTTTGAGGGTGTTGGCAATGGTCCAGTTGTTATAACTTAGATCAGTGGAGAGCAGGAGTTGTATAGCAGTGCATCTCCAATGATAGAAGGCTCCAATTGCTCTTGGGATTTGTACACAACTGACCAACTAGTAGATGTTCTACAACAACAAAAAAAGAAAACCGGTTTTCATCAAACGGAAATGGAATCATGTTGTCTTTTGCTTGGGTGACAATTTTATCGTTCCACTCTGTTTGTCTGTCACCGAATGTTCATAGTTACTAATATCTGAGAATGAGCATTGGTCACTTTAATCCTGTCCTACTGTGTACTATTGCATGTTTTCATAAAAATCATTGTGAAAATATAATTTAGTTTTTATGCCTATAAATCTGGAGACTCGTGATTCAAAACTTTGTAATTACAAATTTATTTGATTGTGTATCTATGAAGAAACAGCTTTTTTTTTCTTTTTTCTTTTTTGCTTAATACGAGACCTTGTTTTTCTCTGACGATATCTCTATTTATAATGGCTCTGGAACCAAACATGTATGTCTAGCATCCATTGACTAAACAGCCTAAATTATATATAAAATATTTAGCAAACAGTACTCCACGCCACACAACTATTAATTCAATACATTCACGAAATAAAAAGGTGCGTCATCCTTTAAAAAACGGGACAATAGTATAGGAAGTGTATGTCAGCCAAACTTTTGAGTGAAACACAACCATTGGCTGATGAATACTTCAATTCACAGGCTAGATTAAGAATGAATCTGATTGGTTAGCTAAACACCATGTGGATATATTAAAACAAGTAACACAAATTCTATGCATTTTAACTTGACGATTCATCACGGGAATGAAACATTGAAGACATGTCAGTTATTTTGATAACTTGCTACTTAGCTCTACTCGCATATTGAGCACCGTTGTTGAAAATTGATGCATAAAATATCTCCTCATAACATTTTATGTGAACACACACATTGTGTATGTGTGTGTGACAATAAAGGCTCTGGAACTTCCAGGGTCTGGCCTGGTAAGAGTTCAGGGCATCACAGCTTGGACCCGGTCATCAGTGGATGTGCTGGACTATAGAAGGTTCATAGAGGTGATCGTCTGGCACATGCTGCTAGTTGCGCTCATGTTTGCGTCATTTGAGCCAGAGATATATTAAGTAATGGTAATACTCGAGAACGAGTTGCTGCCATCATGTGTGTGTGTGTGTGTGTGTGTGTAACAACATTGAGTCTGTTCGGTACTAAAATGGGTGACCATTTAGGAATTCTCAGTGCTGTGTGTTCTCTTTGCTCGACATTGTTTCCAGTCGTCCTGAACTTTTTGCCACTGGACTAGAGCAGTGCCAATTCAGCAGAGGTGTGGTTTAGGATTGCGCAAACCTTGCCTCACAATTACACGCGCAACCACCTTTACAGAGGGTGTCCATTGTCTTTTTCGACTGAACTGAGGCGACGACGGCGGTGTGTGTGCGTGCGCGCAGTCATAATCACTGGTGTTTTCGTCTTAATGCCTTCAGAATATCCAAACTTTTATCTTGAAACGTTTTCACTTTTTGTTAAATAAAAGTCAAGCTTGAAATTGGATGGAATGATTTTGGATGAAACATTTTTATTTGTTTTTTTTTTTTTTCTCATTTGTTTACTTTTTTTCTTTTCTCCCCCCCCCCTCCCCCCGTTTGCCTATTCTTCCCACCCTACATCACCCATCTCATACTTTCGTGTTCCTTCTGATGTGAGTGCACAGCTGTCATGGCAATTTCGCCATTGACATAGACTTTCAATTTTGGAAAGGAGATGTTGACTAGATTTAAAGAGTATACACGCGCGCGCGCACACACACACACGTTTTGGCACTATAAGAAATGTAAAAAGATGAAGATGACTAGATTAGTGACAGCTTTTGGTTTTAATTTAATTTTTTTTTTTCTGTAAATGACTTTAAGACTCGTCAATGTTGTGTTTTGAAGTATTTGTCTTTCACAATGCAGATGTGCTATAAACTTAGCTTTTATTCGAGAGGTGGGGAGGGGCGGAGGCTTGTAAAGTTCGATTATATATATATATATATATATATGAAGTTATAAATCAAATATACCGAACTCATCGATTTACTCCGTTATTGCAGATCTATAGTGAAATAATCGAGTTTTCCGATGTGATTTGCGCATGACAGGAAATGGTTTCTTTGTAATTGTAACGGAAATTGAAATATTGAATTTCAAGTGAAACCAATGGTATTTACTGAATTGTCATCACGTCGCAGTAATGAACATATCCAAGAATTACGAAAAACGATAATTTAAAAAAATAAGGAAAAGTTTTAAAAGAAATTAGCAATCTCAGCTTTAAGGAGTGCTTATATTAGCTGGGGAGATAATTCACTTTTGAAAACTGTCAAAAATTTAGCAATGGCCGAAATAAAAAAATTTTTTTTTTTTTTTTTTCGTTGAATAATGAAAATATGTGTTTCTAGTAATACTAGCAAAAGTACCCGTCGTTGACTGGGTTCAAAAACAGCCTACAGAAAATTGACTCTGATTTATGAAAGTATGATAGGTTATGAAAAAGAAGGGTTGTAAAGAGATAGTTTCGAATCACAACCAAAGCAAAATATGATGAAAGTAAAAATAAAATAGATAAACCACATAATTTATTATACCATATCTGTTCACACTGAAACACTTACCACAATATTCTGTGGATCTATATTAAAAAACCTTGTTAATCTTTGTGACATATTTCCATTCTATGGAGGTCAAGTGCGAACGAACACCCCCATAATTTTATTATACCATATTTCTTCAAACTGAAACATAATTATCAAAGTATACTTACGCAGATAGATATGAAAACTCTTAAAGTTTGTGCCTATTTTCATTCTATGGAGGCCAGGCGCGAACGCAGACCCCACAATTTTATCATACCATCCCTATTTAAATTAAAACATACTTATCAAAGTACATCTATATCAAAAACACTTGTAAACGTTTTTTTTTTAAATTTTTTTATTTCCATACTTTGTGGACCAGACGCGAACACAGACCCCATAATTGTAATGAACCACCGTTCTGCCAGATCAAACATACCCATTCCTGTGTCTTGATACATCTATCATTATATGTAATCAGTTTTTTAAAATAGTCAACCATATAGGAGCCTATTCGTGACCACACACACATTCAGTTTTATATTATAGATTACATAAATATTTAACAAATCATGATAATTAAGTAGCTAACATAGCTTATTGCTGAAATTGACAAAAGTAAACAGTTTTTGGTTTTTAAATTTTTCTGCTGTCGGATTTCGCTACAATAACGAAGAATTAAACCGTTCTTTATACACGCTTTATACAACGGAAAATGTTCTGTGACTAGTTCAAGACAATGATCACATATACTACATGTTTTCTGATGAAAAATGATTTCATTGTTCACAATTTCACAATGAACATCGCTGGTAGAGATAGAGTTCAAGTGAAAACATGACATTCATCATCATCTCGTATAAATCCCAAGATTCTAGTGTTGATAATGATTTACTTCATATCCCTCTAGTTGAATTCTTTCTAGAAAGACATTGGGTACTTATGGGAGGAACTACATGAAGGTTGCCAACATCCTAAGTAAAAGTGATTTTTATGGAACGAACTGGATTTGAACTTCAGACACCCAGGTTATCACTTAACCACAGTCAACTTCCAAACATGAAATTAACATCTACAACTCCCCTGGATACATGAAAGAAAAATATTTAGATGCTCATCAACATAAAAAGATACATTTACATCTCAGCAATATAAATAAATAATTTAGATGCTCATCAATATAAAAATAAATTTTTTTAGATGTTCAGCAATATAAAAAATAAAATTAGATGGTCAACAATATAAAAATAAAATTAAATGGTCAACAATATAAAAAATAAAATTAGATGATCAACAATATAAAAAATAAAATTAGATGGTCAACAATATAAAAAATAAAATTAGATGGTCAACAATATAAAAAATAAAATTAGATGGTCAACAATATAAAAAATAAAATTAGATGGTCAACAATATAAAAAATAAAATTAGATGGTCAACAATATAAAAAATAAAATTAGATGGTCAACAATATAAAAAATAAAATTAGATGGTCAACAATATAAGAAAATAAAATTGGTCAACAATATAAAAAAATAAAATTGGTCAACAATATAAAAATAAAATTGGTCAACAATATAAAAATAAAATTGGTCAACAATATAAGAAAATAAAATTGGTCAACAATATAAGAAAATAAAATTGGTCAACAATATAAGAAAATAAAATTGGTCAACAATATAAAAAATAAAATTGGTCAACAATATAAAAATAAAATTGGTCAACAATATAAAAAAATAAAATTGGTCAACAATATAAGAAAATAAAATTGGTCAACAATATAAGAAAATAAAATTGGTCAACAATATAAGAAAATAAAATTGGTCAACAATATAAGAAAATAAAATTGGTCAACAATATAAGAAAATAAAATTGGTCAACAATATAAAAATAAAATTGGTCAACAATATAAAAAAATAAAATTGGTCAACAATATAAAAAAATAAAATTGGTCAACAATATAAGAAAATAAAATTGGTCAACAATATAAGAAAATAAAATTGGTCAACAATATAAAAAAATAAAATTGGTCAACAATATAAGAAAATAAAATTGGTCAACAATATAAAAAAATAAAATTGGTCAACAATATAAGAAAATAAAATTGGTCAACAATATAAGAAAATAAAATTGGTCAACAATATCAAAAAAATAAAATTGGTCAACAATATAAAAAATAAAATTGGTCAACAATATAAAAAATAAAATTGGTCAACAATATAAAAAATAAAATTGGTCAACAATATCAAAAAAATAAAATTGGTCAACAATATAAAAAATAAAATTGGTCAACAATATAAAAAAATAAAATTGGTCAACAATATAAAAAAATAAAATTGGTCAACAATATAAAAAATAAAATTGGTCAACAATATAAAAAATAAAATTGGTCAACAATATAAAAAATAAAATTGGTCAACAATATAAAAAAATAAAATTGGTCAACAATATAAAAAAATAAAATTGGTCAACAATATCAAAAAAATAAAATTGGTCAACAATATAAAAAATAAAATTGGTCAACAATATCAAAAATAAAATTGGTCAACAATATAAAAAATAAAATTGGTCAACAATATCAAAAAAATAAAATTGGTCAACAATATAAAAAATAAAATTGGTCAACAATATAAAAAAATAAAATTGGTCAACAATATAAAAAATAAAATTGGTCAACAATATAAAAAATAAAATTGGTCAACAATATAAAAAATAAAATTGGTCAACAATATAAAAAATAAAATTGGTCAACAATATAAAAAATAAAATTGGTCAACAATATAAAAAAATAAAATTGGTCAACAATATAAAAAAATAAAATTGGTCAACAATATAAAAAAATAAAATTGGTCAACAATATCAAAAAAATAAAATTGGTCAACAATATAAGAAAATAAAATTGGTCAACAATATAAAAAATAAAATTGGTCAACAATATAAGAAAATAAAATTGGTCAACAATATAAAAAATAAAATTGGTCAACAATATAAAAAAATAAAATTGGTCAACAATATAAAAAAATAAAATTGGTCAACAATATAAAAAAATAAAATTGGTCAACAATATAAAAAAATAAAATTGGTCAACAATATAAGAAAATAAAATTGGTCAACAATATAAAAAAATAAAATTGGTCAACAATATAAGAAAATAAAATTGGTCAACAATATAAGAAAATAAAATTGGTCAACAATATAAGAAAATAAAATTGGTCAACAATATAAGAAAATAAAATTGGTCGTCAATATAAGAAAATAAAATTGGTCAACAATATCAAAAAAATAAAATTGGTCAACAATATCAAAAATAAAATTAGACGGTCAGCAAAAAAATAAAAGAAAAACTCGTCATTCTTAGAATTATGACTTCCAACTTTGCAATCCTGTTGGTTACATAAAAAAAAAAAATATTTTCAAACTAAATTGTTTTGAATATTTTACAAACATCTGGTGCGATACTTTATCACTGACCCCCCCCTTTCTCTTTCCCCTATAAATCTGGTCATATCTTTTGAGATATGGGCACTTGACATTGTTGACAAAACAAAAGCGATTAACAATGTCTCTTTTGTCTTCTGATGAGAAACGATATTTGCCTGCTAATGCATTTATCTCTGACTAAAGTGGATTTTCTTGTGAACCAATTGGTTTCACTCGAACCTGAAAGGAAACAACACAACCTTTCACCCCTGGTTTATTTCTGACTTGGCTCCCTTTATCTTTTAGGGCGGAAGGACTAGAACAGCAGATTATCTTGAAATGTGACCACTCGTATTTGGAATGAAAATGCGGTTTCATACATGTTTCTTTTTTTTTGTCCCCTGACAAAGAATGGATTGGATCTAGTAATTCACTCCTGTTCGTTTTGTCGCACCTTTCTCAATAGACATGCCTTGGATTTTTTTTTTTTTTAAGTTTTGCACAAACATTAGTCATGGTGAAAGTAAACTTTTCACTCATGGATGGAGACCCTGCATGCTTGTTAGTGTTCATGAACAAGTTCATCAAATTTTTTGTAAATAAAATAATTTTAAAACAAGTTTGGATTTATCTGACGATTAACCAACTATGAATGTGGTAGTTTGATGAAAGTTTAGCATAGAACAAGTCGAAAACTATTGATAAATTGTATGACAACTGCCCCCCCCTCCGAAAAAAAATGATTGACTTCTTGTCTAAGGCAACAATTGCACATTTGTAAACGATGTTGGAACAAAAATCAAGTATAGATTGTTTAACTATTGGAAATTTTGAGAAAAATCAATTGTACCGTCTTTTTGTCAAAATAAAATGTTTTAGTTCAACAGATCAACGAACCAGTTCAAGCTCTTCTGAGCTCTTTGAGTTTTAGCAAACTTCATCCCCCCCCCCCCCCGTTTCTAAGAAAATTTTTTTAATCGCTAGAATTTTACTTTTATTTCTTCCCCCATTTTGCTCGATTTTATTTATTTCTTTCTCTTTCTCCTCTCCCTCGCTCCTTTTTTTTTTTTTCTTTCTCTGTTGCTTTTTCTGTCACGTTTTGTTTTGCCTTGCTCCCCCTTTCTCCTCTTTTTGAAAATGTAAATTTTGCCATACTTCAAAAGATTCATAAGTTTAGGAGGTAGAAGACATGTTTCATTCCTGTCTCCTCAAAAACATTGAATAAAATACTTTCAATATGAAAGGGGTGGGGGAAACTATTGATGACACTTCACTGGATATTAGATTCTACTTTTTTTTTTTAAGTTTATTACATGTGCGCACCCTGGTGATTTGGTTGGAAAATTAGTGGGTGGGGGATGAGGTATGGTCTAAGGTGGGAAAGCCTCTTTAAAAATACTTAAGTAATAAGTAAAAGGCAGTCCACTAGCATTTAAGCAATGTTCACGACTTCCGTTTTTGGAACAGGATACTGAATTGATCCTTGACCATCGCCTTTACAGGCTCCGCTGATGGAACCATGGATGGCTTATGCTTGTAGCAGAAACAGCCTCTGGCTGCTGCACCTGGTCGGTCATTATATGGGATGCGATGAATTTGTTGGATAGATCCGGCCCAACCGATCCAGTGTGAATGCCACAATGTTGCTATTTCTTCTGATGCGTTAAGGGCATAATAGATTCACTAATTGATATAATAATTGATTGATTTTGCGTGACGAAACAGATACTGATAAGAATTGCAAATGTTAACTGAAAGGAATAAATAATTCTGGTCAACATCATGAAATTTGGAATATAGTTTTTTTGTCATTTATTCACTATATATATAATCTCGTTCGTGTGTGTGTGTCTGCGTGTACAACTCTCCTACAGCCTACATCACTGGACTGATTATGACCAAACCTGACATGATGGTCTCCGACCAAGGATGGTGCAGCCCATTTTTCAAGGTCATAGTTCGTGTGACTCTTCATAAACTCTTCCACCTAGGGATGGTGCACATCAAGTTGTGGTTCACCACCATGGTGCCAGCCAACGTTTTTATGAATTGAAATCCGATCACTCTCCTCCGCCCCCATCCCCTCAACCAATCTTTAAAGTTCATAGTTGGATTTCGGTCACTTCAGGAGGTAAATAAAAATATTCTAACATTTTAAGCAACATCCACTTACTTTACCCAAGTGTATCTTTTGCTAGTTTATATATATATATATATATATATATATATATATATAGTTTTATTTTTATTTTTTTATTACCGTTTTATCCATTTAGTTACACATGTTTCGGTTGCCAGACCATATTTACGATCCAGCAGCCTCGTCAAACCTTACAGATTTGTCTGTAAGGTCTGATGAGGCTGCTGGATCGTAGATATGGTCCGATAACCGAAACGTGTAACTAAACAGATAAAACGGTAATAAAAAAATAAAACACATATTTGCTCTGCAATAGTATTGAGCACTCTTTTCAGGTTTTTAATAATTACCATTTTTGCTATATATATATATATATATGTATATATATTATATATATATATTATATATAACCACTCGCATCCCTAAATAATTCATTAATATCTTGTGCAAGGATTACCGGTTATCGTTTATGGGAGAGAGGATGGGGTGGTTGATGCAGGTATATATTTGCAAAAATAAAAATGACCAGAACTGGTTAGAACACTTGCATTCATTCTTTAAAAAAAAAAAAAAAAAATCCTGAACCAGCAAATCTTGTTCGGACTTGCTTTGAATTGTTAATCATCTGTCTGGGAATATTTTGCCCTCATTATTGATAGCCATGCAATGGAAATAGTTTTGTTATTGAACTAATATATAAAATATGCTTCAAGCCTTTTTTTTTTTTTTTTTTTTTTTTTTTTTTTTTAGAAATCGCTTTAGAATAAATCGCTTGACATAAAGAGCTAACAGGAACAAAAATGCTTAAAAAGAGACGAGATTTCTATTGGCCTTAATCTTGAAAAAAAGAAAAGAAAAAAAAAACACATACCACTATAGTATTTAACGAAAATACTGAGACTAGCAATATCACGTCTGTAGGTTGAGGCTAATCAAATTAGATATGTGTCTGTGTTTTATGAAGAATCCTCGAATCAGATTCCGAAATAGCCCAGATATGATATGTAAGCATTTGCTTTTTATCCCAATACTTTCTGACCTAAGATTTTTTGTTTATGTAAAGAGATTATAAAGATATATTTTATTTTCATATAATTTATCTGCTGATTTCACAAAATTATAGTATACTAGTAGGCCACCCGGCATTGCCAGGCCATAAAATATAAATATTTTGATTCATGCAGAAACTTAGACATGCAAGTACTATGTTTTTTTTTTTTAAATACTTCATTTCTTGTAAAGTAATAATTAAAAAAAAATACTCTGAGATTAAAATCCAAATACAGTGAGTCAAGTACAATTTGGTCTCCTTGGCAACTCCTTTTTTCTAGCTGAAAATCGATTAAAATAACATATTCCAAATTTCCAACTGAAAATCGATTAGAATAACATATTCCAAATTTCCAGATGAAAATCGATTTAAAATAACATATTCCAAATTTCCAGATGAAAATCGATTTAAAATAACATATTCCAAATTTCCAGATGAAAATCGATTTAAAATAACATATTCCAAATTTCCAGATGAAAATCGATTTAAAATAACATATTCCAAATTTCCAGCTGAAAATCGATTAAAATAACATATCCCCCCCCCCCATCTATATCTGTGCCTAAATCAAAACGCGGATTCCATGAACAAAGCTTCTTTCTTAGAACTGCACGCCTGTGGAACTCTGTTCCGTCTGCCTGCTTCCCACCGGACTACAACTTGAATGTCTTCAAGTCCAATGTTAACAAATTCCTAATGAACCGCCCCCTTAAGTAAACACTTCATCAAATCTCCACACTAACTTAATGTACTTGCAATAACCCTTATCCCTGAGTGGCTTCCGGGCCTTGATAGGTGGTGATCACTGTAAAAAAAAAAAAAAAAAAATTCCAAATTTCCAGATGAAAATCGATTAAAATAACATATTCCAAATTTCCAACTGAAAATCGATTGAAATAACATATTCCAAATTTCCAGCTGAAAATCGATTGAAATAACATATTCCAAATTTCCAGCTGAAAATCGATTAGAATAACATATTCCAAATTTCCAGCTGAAAATCGATTAGAATAACATATTCCAAATTTCCAGATGAAAATCGATTAGAATAACATATTCCAAATTTCCAGATGAAAATCGATTAGAATAACATATTCCAAATTTCCAGCTGAAAATCGATCAGAATAACATATTCCAAATTTCCAGCTGAAAATCGATTAGAATAACATATTCCAAATTTCCAGCTGAAAATCGATCAGAATAACATATTCCAAATTTCCAGCTGAAAATCGATCAGAATAACATATTTCAAATTTCCAGCTGAAAATCGATCAGAATAACATATTCCAAATTTCCAGCTGAAAATCGATCAGAATAACATATTCCAAATTTCCAGCTGAAAATCGATCAGAATAACATATTCCAAATTTCCAGCTGAAAATCGATCAGAATAACATATTCCAAATTTCCAGCTGAAAATCGATCAGAATAACATATTCCAAATTTCCAGCTGAAAATCGATCAGAATAACATATTCCAAATTTCCAGCTGAAAATCGATCAGAATAACATATTCCAAATTTCCAGCTGAAAATCGATTAGAATAACATATTCCAAATTTCCAGCTGAAAATCGATCAGAATAACATATTCCAAATTTCCAGCTGAAAATCGATTAAAATAACATTCCAAATTTCCAGCTGAAAATCGATTAGAATAACATATTCCAAATTTCAAGTCTGTAGTTAAAAAAATTAGTTGAGTATATAGGTTGAGAGTTGTCGTTGCATACAGATTTTCGCTTTTATAGATTAATAATGCTGAACTTAAGTCATTTTTTTTTATGCCGCGTTCACTGTGCACTCACGGGGGACCATGCATGTTTCACTTTTTTCTTTTTTTTTTTTTTCTTTTTTTTTAAAATGTAAACCACCCCAAAGCCCCAAACAAGATTTGAAGACGTTTGATGTAAGTAGCTTACAAAAACAGATGATCAGCACAAAAACACTTCAGGTAAATGTGTAGTTTAGCGGTGTAAATTATTTGACAGACAAAAAATTATAAAACTATTTTTATATAAAACATATTAGGCTGAAATAAAACCAGAAAATTCATTTTTATTTTTTAACGCTTTTTCATGTTTTTGGCTGCTATATTTTTTATTGTAATGAAAGAGCGTAAAAAAGATCAAACCTTACAAAGACTAAATTTGAAAAGCAATATGGCGGCCTTGAATGTTGTACATTTAGTCTATAAAAAATGAAAAAAAAAAATTTTTTTAATTTTTTGGTTTTATTTCCGCTTTTGGATCTGTTTTATATAAAAATAAATAGTTTTTATAATTTTTTGTCTGTCACATAATTTACACCACTAAACTACACATTTACCAAAGTTAATGTCTATTAGTTTCATCCTTAAAAAAAATAAATAATCTTATAGATAGGAGGAAAACAGTCAGCAGACCACATCTGTTGTCTTTGCTCATAGAACTAAGAATGGATCATATTTGCATCCGAAGAATCTCTAAATTATCCAACCTGAACTTGGCAGCAGATACGGAAACTTCTCAAATTGATGGTAGCAAGGCTCAACCCACTTTTGCTCGATTTTATTTCTTTCTCTTTCTCCTCTTATACCTCTCTCCTTTTTTGCTTCCTCTTTTTCTGTTTCTTTCTTGCTCTTTCTGTCACGTTTTGTTTGCCTTGCTCTGCCCCCTTTCCCTTCTTTTTCAAAATGTAAATGCCACCATGCTTCAAACGATTCATGGCTAGGTTCAAATCTCATGACCGGCAGGAACTGTCACCTTCTACACTGATGATTGTGTAAACATGAAGCTTCAGGTTCTTATCTGATTTTCTTTTCTCCGTGCAAAAGGAATAGATGAAATAAAGCTAGTGCAGAGGTTGGCGTGTATGGTAATTAAAACAATTTTCTTGTCGCACGATTTAGACATTCTTTTAATGTTTGTAAAATGACGAATCTCGTTGCTTGAACTTGCTTTGAATTGTTATTCATTTGCTTTGGAATTCTGCTTTCTATTACTAATTCCATAGTTATTATATCGGTATCGGTCTGTTGGCAGAGACGTTTCTGTTTTCAGTCCGCCAGACAAAGGAAGGAGCAGACCTAGTAATTCACTCCCGTTTGTCTATTTATTTGTTCACACTTTTCTCAATCTGAAAACACATAATTCTTCATTGGATTTAAAAAAAAAAAATTGTACAAACATTAGTCGTGGTGAAAGTAAATTTTTGTCAGAACAGATTTTCCGGGATGACTCTGGTTTCCCTCCTTGGGGGCAGTTCTGGATATGACCTATCCGATGGTGAGGCCCCACCTTGCGGGCCTTGGGGAGTGTGGAGCCACCCTTTAATTGTCATTGCTCCCAGGTCCACTCTGACCTGGAGTGGTAGTACCTGTTAGGGTCCCAACTATGGGTTAAATAGAATCTGACTTAAGAAACAAATATACTCCATTAAAAATCGTTCCTCAAAATAACTAGATTCGGCATTAAATAACCTGAAAAAGGTTGATATGCCGTAAAAAACCCCCAAACCCCCCAACAACCAACCTTAGGGGGTATTATATGGGTAAAATTACACTCAAATCGTTCACTCGTGGATAGGGGTCCCCGCATGCTCCACTTTTTTCTTTTTTTTTACCCGATATGTGATATTGATGATGTATGGAAGAAAATTTGGCCACTTTGAGTTGGGGACATGTGTTGCATAATGGGAAATAAAAAGAATGGTACAATGAAGTACAATGTAAACCTAAAGTCTTAGCTGAGAGGAAGATTAAATATGGACTGCATAGGGAAACGCAGAACAGGAGACTTAGATGATATGGCCACATTTAAAGAATGGATTAGTTTTTGGGTTAGATGTAGAGCAGTTGAGGTTGCAGGGTATGGTCAAGGAAAAGTGAGGAGAAAGTGATAAAAATGAAATTGAGACGATAAATAGAAACGGTCAGAGATAAGTTAGTTTGGAAGTTGGTTTCTACAAGCCGTCGAACCCCAGCGTGTAAAATAGGCGTTTAACTAAATATAGTGATGATACAAACGCACAAATTCAATTTAATTTTGAATCTTACCTGTCTCTCAATAGCTCAAATGGTAGGAAACGTAGCTAGAGCACTAAATGTTTTGGTTTTGATTCTAACTGATGGCACCCAAATCATTTTTTTTAAAACTTTTAAAATCACTACTATATATTTGGTACAATATAATATTCAATAGAGAATTGGCTCTGTAATAATAAATATGAAATCTGCATGAATTGAGATATATTTAAGCGTATTTTATGACCAGGCAAAGCTGGTGCCCCACCTCCACCATTTCAGTAAAACCCAGCAAAACGCTAAACTGCTTATCATTCAAGCTTTCACTTTGTTGCTATATAGATGATCATAGTGAATCATTTTAAATCTTGATTCTTGCAATCTGTTAAAATTTAATTCTTTTTTATTTGGTTGCTAATATTTTTTTCAATCCCGGGCAACGTCAATTTGGGGCAGCCAGTAGTAAGTGTTATAATTTGTTAATTTTTAATAATATTCACCCTTCACTGTAGAGATCCTTAGACGACGGAAAGCCTAAAATATTCGGTGCTAGTGCACTTATTGATCCGCGCTATTTTATATATAGTGTTTTCAAGTTTAATTACAGTTTTATGTTTTTATGAAATTGTAAGGTTAAAATACAGAATAGGTATAAAACACCCTCCCCTCTTCATGTTAAGAATGGTTTCCTAAATGTTATTTCAGCACGCATCAATAAGTGCAGTAGCACTAAATATTCTTCCCTCGAACTGCTAGACTTTGGAATTCTCTCCAGAGTCCCTGCTTCCCAGACTGTTCTGACATACAGAAATCAGAAGTGTAATGTGAACAGACATTTTGCTGCTCAACTTCCTACATAGTTATTCCTGCAAATTTTATTCCAAATAATACCCCCTTACATCCAAGTGGTACTGTCTTGTTTGGAGGCGAAAAAGCAGTGAAAAAATTTTTTTTTTTTTTTTTTTTTTTTTTTTTTTTTAAAGTTTGGCCATGAGAAAAAGAACAAAAGGGAGGCAATAGAAATACAGATGTAGAAGTCCTAAGCAAATGTTCATCTCTTGAATAGGGTCCAAAAACGTTTCCAATCTAACCGGTCTCACTTTGTCAACTAAGCCTCAACCCTTGTCTCATCACCACAATGTTGCATCTCTGTCTGTTTTATAAATATTTTAATGGAATGTGCTCTGATGAACTTGTTGCACTTGTGCCCCCCCTCGACATACATATTCCCAACAAACTCGCTTAGCAACAAAATCACACCCCTTAACTGTTGAGGTCCCTAAATGCCAGAAAGCTTTCTGTTCTAATAGTTTCTTCCCTCGAGCAGCTAGTCTCTGCTACCTGCTTCTCTGACCATACTGATATGCAGAAGTTTAAATGCCACCTAAACCAACGTCTTGTTAATCATTCCTAAGCATGGTCCCAAATAGTGGCCCCTTACGTCCAAGTGACGATATGCCCTGTTAGAGGGTAAACGTGAGTTAAAAAGATATCCCATTTTTTTTTTTTTATCATTTTTCTCTTATGTACATATGTCGTTTTTGACTTTTTGAAATTTAAAATATTTCAGATGCTATCTCGAACATGCCAATATTATTTTAACTATGTCATATAAGCCAAGAGAGGCACGAAAACAGTTCGTCAGACTTTCTGAAATCAACATCTAAACAAACTTCTGTCTTTGAGAGATTTTTTTTATTTCTGATGGAAAAAATGATTAAAAAAAGAAAAACGCTTGACGAGGATCATATGATTGAACGCTCGCATATTTCTTTAAAATAAACAATTTGTTTTAAAGAAATATCGTTTTTAGATTTCTTAAATTTCTAATAACATCTCAAATTTCAAAGAACATCTCAGATGTGCTAATATTTTATTAACCATATTTCTTTCATATATATATATATATATATATATATATATATAATTTATAAAACTATGTCTCGATATTTTCAAACTCTATCACTTCTGAAACTAAGTCTCAGAGCGGTGTTAGGGGTCTCAAACGATTGGATTTTTATGGGCCGTGCTTTTATGGGTCTTTAGCCAGTTAAAATAGTTTTTAAAGGGTCAGAAATGGTTCAAAATTGAAAAAAAAATCACTATACATTCTGTCCATTCATCTTAGTTTATTTTTAATCAGTTCATATGCGCGTCACGTTGGTACAGTGGTAACGTCACCAGCTTTGAATGCTACAGTTTTGCTTTCAGTTTCGATTCTAGCTGATGGCACTCAAATACTTTTTTTTTTACTTTTGAAATCATGACTCGATAATAATATATCTGAAATCTAGACAAATTAAAATGATATTTAAGCACATTTTACGACCAGGCAAAGCCGGGTGCCCCCACCCCCACCTGCTAGTACATATATATATATATATATATATATATATATATATATATATTTAACAAAAACCAAGACTTCAAAGACTGGGTCGATAGCAACAAATAGTGTCAAGACATTATGCTGTTTGAAAATTTTCACAAAACCAGCCTTTCTTCAGACTTATTGAATAAAAAACACATCGCATCCTTGCAAAGTATTTTGAAACACTTGGCAAGGATGCGATATAGGTAAAAAAAAAAAAAAAACTTCCGCTTGTTTTCTTTTCCTAATAAGAGAAATGGTTTCCATAATGTTTCATTATTAAAGTGTTTTTTATTCAATAAGTCTGAAGAAATGCTGTTCTTGTGAAAATTTTCAAACGACATAATGTTTGAATTTGTCTGAATAGTCTTAAAACAATTGTAACTAACAATGAAATACACTATTTGTTGCTATCAGCACATTCTTTGGAGTCTGGTTTTTATTAAAACAATATATGAATACTCAATTATGAAATATGATTTTGTAGCTTACAGTTTAAGTCATCTCCTTTTGGCTTAAAATTTATTGGCATGTGAACGATTACTGAATTGTATAAACCCAGTAAAATTCGGAATACTACAAATAAGACTATATATAAACTGTATATATCTACCAATAAGACTATATATAAACTGTATATATCTACCAATAAGACTATATATAAACTGTATATATCTACCAATAAGACTATATATAAACTGTATATATCTACCAATAAGACTATATATAAACTGTATATATCTACCAATAAGACTATATATAAACTGTATATATCTACCAATAAGACTATATATAAACTGTATATATCTACCAATAAGACTATATATAAACTGTATATATCTACCAAGAAGACTATATATAAACTGTATATATCTACCAATAAGACTATATATAAACTGTATATATCTACCAATAAGACTATATATAAACTGTATATATCTACCAATAAGACTATATATAAACTGTATATATCTACCAATAAGACTATATATAAACTGTATATATCTACCAATAAGACTATATATAAACTGTATATATCTACCAATAAGACTATATATAAACTGTATATATCTACCAATAAGACTATATATAAACTGTATATATCTACCAATAAGACTATATATAAACTGTATATATCTACCAATAAGACTATATATAAACTGTATATATCTACCAATAAGACTATATATAAACTGTATATCTACCAATAAGACTATATATAAACTGTATATCTACCAATAATACATATATAAACTGTATATATCTCAAATAATACATATATATATATATATATATATATATATATATATATATATAAGGGGATTAAAGTATTGAAGGATTCTTTAAATGAAGACGTATCAAGATGTACAAAGCTTAACAAACAGGAGTTTAGTTATATGAAGAAAATTTTAAACAAGAGAAAGCAATATAGCTAGGAGTTCAATTTGGACGAGGATATGAAAATATCTTCCCTATATTGGAAGGGGGGGTGATGAAAAGGTGTGCATGGGGATCTGAGGGTTGGTAAAATGCATGTCTAGGAAAGTTTAGGCTATAGTGGGGGACTCGAGAGAGTTGGAATTATGAAAATTTGGGGTAGGGTAAATATCTGGATGTTTTCACATGTTCGCCTTGTATTGTATGTAAGCTAACCCCTTCTCTCCTCCCCCCCCTCTTCTGATGAGAAATATCTAAGCATAAAGAGGATTTATAACACCTCCTTCCATTGGTGTTTTTTTTATTTTTTTTTTTCTTCTATATGGAATTGACAAATAAATCTGTGTGTACCAATATATTTCTTTTTCTTGTCTATAATTCTCTTCATATATACACACATACGCGCGTGCACGCAGGCTGGATGATGTCTGAAGTGATATATCATTTTGTTGGTTCTCTTTGAAGTCCTTTGTTTCCTCTCGAAATCAGAATGTTGTGCCATTTTGATTGGATTACCTTATCTTGGAATATCTTTTAAAGGCTGAATAGACTGAATTCCTTTTGTTTTTTTTTTCTCAGACCTTTCACAGAATAAAAGGTGAAAAGGTAACTATTAGCAGTCACTACTCCCCCCCACCGATTATTGTCTACTTTTGTCTCCCACTTCCCCCACCTCTCATTCTCTGCTTGTTTCCTTCTTAAATGAGATGATGATGAGGATGACCCATTTAGCTGTTTGGATTATTCTCATCTTGTTTGTTATTTTTATGCTTGGCTGATGTAATCTCAGATCTTCAAGTTCATCTTTTTGAACTTGGAAATTCCAAACTGAATCTTTTATTCAATCTAGGGGGAGAGAGGGAGGGGGTTAGATTGTTCTCATTCTGTCAACCACGTCCATAATTTTTATGTCCGTCTTAGTTATTACCGTGTGTAGTAAGGATTGAACCTTCAACGTCCAGGTTCAATTTAGTCCTCCCTCCCCATTCCCTATATGACAGGGTTTGAAAAGTCCTTGAATTTTGACTTTTGCCTTGAGAAGGCTTCATTTCTATTATTTCCTTAAAAAAAATCCTTGAAAATATGGAGAATGTCTTGAAAAGACCTTGGAAATTGTATT
The DNA here is from genome assembly GCF_053919585.1 of Euprymna scolopes. Lineage (NCBI taxonomy): Eukaryota > Metazoa > Mollusca > Cephalopoda > Sepiida > Sepiolidae > Euprymna > Euprymna scolopes. Next base: position 86,323,493 of record NC_136512.1, read on the forward strand.
TATGTCCAGTAAAAATTTTGGGTCAAAATATTAAAAAGTAAAATCGGAATAAATACTATTAAATTATTTTGTAAGTACTCGTATTAATAAACATACAATTAGTATATATTTTAAATATTGAAAATAAAATCAAAATAGTGTTATGAAATTGCATAGTAGTATTGTAGAATACAAGAGTTACGTCCCCTTTTGCTTTCATTTATAATTGCATTTTTTTGTGGGGGCACAAGAGGGGAGTAGTGGCGGTCACTATAAATATAAATTACCCCACCCACCCACACACACACACTTAAAAAAAAAAAAAAACTTTTTTGCACAGTTTGGACTTTCCAATAGCGACCTCAACATTTTGATTTGCTGTGGATTGTAAAACCAACCACAAATTTTGTTTTGAAACCTTAAATTTTGTCTGGCGAAAACCTTGAAAAACTTTGAAAAGTTCTTGAACATCTGTACAGACGCTGTATCAATTATGTATCTCTATATTGTCTCTCCTGTGATCGTCCCTTTTTTTTTTTTTTTTATTATACTTTTCTTTATTGGTGACATTATTTCGCATGCATTGCACATATAGGAATCCATGCTATGTTACATATTGTCTTCGGTCATTCTTATTTATATTTTTAACTGGGTGTCCGGCGTTGGAAGTATGTGTTAAGCAAAAAAAAAAAAAAAAAATGGTGGTAGGCAGGCGGGTTTGAACCTATATTGCGAAGGAGGAAAAGAAGTGACATCTTTGCCATTGCGTCCATTGCCAAACCAGAAGTGGCGAAGGTTTAAATTAAGGCTAGTCAATCGAAAAGAGGGGATGACTTTCGAAAATATCGGTGAAAAAAAGCGACCCCTCCTTATAGAAAAGTGTCCAGTTGAGGATGAAGAAATTGTTTTTAGCCAATTTTTTGATATTTGTCATCCGAAGGGTCGTGCTTCAAAACGATACTGATCTCATGAAAATCCGTCAGCTCTGTTTAAAGTTTTAGGTAGGCATACATTTAATAAACAGGTGAGATTTATATTATTGATGATAAAAACTATTTTTTTTAAAGTCTGTTAACGAACAGATCATTTTACAAACGTTAAGAAAAAAAAAATTCCATGCACAATCAAAACTTTTACTGCTTTAATTTCAACTCGTATTTTAATATTTTTTTTATTATTATCTAGTTACTTATGTTTTTTTTACAATTTCTCTTCTTTCAGACATTTACTGCTTGGTGCAACTCGCATCTCCGAAAGGCTGGAACGCAGATAGAAGATATCGAAGAAGATTTTCGCAATGGATTAAAACTCATGCTTCTATTGGAGGTGATATCCGGTGAGCAGCTGCCGAAACCCGACAGAGGCAAAATGCGCTTCCACAAAATTGCCAATGTCAACAAAGCGTTGGATTACATCGCCAGCAAAGGGGTCAGGCTGGTCTCCATTGGTGCTGAAGGTAGGTGAGTTTCCCTGACTCTTTGTAAACTGTAAAGTCGAATTGTCATCCGTAACGTCCATATGTCTTTTCCTTTTGGCAAGCATTTATCATTAAAAGTTAAATTTTACTTTCAAGTTTCTATTAAAAGAATAAAGATGAGCATTAAAATCTTTTAAGATTTTTCAGGAAATGAGTTGTCATGAAAAAAAAAGTTAAAAAAAAAAAACTGAGGTTCTCCTAGCGTCCCGATCATATGAGGGTTTCAACACCATATCTGGCCACTCTCTTACCATCTGCATTCAACACTGGATTTGTCCGGTTGCCTCTTTTTTTTTATTTTTATGCCCCCAACAAAGGAATTTACTTCCGTTCCGTTGTTCACACTTTTCTCAGTAATCACTCCTTGAACTGTTTTTTGAAAATTTTACACAAACATTAGTCATGGTGAAAGAAATTTTTCACTCGTGGAGGGGGATGCTGCATGCTCGGCTTTTTTTTTTTTCTTTTGTCTATCACAAAACGGATCTTATAGAGATTAAGTTCTGCAAAAAGTGTGCTTAATCCATCTCCAGTGTCTTTGAGTAGTATATCTGAAACGCATTGTTGAATCCCAACAAATAAAGCCACGAGTCGTAGTAGTGCACATGATTGTTCACTTTCTCTTTTTCTTTGTACTAATTGTAGTATGTGTGACTGTAGAGTTGTCTCTCTCTTTCTTCAATAGCAGCAGTTGCAATAGTTGTCTTGTCTCTTTGGATGCGAGTTCCATTCAATATTTTTACAAAAAAATTGGAGTGCAAAGAAGGGGTACTCATGAGAGAATAGTGGCCTCACACTTGTCCAATTTGACATTGAATTGCTACGTTGTTATATTTAGAAAGTCTAGTAAGACATGGCTTTACATTGCGAGTTGAACAGTCGCATTTGCAAGTGATTTTTTAAAGTGCTGACTAGAAATAATGAAACACTTATCTTTTGGTGATTGTATTTCTTTCACTGACAATTTTGCAAATCTCACTACAGAGTGAAAAATATCTTTTCAACTTTTTTTTTTAATAAAACGAACAAAGTTAAATTATTTAAACAAGAAAAGTTTAATAGGACAATATACTTTTTTTTTTTATAACGAAGGCTGTTCAAAAAAATATCTGAAGAAATAAGAATGTTTATACCTTCAAGTATCAACACAAAATTTGTTGTATATTTAGAATTGCACTTAAAAAAAAATCTTTATGATGTACATGCTCATCAAAGAACAAACATGTCATATTCTAAAAATCATGTGGGTTTGGCTAGTAACTTTTCTATTTGGCTAGTAAACGAAAATATTTAGTTGTCAAAGGTCAACTAAAGATAAGTTTGTCCGTAGAGCCCTGTAAGAATCCGACGATCCTGATTGAGAAAGTGATCCACCTGAGGTTCAATCGGAATCAGCAGTCAGTTTTTTGTTTTGTTTTGTTATTTTTTCACAAACGTTTAATAGCAGCTACTATTTTAGTTTTAATAATTCTTTTGGTGTAATCACATGATTGCATAACATGTGTAGTCTTAGCAGAAAGATGAAGTACAGTAGCTCTAGCATTTTTTTTTTTTTTTTATATAAATGGGAATGGAGAAGAGACCAAACAAAAGAAAGTAAAATCCCAATTTATTTAAAACAAAATATAAAGATACTCGGTCCACAATATAATCTTTGTTTTCATAACATAAAAAATTAACTACTGGCCATGTTGGATCTATGCCAGCATGTCTGTTAATTTTCTAAGTCTAAGTGTCTTTACAGATCTCTTGTAGAAGATGTCTCCTTAGTGTTAGCTTTCGCTTTTCTCGCTTACGTATCTCTAATCCGAATTTGTAGCAGTAAGCTGATACTCAGTGGACTTGTTTTGTTTTTTTTCTACAAAAACAGTCATTAACAATTTTTTTTTTTGTTTTTAATGTTTAACATATATAAACATAATTAGATTTAAACAAAAGTCATTTTTCTTATTTCGCATTATTTAATAAAGTAAAAATTCCATTTTTTTTTTTTTTACTTAATTACTAAATTTAAAAATCTATTTCTTTTTCGTAGTATCTTCAAGTTAAATCCAGTTTTTACAATATTTTTGTTTATTAAATTGTTAGGTAATTTGTTAGAATTACTTTAAATTTAGTTTAAAAAAAAAAAAATGGAATTTTTACTTAAACAATTCGAAACAAGAAAAATTACCGTTTTAGTAGAGGAAAAAAAAAGCAAGTCTACTGAATGTCTGCTCGCTGCTACAAATTCAGGGGCAAAGGAGTGAGAAAAGTGAAAGTAAACCAGGGAGACATCTGCTACAAGAGATCCCTATTAACTATTCTATGCGTAAATCTTAACACCAATAATCTTATGAGCGTCATATCTTTAAAAATTAAAAAAAAAAAAAAACGGTTTTTGAGCTACTATGTCTTTTCGATATAATTACATGGGTTGGGGGGAACCAAAGTGATTAGTTTTATTTTCGTTATTTCTTAACTGTATGTTAGTTCATATATCTTTTCGTACTTGTGCGTCCTTTGAACCAGACGTAATTCAGCGTTCACTCGGCTTTCCCCGAAACATGACTTTAACAGCTCGAGTTTACCTTTTCTCTGACTTAACAACATGGCGATTCGCCAATCACAACACCACGTGCTGAGTTTCAACTCGTGTGTGCACCAATACCAATTGGAAGAGGGGGAAAAAAAAAAGTCAGGAAGAGTAAAGATCTAAAAAAAAAAAAAAAAAAAAAAGTATTTCACCATCCTTGCTCCAGAGACTGGATGCTGTTGTTAATTAATTAAGGTTCAAAAGAGAGTCGCCAATCTGATATGTCCTGAACTGTCATCTAAACTTCAGCCTCTGTCCCATCGACGAAATGTTGTATCCCTCTGCTTGTTCTACAAGTACTTTAATGGTGAATGCTGTGCCCCCTCGACGTAAATACTCCCAACAAACCCGACAAGCAGCTAAATCCCACCCCTCCACAGTAGAGATCTCTATATGTAAGAGCCTCTTCTGTCTTCTTCTGGTGTATCTTGTCCAACTTGGGAATTTGGACAAAAATTTTGAGCGGAATCCTTTATTTACTTCACAGGGGTAGCGTGCTCTTGTTCCGTCAGCCATGACTGGATAGAGGTCTTGAGTAATTCGCAAATGTATATTTCGGTCGCCCACACTGAGGATTGAACCTTCAACCTTCAGGAGAATATCTCTTTTACAATTGATTTTTCCCAGTACTCTAACCACTGCACCATGGCTGACGGAACAAGAGCACACTACCCTCGTGAAGTAAATAAATGGTTCCGCTCGAAATTCCGTCCAAATTCCCGAGTTGGACAGAAACATTCCTAAGTTCGACAAGATTCACCTGAAGAAAGTCGGAGGTTATATCGACCGAAACGTTGTGAAAATCACACTCAAGATGAGAACAGTAGTTCGATGAATAATACATATAACCAATCCTCATCTCAAAAATTCAGAAACGTAATCTTTTACAGTTAAGTGGCGTATGCCCCTCCCCTCGACCAGAGATTCATTTTTTCCCAGAGAGTTGATTCATTTCCTTGGTTGTGTGTCTGAAATCTATTTTTCTTTTTATTCATCCACCCTAAAAATTTAATGATGTCGTGGGAAACTTTTGTCTTGCTTTTTCTTTCTTTTCCTTGAGTGAATGGTGCCCGTGTCTCCCTGTCAACTATTTCTTTTTATAGCTTCAAAAGAGTAAATTTAGCCTCTGCAGGTTCTTTTTATTTGAAGATAAATTCAAGTGCTTATGTAAATGGTGCCGCTGCCAAAAATAGAGCAGAATCAGATACGCTCAGCAGAATCGGTCTATTCAAGTTTGAAATACTTTTCAAGACAAATTCCTAAAATAAAAAAATAAAAATAAAAAAAGGCTTACGAATTTTGATTCTTGAGATAAAATTTTAAAGAAATAATGTAAGCTTTTATCTAAATAATTTAAAAAAAACAAAACTTTTTTTTTTTTTTTAAATTCAATTTTCACCCCAAACTAGGCACAGTGCCATTTTTAAGCAGGGGGCTACTATCAGGGATATAATTTGCGGGGACATTATGAAAGGAGATGAGTAGCAAGATGTTTGTTCACATTACACATGAACTTCTGCGTATCAATATAGTTGGGAAAGCAGAATCCCGGAAGGGAATTCCAAAGTCTAGCAGTTCTGGGGAAGAAACTATTGGAGTAAAAGGCTTTCTTACACCTAGGGATCTCTACTGTAAAGGGGTGGTTGTCGGGTTTGTTGGAGTAGTCAGATCGGGGAGGTACAAGTGCTTGCAGTTCGTCAGAGCATTCACCATTAAAGTAAAGTTTTTCTTATGACTCATAGTTTTTGAGATGAGGATTGGTAATTTGGATTATCCGGACTTCCATTCTGATTTTGGTTATTTTTTATTTTCATTTATAGAATGTTTTGATCAACCTTCTTCAGGTGATTTTTTTTAATAAAATTTTTTAAATTTATTTTTTTAATATTAAAATTCTCCATCGAACTCTAAAACGTATACAGAATTCAGGATGGAATAGCTGGTGTAAAATTGTTTTACATTTAATCAGATAATATGAGCGAGCACTTTCTTTTTTTTACATCAAATGTTCACCATAATGGAAATTTGATCATTTATTTTAGAGGATGGCTCTTCAAGAACTTTTGTATGTTGGACTTGAAAACAATCATGTCATAATCAGTCAGGAAGTAGCTCTGTGGTATTGTGTTCCACAGACGAGCAGCTCTAGGAAAAAAAACTCTGCTCATGGAATTTTTTTGTTTAGATTTAGACAGAGATAGAGAATAAAGGAAATTGCTGATAGGTGTTATAGCTAGTCGAGTGTTTGTCGTGAAAGACTTATGGGAAAGCGGACTCTAGTGTAAAGCTCGGTTGAGCACCTGCCATGAAAAAAAATGGAGAGAGGCCTCTTCTATGAGGCAGAAAAGAGGAAAAAATGGTATCACCTATCAGATTTTGATTGCTCTACAGAGGCCATGATTAAACAAAAAATAAATAAAACATCTCTTGGGTGGCCGGACTTCAGTTATTTTCAATTCTTTGTGCTCCTCCTCTACTTACTTGTACTTGAAACGACAATCACCCTGGAGGAGTTGAGTCGGCTTCATGAAGATGCACATCTCGTATCGCTGCGATCCAAGCCCGGCGATCGGAGGCAAGATCCCGAGTGAGCAACAGCCAGTCACGTCTCCAACGAGACAGGCCATAGATGAGCGGGCCCGAAATAAGTTCAGCGTCGGCTTTGATAGTCCTGAGCCACGTTCTTAGCTGGCCACCGACACGTTTTTTCCAGCCGGGTAGAGGACGTGAGGAGTTAAAAAAAAAATTAACTCCTCCTCTACTGCCTTTTATTTTCCCTTTGGCCAAGCATCTATTATCTGCAAGACTATTAGTTTCTTTCCTCAGACAGGTAGACTTTGAAATTCCCTTCCTGCTACCTACTTCCCTGACTGTATGTACATGCCGAAGTTTAAATGTAAGGTAAACCAACATTTCGCTAATCTCTTGTAAACTAACTTCAAATAGTCGTCCCTTAAAGAAAAACTGCATTATTGTCAGTCTTTGCATCAAATCCAGAATTTAAAATGGAATCAGATTTAATCTTCCTCTTATTTTTGCTTATTTTCACAAACCAATACAATCAAGCTGAGAATGTTAATTTGAATAATCCAAACTATCAATCCTCATCTCAAAAAATGTGGGGACATGATTATTGTTCGTTTATATTTCTTAACACAATCAGCAATTATCTCCCAAATAATTTTTCACAAAAGAAATATAGCAAAATAGTATGCTATGTCTCTACAAAAGCCACAATTCGCCCATGCACGAAATCGTCTTGCCTTCTTAGACACGGTCCAAAAAAAGAGCCACCGATTTAATAGATCCGCACTATCAACAAAGCTCCAACTCTCGTCTCATCACCACAATGTTGCATCCCTGTTTGACAAGTATTTTAATGAAATATGTTCTGATGAACTCGTATTGAGCTAAAAGACTACTCGGCACTGTCAACAAGGCGACCAACCCCTGTCCCATCACTGTGGTGTTGCATCCCTGTGCCTGTTTTAAAAGTATTTTAATGGAATGTACTCGAACGAACTTGTCACAGCTCTACCCCTCGACGTACATAACCCCCGACAAACCCATTCAGCAACAAAATCCCACCCCTTAACTGTAGAAGTCCTAGATGCCGGAAAGCCTTATACTTTAATAACTTCTTCGATTGCTAGACTTTAGAATTCCTTCCCTGTTTCCTGCTTCTCTGACCATATTAATCTGCAGAAGTTTAAATGTAATGTAAACAGACATCTTGCTAATGTCCTGATATAGTTCCATGGAAATATGGATATGGTCCCAAATAGTAGCCCCTTATGTCCAAGTGGCAATGTACCCTTTTTGCGGGGTGAACAAAAATAAAAAAAAAAAAAAAAAATTCTGTTCCTGTGGGGAAGGGGCATCGAGAGTAAATATTGAGTTGTCATAACAAATAACTTGAGTGAATGACCGTTCAGTAGAAAAAAAAAAAACAGACAAAACAATTGACCATTATATTTTTGGGGAAGAAAAAAAATATGGACAAAGAAATTGTTGCCCATATTCAAATGTTGTTGACCTCCGCTAAATTCAATTGGTGATAAGGTCAATGTCGGGCAATGTCAGTTTTAACTGCACCAATTTAGGTAGCAAAAAAAAAAAAAAAAGCTGTAAAAAGACAAAGCATTGTGGTGGTGCTGGTGGTTGGGATTTTTATGAAATTTCAAGATAAATAGTTAAAGTTGGGGTTGGTGGAGGTGAGACATTAAAGGCTTCTTGTTCTCTAGTACAATGCTTCCATTTTAATTTCGTTGCATAGGGTCTTAAGTAATGTTGGAACTATTAATCGGAATCAAGAAATCTAAAAGATCGGAATCGGAAAAATGTCTGCCTATTTTCCGAGGTCTAAAACAATTATTTTTATCATTTTTATTCCTTTATTTTTGTTTAAAACAATTTTCTACGACTCCTATTAATGATGAAATGATAAATATTTATTAATTTGAAAAGTACCAGTAAAACTAAAGCCTATAAATCAAACCCATCAATGTATTTTTACATTTGCGAAAATATATGCAAATATTGCATGATTTTTGCGGGAATCCGATTCCACTTCCAACAAAAACAACTTTTAGAAATTTAAAAAGAATTGGAATTGGTAATTGTATTGGAATCAGAAAAAAAATCTTGGAATCGTCTCATCACTAATATTAATACACGACCAACAAGTATGCTCAAAACGTTTCTACTAAAATTATTAAAAATTTTGCATCATCATTCTTAAGCAACGCATGCGGCTGCTGCTTCTAAACATGCGTCATATATATATATAATTTTCAGAATGTAAGAGATGATATAATTATTTCCACAGTCAGGCAACGTCACAGCTCACAAGAGTCATGACAGCCAACAAACCGGAAGTTCAAAATGGGTTAAATTGATGAACCTGGATGAGGGTGAAACTCGAGTCTTGGATTTTCGGTTTGTTGTCTCTTGTGAGCTGTGACATTGCTTGATTGTGGAAACGTGTGTGTGTGTGTGTGTGTGTATAAGAAGTTAGATAAAACTTTGAATAAAAAAAAAAAAATCAACTCCTCATATCAGTAAGGAAGATGAAAAAAAAGAACGAAGCATGCTAAGCCATGGCATTTTGAAATCACAATGCTTCTCATCAGAAGAGGAGAAAACAAGCTGGCTTAAAAACATTAGGTTGGAAATGAGAAACAATATATGCATACAATAGCAGGAAGGATGTTGTAGAAATAAGAGAAAGGGGACACACATACACACAATTTATAAATGTACGGGCTGCCCGAGAGGAGGAATATTCCTAGGTTCATGTGACATTTTGTTTTTCATGAACTGTCTGTACTAGAATAAAATATAACGTATATACAAAGAACTACAAGGTATCTGCAATAAGTTTCCAAACGCTTTTTTTCTTTTTTTTTTTTTTTTTCAGACATTTAAAATCGTTGTAGACTCTTGAAAATTCAGAATGTTATTGCCATACATATGATTTCAAGTGCAAATAAACAGCTACAGCAGGAATCTGAATACACCCTACTAAAGCCTGATTGTCACAGCTGGTGAATTTCAAAAATGTTATCTGGACGTAAGAACAAAGAACGATACACAATATATTTGTTTTAAATTTGGAAAAAAAAATGCCACAGAAACTAATGGAATGCTTCAGACTGCTTTTGGACCATCTTGCATGAATCGAGCATCAGTTTTTGAGTGGCATAAGAGATTCAAGGAAGGCAGGGAGTTTGTGAGAAGTGTGGGAGGAGTCAGAACAGCAGAGTTGCTTGGCCAAGCAAAGCATTTGATGCATAAGGACTCGTATGTCTATAGAGACAATAAGTGCACATTTTGATGTCAGTGTGGGAACTGTGAATCCAATTATTTGTGAGGATCTAAAGATGTGGAAGATTTGCGCAAAGTTTGTCTCAAGAGTGCACCATCCTTGTCAGACTATTTGACGAAGATGGACATCAAGACAGTTCCTCACCCTCCCTATAGTCCAGACCTTGCTTCCTGTGACTTTTGGTTATTCGCTTAGCTCAAGGAAAACTTTAGAGGTTGTTATGAGGCAATTGAGATGTAAGAGGCTGTGACGAAGGTCATTGACATGTTCACACAAGAGGACTTCATGGGGCTTTCCAGAAGCCGGAGGAAATTACTTCGAATGGAACTAGTTTCATGTATGCACTATCAATGAAAATGCCCATACACAACAAAAAAAAAAGTCTAGAAACTTATTGAAGGCTCCTTATATATATATATATATATATATATATATATATATATATATATATATATATATATAAATGTCAGTACGTGCCAAAGCAATTGTATGCTTAAATAGTAAATTAACTGAATTTCTTTGGATGAGTATAAAATGAGTGTCTATTTTCAGTGAAATAGTATTATATTAAAAGTATTTATAGCTCTACTATTGCACTCTTGATTTAAATTAACTTTTTTTTTTTACTAGTATTTATTAATATTGTATTAGTATTTATATTTGAATACAAAATTAACATTCCAAGTTCCAAATATTTTTCTTACCAAATTCTTTCACCATGTTAAAATTTTGGCCCATTCTTTTCTTTTTTTTTTTTTTCTTTTTACAGATATGTTTCTTTACGCAAAACAATTGAATTATTATGTCAATAGCGAATCTTTTCATATACATACTCTTCAGAAAAAATAGAAATTTTTCTGCTTAGAAAGAATTATGCATGACAACTTAATATCGAAAAAAAAATGGAATTCCATAGAAGATTCATCAGTGTTTACCTCAGCCACCATCTTGGAATGAAGTGTGCATGTGTGAAGCGTTCTTTCTTTTATGTATATTTCATGGAATAAAATAGGCATTTTGTGTCTACTGATTCTAGTTCGGATTATTTCCATTTTCCAAATTATTTTCGTTGCATTTGGAAAGTATTGGCTGATGTAGTTGTCATATTTATTGTAGACCCAAGTACTTTGAAATCAATCTAAATTCACCGTCAGGGAAAATTAACCGAATAAGTTCTGGAATCATTTATAAAAGATTCCTTCAATTTTTTTTTTTTTTTTTTTTTTTTTTTTTTACTATATACAATTTGTTCGTGTATATGCAGCCTTCCACCCTATTATAGCTTTTTAGTGTGGCTAGAACTGTTGGGTACTTCAAGTTGAAATTTGAATCCCAACCACTTTGTCACCAGTCGAAAATTTTTACCTGTTCTATTGACTGTTCTCTTGACATCACAAAGTGAGAAAAATCTATAATTTTCTTTATCTGCATTATCAACTGCCTAGAGTGCTCTATTCTACGAAAAATTACATTCCTACTCAGAAGCCAGTGATCTTCCTTAAAACCGAACTTGATTTATGAAGGGTGCGGAGCACATGTATTTGTTCATCCAGCCATTTCACTGTACATTTATTTGCAGTGCGTTCTATACTCTTGTTTGGGTGGAAAATGTGTGTGGAGATAGGAGGAGCGGGGTGGGGTAGCACAAAGTAATTTGCTCAATTTGGGAAAGTCTGCCCAAATATGTCCGAATTGTGACAAGCCTTTAAATACCAGAAGATAAGAAAGAACCATTCAGCATGGGAAGTTTCCTGGCATTCTCAAACGGCAGGAAATATTATTCTATTCACTTCTGTTTTTGTCCCCCCCCCCTCCCCACCGCCACATGCCTAGTCTGCGTCTTTTGTTTTAAATTTTATCTTGAGGTTTAATGTCATCACACCGAAAAGTGTTGAAACGAGACTGGTAAAGAAAGCGGAAACAATGTTTAGATTCAGAAGGAAACTAATTATCTAATGAAATGTACAAAATTAGCTTCTTTTTTTTTTTTTTTTTTAATGTTTATTTTGTTTAATCAAGAGATTTTTTTTTTTTTTTTTACTCGCGTTCACCCCTAACAAGGCATATCGATACCTCTTGGCCTTCGGGTTAAGATCAAAGTGTAGTATCTGTTCTTCAGATGCTACACTTTAATTTCTTGTTCTCTGTCAATGGAAGAGAAATCCTTCACAACTGAGACAATTTTTATTTTTGTTCCTTTTCTCCACGTTAAAAAACGACCCTGGTGTCTAACTCTGTCCCGTGGGGAGGCATAGTAAATAGGAATAAGGCATATCGACACCTGGATGTAAGAGCTACTATTTGCGACCTTGCCTAGGAAAGATTAACACAATGTAATGTGAACGGACACCTTGCTGCTCATCTCCCTTCATCATACCCCTGCAACTTATGTCTCCGATAGTAGCCCCCTACTTACAAAGTGACACTGTGCCTTATTATAAGTGAAAATTGAATTAAAAAAAAAATGTTAGTTTACATTACATTTAAACTTCTGCATATCAGTACAGTCAAGGTAGCAAGTAGCAAGAAGGGAATTCCAAAGACTTCCTGTTCGAGGGAAGAAACTATTAGAGTAGAAAGCTTTCTGGCATTTAAGGACCTCAACATTGAAGGGGTGTGATTTTGTTGCTAAGCAGGTTTATCGGGGATGTGTAAATATTCTAAAAATCTGTTATTTATTCAGGCATATGTTTAAATGTCTGTATAAATTGTCTGAAGAAATAGTGCTCAATCACGTTGACAAGAATATAACATATTTACTTATAACATTTTACAGTCATGCATTGATACGCCATCTGTCCTGGTTTTTTCTTGTATAGGCAGCTTTCTGTTAATTCTTTTGTGAGAATTGGACTAACAAAGTGACGTCTACCCCAGAAATGGCCAACATGGATAGCTAATCACCAACTAATTGTACGATATTGTATATGTGTATGTAGATAACTCTTCAGGCGCCCTAGTCACTGAATTGTGACAACGCACCTGCCATTTTGATTGTAATTGAAATGTAGCACGCATGACTAGGTGTCCATTTACGACATACTTGTGTCTAGTTCTCAGTTTCTGCCTTATTAGGGCATATGTTGCACTACAGGTTTATCGAGAATTTGTTTATTAAAATTACGGTAATTTTGCAGTTCGTTTGGGCAGAAACACAAACACATATCTGCATTCACTTTTTTTTTTTTTTTACACAGGCAACACCACGTTATCAAGGCCAAGAGGCCACTCAAGGATAAGGGTTAAAGAGTGTACAGTAGAAATTGGACAATATAGTAATCATTAGTAATGAAAATTTGGTAAATTTGTTAACTTATATGGAACGGCTCATCAAGAACTTGTTTACATTAGACTTGAACACAACCATATTGTAGTCAGCTGGAAAGCAGGAAAATGGAAGACAATTCCACAGGCGTGCAGTTCTAAGAAAGAAGCTTTGTTCACGGAATCTACGTTTAGGTTTAGGCACAGATAAAGAGTGGGGGAAATTATTGATAGTGTTTTCAGCTAGACGGGTGTTTCTTGTGAAAGTTTGGCGAGGTGGGACCATAGACTGAAGCTCAGTCGAACACTTTCCATGAAAATAACGATACATCAGAGACAAACTCGCAACATCTCTTCTGTGAGATAGAGGTTGCAGGGAAGAGAAAAGGACATCTCCTACGAGGCTACGAAGTCTATTTTGAACTCTGTCAAGGCAGGACAAGTTCTTTCTAGCTGCTCCTGCCCAGATGTGGCAACAGTATTCCATCCTTGGACTTACCTGGCTCTTATATAGAGAATTGCATCAGCAGTGAGATATCTACTGGATCGATAGAAAGATCCCACCATTTTTCCAGCGGCCCTGTCAACTTACGATCATTTTTGCAGAAACATTTGGAAACAAGTCTGAATATTTTTTTTTTTTTTTTTTTTTTTTTTTTTTTTTTGATTTAAAAAAAAAAACGAAAAAAGTGGAAGGTTCCCAAAATTCAGAATTGTTTACAAAGACTTGTCACATAACTGCTAAAGCATTAGGTAAAGTTCAATTTAAAGTGACACTCTTCTGAAGGTTGAAGGTTCAATCCTTAATGCTGGCAATACTAAGAATATAATTGCAAATTAAAACTTTTACTCTGTCATAACTAATAGAATGATAGTATACTAGAACCGTGGTTTAACTGAAAGGGTTCCGTCAGAAATTCTGGGCAGATTCCCAAGATCGACAAAGATACAGCTAAAGAAGGTTGTAGGTTCTATTGGTCGAATGGGTGTTAAAAATAACTCTTAAGATAAGAGCAATAGTTGGAATAATCGGAATAATACGAGACAAAAACTTTTGCATTCATATAAAGTTTAATCTAATTAAATTTTAACAATCTTGATCACAATTTATTCACCTTTTTAAATAAAGTAAAAATTAATTTGGCTGAGCATTTCTTTTTTTATAACTTACAATTATGAAACAGGTGGTAACTTGCTGAGAATGAAGTAAGTCCTTCAAAAGAAAAGATCAGAAAGGTACATTTAAACACACATACAAAACTTATTTACAGGATAAAAGCAATCATTGAATTTAAAAGAATAAGAAAATGTGCCCCCCCCAGATTTGGAGGGAGGGAGGGAGGGGAGGTACTCGATACTTCTTCTTGCTTATGCTTCATCTGTATATATGTCTTTCTAGCCAATGTCTGTTTGACTTAATCAAGATGACAAGAGTATAACATATTTACTTACAGTCATGCATTGATACGCCATCTGTACTGGTTTGTTCTTGTGTAGGCAGCTTTCTGTTAATTCTTTTGTGAGAATTGGACTAACAAAGTGACGTCTACCCCAGAAATAACCAACATGGATAGCTAATCACCAACTAATTGTACGATATTGTATATGTGTATGTAGATAACTCTTTAGGCGCCCTAGTCACTGAATTGAATATATGTCTTTCTAGCCAATGTCTGTTTAACTTAAATTACCTCCCTTTAAAATCAATGTCAGTTTAATGTAAATTACTTCCCTTGAAAATCCAAACTTTTAAAGTTACATATTATTTCTCCTTTCCAGGAGGTTAGACACACGGTCAGGTGCGGGTTTGATGAAATTGTTTTTGTGTAACGAACTGGATTTGAATTGGCACACTCTAGTTTACAGTCTGTATTGTTACCAACTTAGTCACATCCACTTCCCAATGAATTATAATTCATTTTTTTTTCTTTCTTCACCAAACTTGCATCTTTTCTAGAACCATGTACTCGTTGCTTTCATGTTTCAGTTGTCCTACTGACAATTGAAAATTGGTTTTTATTTTTTTAAGCACATTTTTATCCAACAGACCATATTTAGTCATTAACGACCCCCCCCTCCAACCACCACTACAACCAGCTCTTGTCTGAAAGGAGACACACCACATATCAAAGAGGGATGGTGTAAGTAAGAGCCTCTATTGCTCCTCCCAATTTTACTGAATATTTATCCTCAATTATTCAAGCTATTAGAAATGACCCTCATTATCCTATTCCTTGTCTTGATTACTGCCATCAATGTTTTTTTTTTTTTTTTGCATAAAATTCAGTGTCATCTAACAGAGAGAGGTGGGGTGGGGGTGAGGATTCTTAGAAATCAGCTTGATTGTTAACGAAACAAATTCTGCCAAACGGTGTGTTGGCACCAGATGATGATAATGGCAGCAGTAAGATTTACATGTTTAAAAGCATTTCTTTTTTTATACTCATGATTTACAACTTACTAAGGCCAAAATTTACTCAAGGATATGAGATTTTCGGTTGCGTGATGAAACAGCGCTACAAAATGATCGAGAAGTATGATTAATCCAGAGGATGATTCTGCAGATATCTGTTTACATTGGACTTGAAAATGACGATGGTGCAGTCTGGGGGGGGGGTATTTTTCTGCTCTGGGATATTCGATAGATGTAAGTCCTTGGAAAGAAACTGCTCATGGAAATTCCCTTTGATTTTAGGTGCATGGGAAGAAAATTCTTTGTCGGATTGGAATGGAGCAAAGCTTGAAGTTCAGTTCTTTGCAAATAATCAAGTTCTTGCTGTGAATGTTTTGTTGGCGCAGGGGTGCTAGAGATTCAAACTCTGTTAAGCACTCGTCTTGAAAATGGTGTTAGAGTAGAGGAGGACTAGCAATGCGTCTCCTAAATTTGTTACGTGGAAGAAAAAAATCATCTCGCTAGATTGCTGTACCGAATGGCACTTGCCCTAGGTAAGTTGAACCAGTTTTCTCCAAAGGAGGAAGTTTCATGGTAAAATGAAATTAACAAGCAGTCCCTAGTTGCATGTATATCCCCATCAAGGAAGATGACAAGTTTTGCAGTTCTGCTACATACAGAACTTGATATGAACACCAATTTGTTAATGTTGATCTGAACCAGTGTGTAAGTAACACACATAAACAATGAATATATTTTTATATTTGTGTGTGTGTGTGCATAAATATATATATATATATGTGTGTGTGTTTTATTTTTTATTACCGTTTTATCTGTCCAGTTACATATGTTTCGGTTGCCAGACTATATTTATGATCCAGCAGCTTCGTCAGACCTTACAGAACGGCCATTTCTGTAAGGTCTGACGAGGCTGCTGGATCATAAATATGGTCCGGCAACTGAAACATATGTAACTGGACAGATAAAACGGTAATAAAAAGTAAAACGCATATTTGCTCTGCAGTAGTATTGAGCACTCTCTTCAGGTTTTACTACTTACCATTTTTACCAAATATATATATAGCATTCGTGTTTGTATACACAACTTTCCTACAGCCCACATCACTGGACCAATCATAACCAAACTTGGCATGATGATGGTCCCCCACCTAGAGATGGTGCACACCATTTTCCAAGGTTAAATCAAAGATTAAGGTCATAGTGTATGTATATACACACTCCTACAGCCCACACCACTGGACCAAACCTGGCATGATGATGGTCACCAACCTAAGAATGGTGTACATCATTTTCCAAGGTCAAGGTCATAGCCCATGTATATAGTCTCACACCACTGAACCTGACATGATTTCCGACCTAGAGATGGTGCACACCATTTTTCAATGTCAAAGGTTAAGGACAGGACTTTACTTTGCTGAATGCTCGGATACCCGACAACGTGAATTTAAATAAAATAGAAAGGAAGAAACAAAATGCTTGACGATTCATCTGTCTGTTCTGTGGGTTTTATTCAAGAGATTGTAAGTTTGAATATAATTTTTTTTAGTTTTCAAGTGTGAAGTATTTTCTTTCAGCTTCCATTTTAGTGTTGGGTAGTAGACATATGGAAGTTCTGTCATTGTTTTTTTTTTTTTTTTTTTCCGTTATTTCATTTATAAATTACTTTTAATTGTGGGTATTTTGTCCTAATGACCTGACATTATCTGTATACCGAAGTATAATACCTCACAATTAAAAACAGCCTAATTGGTACTCCCAATAAAGGAGGGATTGTATCTAGTAATTCACTCCCATTCATCTGTTCGTTCATCCTTTTCTCAATAACCAAGCCTGGAATTTAAAAAAAAAAAGATTGCACAAACATTAGTCATGGTGAAAGTAAATTTTGAACAGAATGAAATTTTGGGATAACTCTATAGGGGTAAAATTGCTCCCAAATCTTGTTTGCACTTTTTTCAAAAATTATGCTTTGGATTTTTTTTTTTTTTTTTTTTAAATTTTGCACTAGCATTAGTCATAGTGAACGTAAATTTTTCACTCATGGAGAAAGACCCCCCCCGCCCCCCCCCCCCGCATGCTCAGCTTGTTTATGAATGAAATAACTATAAAAAGGTGACAAAATGATCCATATCTCTATCCTAATGACTCAACACTAACGGAAGGAAAATACTACACATTTGAAAACCGCTCAAAATAACACAATCTCTGGAACAGATGAATCGTTGAGTATTTTGTTTCTTTTAAATTCAGATATATATACATATTTATACTTATATTCATCCATGTCCCTAGAATACTTTATATTTATAGATGAAATAGTTATCCAGACACGTGTTTTGGCCGTATTTATGGCTCATCATTGTGGCTAACCATAACGCAGAACTGTGCAAGATAAAGCCTCTGTATATTCAACCATGCTGCTGAGCCGTAGATATAGTGAAACACGTGACATAGATAACTATTTTATCTAAAATACACAACAATGAATGAACATTTTATATATATATATATATATATATATATATATGTGTGTGTGTGTGAGGACACTTCTCAACCTATATACTCAACGGATTTTTATCTACAGACTTGAAATTTGGTATATAGGATATTCAGACATGTGGAAATCTTTTTAATCGGTTTTCATTTGGAAAAACAGCTGCTAAAGGGTAAAAATTTTTAAAATTCATCCGTTGGGGCCCGCCGGATTTTTATTCTTGTCAGTTGTTTTATGAATGCACCTGCGTGAATGGTTCGCATGACATTCATTATGTAAAAAATAAGTAGGTTTGCAAGCACTTCTTGAAGTCATGTCAATCAGGCCTAATGGTTATCGTACTTGGCTCCTTGTCTTTAGGTTTTGGTTTCAATCTGTGTCCAAATACTTTTTTTTTTTTTATTTACAAGTGAACTATTTAGAAAAAACAATAATACTTACATACACGTCTCAGTTCTGTATAAATTAAAATATAATATTTATGCGTATTTTACAGCCGGGCAACGCTGGGGCAGCCTGCTAGTATATATATATATATATATATATATATATATATATATATTTATTTGTCCATGTCCTTGAAATGTGAATGAAACTACACGCAAGCTTTTGACTACACTGAATGAAAAGCAGGTGTTTGATAGTCACTGTATCTTGAACTAAAATTGGATGAAAGACAATAAATCAACCTTGAAAAATATATCGACTATCAATTGCGAAATTACCGTAATTCTTTAAATGGTTATTTAATTTTTTTTTATATAAATGATGAAACGAATTTTGCTTATTATTTCTTATTAAAACCTGGTGATATCAGATCAGACTATCTAAAGATATCAGCTTTCTGATCTAAAAATACACCGAACATTGATGTTATTGCCTTTTTCCGTTCTCTTTGCAAAATTCAATCATGTTCTGCAAAGTTTAAAACAAACAAAAAAAATTTTTCCTTTACAAAGCAACGGAACAAAACACAATGAATCAATATTTGAAGATCTAATGAAGCATAAAAACTTCCAAAATTATTGGATTCAGCATTAAATAAGTGAAAAAAAAGTTTTGATATGCCGTAAAACAATAGAACAAAACCACTTTCTCCATATTCCCCCCCCCAATTAAATTTTGCACTAAATTGATTTTAGAAAATGTTCGTCCATTTTTAATTATTTTTCTTTAATATATATATATATATATTTTATTACATTTTCACCCTTAACAAGGCACATTGCCACTTTGATGTAGTAGGGCTACTATTGGGGACATAGGCTACAGGGGTACTAGGTGGAGAGTTAGGCAGCAAGATGTCAGTTCACATTACACTTCAACTTCTGCATGTCAGTACAGTTGGGGAAGTAGAACTAGGCAGGGAATTCCAAAGTCTAGTGGTTCTGGGGAAGAAACTACTGGAGTAGTAGGCTCTCTTACATATAGGGATCTCTACTGTGAAGGGCTGGGATTTTACTGTTTGTCGGGGGTATTTATGATGTAGAGGGGGTACAAGTGCTTGTAGAACAGGCAGAGAGATGCTACATTGCATCGATGGGACAGAGACTGAAGCTTGGATGACAGTTCTGAACCTATCAGGTTGGCGACTCTCTTTTGAACCTTGTCTAGGAGTGAGACACTAGTAGCAGACGCACCGGCCCAAATATGACAACAATACTCCATATGAAAAGAATTTTCGTTACTTTTCAAAAAATTGTTTCCTTTTTAGTAACATCGGCTGCTTTTGTTAGCTAGTCTGGATTGGAGATGGATGGACATAGCCGCCGATGCGGCATCTGCATCCAGTGACCTTAAAAGAACCCGATTGGCTAAATAGACAATTGTTTTCACTTTTGCTTGGCTGCTTCTTCCATTGTTGAATTTACAAGTCATCTGTGTTGTCATGGAAACGGGAAGCTTATTCAATTTAAGAGCATCTTGATTGCATTGAAACACTGAAGTAATATGATCACTTCAACTTCCGGGTATGCCGAAAGCGAGAGGACGGGGAGGGGGATAAACAAAGAAAGGCAAGGAAAAAGAAGTGTTATGTCATTTTCCAGCTTTTCTGTGGTTGCTATTGTAAAAATAACAGCAAGGAGTCTCATTTTAATATCTTTGTTGGTTATCTTCGTTAGTAAGGTATAAAGAGTGACGGATTAGTCGTTAAGAGTTTCTGTGTAGAGATGTTGCTGATTATACAGGTCTCTTGACAGAGAAGAGTTAGGTGTATCATAATTTTAGGGGAATTTTTGACACCCCTAACACAAAACTGCAAATAAAATATAAAAAACTCGTAATTTCTCTTTTAAAAGTGGATTGTTTATTTTCTTTATGGATTATACTTCCAAAATAAACTATTAAAGTTGTATAAAACGTAATAGAAATATTATTTTTTAAAAAACATTTTTTTACATAATGAAATCAATCTAATTTTACGAGCTAAATATTTTTCAATTTTTAAACTTACAAAATCTATCAAATTTTTTCTATTGATTCAATTTTTACGATATTTTCAGGGTCAATGTAAAATTTTATGCTCTTTCCAATAAACCGAATATAATATTTTAGACAAACGTTTTTTTTTTTAATTCACGCGTCCCCCCCTATTTTGAAATGTCTATTAAAAAAGTAAATAATTAATTTACTCACCAAAGTTTTATATATCACAAATTGAAGATAAAAGATCAATAAATAATATATTCTAATTTAAAACAAAAAGTGTTGTTTAGAAATTTACCTGTAAAGTCCAAAGTTTAAAATCTTTTTCTTTAAAAACCGTTTTTTTTTTGTTTTTTTTTTTAATGGAGCCTTGGTCCTTGCTCCTTTTAATTGAAAAAAAAATAAAATTAGGGTTTGAATTCCATTTTTCGAGTAGTTATAAGGTTGGAAAGACAGGGGGTCAAATTATTCAATATTTTTTTCACGCATTCATAAAGTCAGTTTCTGATACACCTAGAGAAGCGTTCATGTAAGTTTGTGTCTACAGTAGTGGGAGTGGAAACGTGTGTCACAAAAGTTGAGACAGGATTGAAGGATAAGTCTGTGTGTACCGCATGTGGAGATAATCATGTTGGCTTGTTTGTATTCCATGATAGTCAAACTTCTTTCTCCGTAGAGAAGTTAGGGCAACAAGTCTGTTCCACATGGAGTTGTTATCCATCCAAGATCTGGGAAGAAAGATAAAGTGTTGCGGGTTTAACGTTATATAAACTGAGTCACATGACTGAGAGCTAGCTTCTGATTGGACAAGCCAGGAAGGAAGTGTATTTAAAAATGTCAAACTGCAAGAATTTGCTCCTGCTCGTGTTTGGCGCAATTTTGTCTGCAACGCTATATTTTCTATAGTGTATCCTGGTGCTACCAGATCAGGTTGTCTGAGGATACCGGCTTCCTAACCTAAAATGCACCAAACATTGATGTTATTATAGTTTCCTTTTCATTTGCAAATTTTTCTATTTAAAAGTTAGCCCCCCCCCCCTCTTTTTTTTAAACGTGATTGTTGAGCGAGCTTCGAAACCGGTCAGCTGACACGTTCATTTTTATTTTTTTAATTTCACAACCTAAATGTTTCCGAACACATAAAATTTTATGCCCCGCAATATATATATATATATATATATATATATATATATATATATATTGTTTTTTGTGTGTCACAGCTCTTCAGTGTGGTTAAACAAGCAACCATTCCAAGCCTGGAATCAAGCCAATAACCATAGAATTGATAGTCAATAGCTCTATCTCACAGACTACTGGGACATGCAGCGGCGACGACGACAATGATATCTAACAATGCTTTATACAAACACTGACTGCCGCTCTCAGAGTGCTCCATTTGTTTATTCACAAAGAGCTTTATCATGTGACATTGAATAATTTGTATCTTAATTCATTCAACTGGTAATTTCTCCCTTTTTGGGCCAATTAAAAAAAAAACAACAACAAATATATTTATGGTTGAAAAGAAAAGAAAATTGAATATGTAATTTGTGTTTTTATCAAGGGGGGGGAGTAGATTATGAAAACAGTAACCATGATGTATAATTGATCGAGATCCATTAGTGACCTAATTGTATTGTCCCATTTTCAAAGCTGTTATTAATCAATTATTATTTATTACTCCTTATTGGTTCACAAAACAGGATAATTTTTACCCTATCCTAGGTTTTCAGTTTAAGTTTGCAAGGAAGGGAGGCAGCGAGAAATTTATCCTAAAACATTCTTTTTGTGCCAAAAACTCACCACGTATTTTTGAACATTGATTTCTATGTTATTTCTTGAGAGGAGATTTCTTGAAAAAGACGTAACATTGGTGAATATAATTTAGGTCATTCCGTTTCATTTTACATCATGTTATATGATTATGGAAATAATATTTGCTCCCCATAACCGATGCTTCATTTGGCTATCAAGCGAAGCTCACTGCCCGTTTGTTTGTAAACTTACTAGCAGTTTGAGCACTGGAGCGATGGGAAAGTGCTTCTTTAATAGGTATTTGATGAGGGACATTTACGGGCACTGATTCGTAGCCATTTGGGTAGAGCTGCCAACTGTCAACTAGATGGTTGTAGGTTCGATGCACGGCTGGGAAAAGGTGTTTGTCTAGCCACACTGATGAGTTGTGATACAATGTAACTACTGTATGTGGATGACTATATATATATATATATATATATAATGCGTACGAGTAAGCTGCTATATTGATTTGTTATGCCAGCATTCTCCCAGGTATTAACATCTCCGTGTGTGTATGTAATATATATATATATATATAATGTGAGGGAGTTGTATATAATCATTCATTGTGATACCAAGCTATAAATTAGATAACCGGTTGTAGTATGCATGCGCATATATATATATATATATATATATATATATATATATATATATTTGTAGTCATCGACATACAGTCCTGTTTCGTTGTATCACAATTCATCAGTGCCGCTAGACTAGCATCTCCCCCAAGTCAAGGATTGAACCTAGAACCATCGTGTTGACAGTCGGCAGTTCACCCACTCGACCATGGGATCGACGCCCGTAAATAACTCGTTTAAATAGACACCCGCCACCACTTTTATAGTGCTCAAATCGCCTGTTCGTAAATAAACAAACAACGAGCTTCGCATTTTCAGCCAATTAAGTAGCGGGTGAGATTATTTATGACAGTGCTCTACCCAAAGAGGGGGGGGGGCTTAAAATATATATTTGTAGTCATCGACATACAGTCCTGTTTCGTTGTATTACAACTCATCAGTGCCGCTAGACTAGCATCTCTCCCAAGCCAAGGATTGAACCTAGAACCATCGTGTTGACAGTCGGCAGTTCATATATATATATACACACCTTGACAGTCGGCAGTTCATATATATATATATACACACACACACACACTTATGTATCAGTAGAATTTCTGGGAAGCGATTGTTATGGTTATTTTTGGGGGGGTCGACTTACGCATAGGTAATGTTTTTGGAAATGTTAAAGAGCAACTCGGCACTCGATCATGATATAAAAAATGCCATTTTGTTTGTGCACTCGGTATGTACCGGTAATCCTAGTCATTAATCCTTCTGATCCTTATTGCAATGTGTTTGCTAGCATGCAAGCACATGCACGGTTTTTCAGTGGGAGGCTTAATAATTATTGGAATAGCTCTCGCAATGTTCACTCTCTAGACGTGGCTATAGCTCCAAGTTTGATATGATGTATTCGGTCATGATGTGACTTTTTTAGTAGTTCACGAAATGTAGTGTTTACGATATGTCGTTCTCCCCAAAGTTCAAGTTTTAACGATGACAACAATTTAATGAAACCATTTAATCGCACTTAACGCATGCATTCACATTATTACGGTATATTACGGCTCATGTAATGTATGCGTTTGTTATGGTATGCGACATGAATTATGTCTAAAAACAGTAACTGCGCCTGGAATCTGCAGCATGTCATTGATTAGAATGTCTGAAGTGTGCAGCGGGTTGGTTCTATATATGAAAATCGAATGGACCACACTTGCATAAATACACATATTATTGCTCGTGAATGCCGAGAAACAATGTTTTACAGGTACGTCCAAGGATGGAGTACTGTTGCCACATCTGGGCAGGAGCTGCTAGAAAGGACTTATCCTGTCGGGTTAGGGTTCAAAATAGACTTTGTAGCCTCGTAGGGAATGTCCTTTTCTCTTCACTGCAACCTCTTTCTCACAGAAGTGATGTTGCGAGCTTGTCTCTGATTTATCGTTATTTTTATGGCAAGTGCTCATCTGAGCTCCAATCTATCCAATCTTGCCAAACTTTCACAAGAAACACCCGTCTAGCAGAAAACACTATCAACAATTTCCCCAACTCTTTATCTGTGCCTAAACCTAAACGTAGATTCCATGAACAAAGCTTTTTTTCTTAGAACTGCACGCCTATGAAATTGTCTTCCATTTTCCTGCTTTCCAGCTGACTACAATATGGTTGTCTTTAAGTCTAACGTAAACAAGTTTTTGATGAGCTGTTCCATTTAACAAATTTACCGAATTTGGATTACTAACGATTACTATATTGTCCAATTTCTACTGTACACTCTTTAACCCTTATCCTCGAGTGGCCTCTTGGCCTTGATAAGTGGTGATGCCTATGTAAAAAAAAACCAAAAAAAACAGGAAAAAGGAAATTATCTGTGCAAGAAAAAGCCATAGGACAGACCATTTAACTTGTCTAGAATCTACAGTCGACTTATACACAGGTAATACCTAAAATGACACAATTTTTTATCTTATGTATGAGCCGATGTGCATTTTAAGATCGACTTCTACACAAGTATATGCGGTGTGTATATATTATATATATATATATATATATATATGAGAGAGAGAGAGAGAAAGGGTCAGAAAAACATTGGTACCACTGGTTTCAAATCCAATACAAGGGGACTAGTTTATGGGTTGAGAAATAGTGGACTCTCTTCAGCCTCTGTTTTCTTTATCGGTCCTTCCCGGAAATGTCGCAGGTGAGTTAAAAGAAAAAAAAATGGATATTTAATTGAAAAAAAAAAAGAAGAGTAATCTCCCTTCAAAAAATGTCAATCAATAGTTATTTTGATCACCTTTGAAAATAAGATTTTGCCTGAATCTACTAACAACCATTTTGTAACCGGAAGTTACAAAAAAAAAGTATTAAAAAAATAAGCAGATAAGTTCACAAAAAATTTTAAAAAATTCATTAAAAAAAATAATACATGATAAATAAATAAATAATTTGCAAGCTAAAAACGTGCAGTCGCCATTTCCAGGAAGAACAGCAAAAAAAAAAACAAAAAAAAAAACAGCATACATTCTGTAAAATCTTCTGTAAAATTTTAAAATAAATATTATGCTCTTATATTGAATACTGTTGAGTATATAGGTTGAGAAGTGTTTTCACACACACATTCTCACTTATATATATTCGTGGCTTGCAGGACACTATATACATACAAATGTCAGCAAATTTGGGTATAATTTATTGCTTTGAAAATATAGGTTCTTTTTTACCAATGGTCATAAAATTTAAACCATAGGATAGTATTATAATTTTCAAAAAGCCTGCAAATGTTCATGTAGTTTTGTCTCTTAGAAACAAAGATTTTGATATTCAATTTGGCTACAAGTATAGATGTGTCCACACACACACACACACACGCACATAGTCATCCACATACAGTACTGTATCACAGCTCATCAGTGCGGCTAGACAGGCACCTTACTCAAGCTAGGATCGAAACCCGACTGCCCAAATGACGGTCTAAGCTTCGAACTATACTAATGTTGCTGTGCAGATAGTGAATTGATGATGTTATATATATATATATATATATATATATATATATATATATATATATACCACGTTTTTTGGCAATTTTATAAGTTCCAAATCTCAGCGATTATTGATCAGAATTTAACAAATGAAGGCTTGTTAGAAAGATAATGACTGAATTGTGTAGTGGGCTATGTGACAATTGCCCTTAAGGTCGCACGTTAAGGGGATCATCCGTAGCCTATTTTTGGCACGTTTTTGTAAAGATGCAGAATCTTTGCACCCTTAAAAAAGAAAATGTTTAAAATTCCAGCAAACGAGTAGTGTCCAAGATATAAAGAAATTAGTTTAAAAAAGTGAGGGATCACTTCTATATAAATTTAATGTAAAATGAGCACCCACTTTACGGCCACCTTTTTTTTTTTTCTTTCTTTTTTTTTGCGGGGGCGGGGGGTTAGGGGGTGGTGTTTATTTTGGCCTGGTAGACCAACACAAAACCTACCATAAACTTGTTTTCCATAGGTTTTTGGGGGTGCTGAAAACAAATATCAATTAAATTTTCTGCAAATAAGCATTTTTCCGGGTAAGTAAAAATGTGTACACTTGTGCGTACAACAATGGCCACCAGTTATAACAAAAAATTGCATTGCTTAATAACCCGGAAAAATACTTATCAGCAGAAAATTTAAATGCGATATTCGTTTTCAGCACACTTGAAAACCTATAGAAAAAATTTTTTAAGGTAAGTTTTGTGTTGGTCCACCAGGCCACAATTACCGAATAAACACAACCCCTAAGAAAAATAAGACCCCCCCCCCCAAAAAAAAAAAGATGGCCATAAAGTGAGTGTTTATTTTACGTTAAATTAATATAGAAAAGTGATCTCCCACTTTTTGAAACTATAATTTTTTCATATCTTGGAAACTATTTGTTTCCTGGAATTTTTAACATTTTGGTTTTCAGCACCCTCGAAAACCTATAATAATAGCGGTAATGTTAAAGGATTTTTTGTGGGTGGAAAGATACTGCACATTTACTAATATTTCAACCATGGTCATTTGTTTTCCTAGTTTTGCATATGAATTACAAAATATCTGATATTTCCTCAAAACCGCTGGCCTTGATGAAGGGGAGACTAAAACTTGCTCTGGTTGTTCAAAATCAATAAATATTTATTTTATCAGTTCTACCAGCAGTGGAAGAATTTGTTTTAAACAAAATCAGGTAGAAAATGATAAAGGAATTGTTGTTTGGCATCAGAAAATTGGCACAAATTTCTTCAATTCTGATATTGATTCTGATAGCCAAAAAGTTCCAATTTTTCTTATTCCCAATTCCAATCAATCGTCCTAACACTAGTAATACCACTCAAAACGAATAGGCACTCTATATATATATATATATATATATATATATATATATATATATATAAGAACAAACAATTAATAAAACCATGTTAAAAACTCTTTAAGAAGAGTTAAAAACATTTAATTTTCAAAAAGGAGACGCAAATAAATAATTTGTCTTTTTGAAAATTAAATGTTTTTAACTCTTCTTAAAGAGTTTTTAACATGGTTTTATTAATTACTAGCATTTCAGCCCAGCGTTGCCCGGGTGTTCGGATGTGTATGGTGAGCAAAAAAAAAAAAGTGGTAGTAGGAAGGCAAGCTCGAACCCATACCGCAAAGGAGGAAAAGAACGGGGTAAAACCTAGCGTTAACAACCACCGCCAAACCGGAAGCAACATTTTTTTTTTTTTAAATTAAGGCTGGACAATCTAAAGGAGAGGATAACTTTCAAAAATATCGGAAAAAAAGTGACCCCCCCCCTGTAGAAAAGTGCCTAGTTGAAGGGGAAGATATTAATGTTTTTAGCCAATTTTTCGATATTTGTCGTATGAAAGGTCGAACTTTAAAACGATACTGATCTTGGTAAAATCCGTCGCCTCTATTGAAAGTTTAAGGCAGACATGCAAAATACATACATACATACTTACATACATACATACATTTATATATTGGTAACTAAAAATTTTCGAACAAAACTGATGAAAAAGCTTGCCCTATCTCTGAATACCCTTTATGTAAAATTTCAAATGTTTAGACCAGAAATTGTCTGAGTAATTTGGTATAGACCGCAGACGTCAATTTTTTTTTTAAATTTGACCCCTATTATGACCCCTTAAAATTTATAGTTTCGGGCTCAAATCACTTTATTAAGTTATCTAAAATTTCAAGTGTCTAGACCCAAAATTGTCGGAGGAGTTTGGTAGAGTTCTTAAAGGTCAAATCGTTGAAATTTGACCCCTTAACAGCCAAATTTCTGGCTGACACCCGTCACATCGATTTTCCCAAATCTCAGTACCCGGTATTTAAAATTTCGAGTCTATGGACTAAAAATTGACAGTTATTGCGTAGGGAAATGTACACAGACAGACAGACAGACACGTTCACTTTTATAGATATATAGATTTGTTATTATAAGCTCTATTTCCTATTTGGTTTTGAGCTTTTACATCTGGTTAGGATTAATTTATGAATACTAAGTTTTTAATATTTATAATATACTTTAAGTTTGCTATTTTGGATTATCTTGGTAAACTTAATTCTTATATATATATATATATATATATATATATATATATTTTTTTTTTTACATGGTGGTCACCACTTATCAAAGCCTGGAAGCCACTCAAGGATAAGGGTTATTGCAAGTACAGTACATTAGTGTGGAGATTTAATGAAGTGTTTACTTAAGGGGGCAGTTCTTTAGGAATTTGTTAACGTTGGACTTGAAGACAGCCAGGTTGTAGTCAGGTGGGAAGCAGGCAGAAGGAACAGAGTTCCACAGGCGTGCAGTTCTAAGAAAGAAGCTTTGTTCATGGAATCTACGTTTTGATTTAGGCACAGATAGAGTGGGGAAAATTTTTGACAGTGGATTCAGCTAGACGGGTGTTTTTCGTGAAAGATTGGCGAGGGGGGACCAGAGATTGGAGTTCAGACGAGCACCTGCCATGGAAATAACGATAAAACAAGGATAGGCTCGCAATGTCTCTTCTGTGGAAGAGAGGTTGCAGGGTAGAGAAAAGGGCATCCCCCACTAAGCCACAAAGTCTATTTTGTACTCTGTCAAGGCAGGATAGGCTTTTTTTAGCAGCTCCTGCCCAGATATGGCAGCAGTATTCCATCCTTGGACGTACTTGGCTTTCATATAGATAGAGAATTGCATCAGTAGTGAGATATCTTCTGGAGCGGTAGAAGGATCCCATCATCTTTCCATCGACCTTGGCAACAGACTTGATATACGTGTTCCATTTCAGGTCAGGAGTAAAGGACAAACCCAGAAGCTTGTCAAAACATGGGGCTTCTCCTAGACGAGAGCCATCCATTTCAATTGATGCCAGATGGGGATCAGAGCGTTATATATTCCAAGTGAAAACATTATGTACTTACCCGTCATGATAAATTAGTATGAATTCCAAAACTTACAAAAAATGATTCAGTAGAAAAATAAGTACAAGTAAAAATAAAATATATCGTTTTAATGTGAAGAGACTGTGCTACCAATTCTGAATGACAAACAAGGGAGATAACCTTGACGTCAATTAACAAATTAAGGGTCGGCCATTTTTAAAATAAAACATGCAACGTAATTGTGCAGAATTTTTTGTTAAAAATACATCTGGCACCTCTTTTATTGGGTCAGTTTTTGTAATTTTTTAAATTTTTACTAATTTTGCTTTGACGCTTTAAATATGCAATGTTTTCACCTGAAATGCGTTGGTAATGTCAACAAGCCCCACCTTTATTTTTTTTTTATATTAGTTCTAGAGTTTGTGTGGGAAATGGAGACTATTTTTACTTGAAAAAAAAAATGATCTAACAAGTTCTCAAACTAAAAAAAAAAACGTTCTCCTCTCTTTAATATCGTCTTTCGCTGATTTCCAACGAAGCCAGCTTTTGGAATTAAACGGGTGAAAATCCTGTTTGGGATTAAGTGTTAATCGCTTAATCCCTCTAGTCGTCACTTGAGGCAGATCAGCAGATGTTTTGATTTCAACAATTGTGACAGATCTGATATTGCCGCAGTGAATTTATCTCTTAAGCACAGATGGCCTGCGACTGTTCAGTTGGCTGTGTTGTCTCAAAGGCGTCATAAATCCACTTGAATATACAAAAACAGCTTGAATATTTCTTGTTTTTTCTCGTTTCCCGAACCCTCCTGGGTAAAGAGAAAAATAAAATATTTTGAAAGATTAGTATTTGATTTAGTTTTTTTTTTTTCTCCTTAAAAAAAATGCTCTTGTTTAGAATTTATTTTATTAAAAAAAAAAATAAAAAAAAAACTTTGTATGTACCCATGACAAAACGAAAATATAGGGTGTCCAAATAAAAGGTATACACTCTTTAAATTATCTCAACTTGTTACATGAATACGCTATACCACGTTCCCAAGAGATGTTTAGGAATAAAGAATGGCATAAGAGCATACCTTGATAGTCACCTGCGAAACAGAAAGACAGGACATAGAGGAAGTGTCGAGTACTGTCTATGCTTACAAGATTTGACCCCCACCCTATGGATTTTTCTCTTTTTTGGTGAGGGTATAGGGAAGCATGCTAAACACAAGGTTCACACCAGAAAACGAGCTACAATGAATGAGTTGAAAGCAACCATTGAAAGAAGATGTGTCAACATACCAATTGAACTGATTAGAAACGTTTTCGATTCAATCAGTGAGCGTTGTCAGCTGTTCATGGACAACAATGGCCAATAATTTGAACACTTTCGATAATTAACTGGTTTCTGTATTTGTTTGCAGTATTCTGATGTATGAAACTTTTCTTTCTTATAATAAATGTTGATTTTATGATCATTTAAAGAGCGAATACTTTTTATTGGGACGCCCTATATATTCCAAAAATCGTATAAATTAATCAAATATTTTTATTTTTAAATAAGAAAATCTGATTTTTATGAATATGAGGAGCGACTATTTCACCTGCTATTTTTAGATGAGAAAAAAATTCAGGTTCTTTTCTAGAGTTTCCTTTTAAAAAAAAAAAAAATAAACATCTCTTTGATGTAAAATCACCCCTGAGGAACGAATATATCACATTCCAAAAATTAAATTGATAAAATAATTTTATTTTTGGTCTGCTGAAAAAGGAGGATTGGACCTTTTAATTCCCTTCCATTCATTTGTTCACACTTTTCTTAATAACCATGTTTTGGATTTTTTTTTTAAAAAATCTTGCACAAACATTAGTCATGGTGAAAGTAAATTTTTACCTGGATATGTTCCAGAATAACTCTGGTTGCCCCCTTAGGAGCCATTATAAGGGTAAAATTGCCCCCCCCCCCCCAAATCGTTTATTTGTTTGCACTTTTCTCGGTGGTGGAGCATTCGACTAGAGATCAAATGATCCCTTGTTGGATCCCGGTTATACCTCACCATTTTATTTGAATTTTTTTTTTTATTAATGAGTTCAATTTACGGGAAAAAGAGTGGTACCATTTAAAATGGCCGCAAATTATGTCTGTATTTGTATATTTTAAAACTAAACATTAATCAGAAGTGACTTTTCCAGGGCATTCATCGTCAAGCCCAAATATCAGCTGACATGATATTGTAAACAAACACCGATGGTATTTGATGAACAACATTATCATTATTATTATTTTTAAATTGTTTAGATAAAAAAAAAAAATTTGAACAGTCATAGTGAAAGTAAATTTTTCATTCGTGGAGGAAGACCCCGCATGCTTGGCTTGTTATAAAGAAAAGCATTTTCAAGCAATTAATAAGAATTCATAGGAATTACAACATAAATCTAGAAAATTTCAATTATTGAGCTATCTCCTTTATTTTTATTTTTTTGTCATTGTTTTTAAATAACGTACAAGACAGCTGCTCATAAAACTGGATTTTCATAAAATAAAACCACTTGATCAATGCTGCCTCAGAATTGTGTGAATGAACATGTATCAATGTCACATTTTCGGAGTTCTATATTGGCTATTGTTATCTTCCTAAGTTTTATGCATTCCCTAATTAGCTTAGTAGCTTCTGTCTATTGCTAACAGTTTAAGAAATAAATAAATAAATAAAAAGATTTAACTGAGGATCTGTGTATGTCATTAACCTCATGCTCGAATGGCTTTTCCCCTCAATTTTAAAAAAAATGAAAATCGCTCTAGTCAAGACATAAAACCACTTGATGTAAAGAGTTAAAAAAAATATTTCAGGATCAAAAACTAACCTATGATAATTATCACATGGATAGATTTTGACCCAAAGAACGTCAATACTTTTCCCTTTGTCAGAAACATGGAATGTGAGAACTAAAGGACAAACTAAAAGAAAGCAAGAGTTACAAGGTCCATTTTCTACACTCGATGAATCAATAGTACGCCCCTCCCCCCACTAAAAAAAATTTTTTTTTTTTAAATGTCATTAAATATATATATATATTATTATTCCTTAATTGGAATTCATTTTTTGAGATGAACATTATATATTATTTTTATTTCGGACTATTATTCTCATCTTTATTAGTTGTTGTTAGGCCAGAGGAATAGTTGGCCGAAACGTTATGAATAAAACAAAAACCAATAAAAGATAAAAAAAAAACAACTAATAAAGATGAGAATAATAGTCCAAAATAAAAATAAATTAATGTCATTAAATGTTGCTTTCTTTTTTTTTTTTTTTTGCGCTACCTACAAAGGAGGGATTGGACCTAGTAATTCACTCCTGTTCGTCTGTTCGCATTTTTCTGAATAACTACGTCTTGGATTTTTTAAAAATTTTGTGCAAACATGGTGAAAGTAAATTTTTGTCAAAACGGATTTTCCGGGATAACTCTGGTTCCCACTATAGGGGTAAAATTGCCTCCAAATCATTCGTTCGTTCATTTGTTCATACTTTTCTCAATAACCACACCTTTGATATTTTGAAATTTTGCACAAACATTAGTGATGCAGAAAGGGACAAGGGTCAGAGCTTGTTTGATAGTGAAGGACTTATTAAATATGATACGCTATTTTGAATGTTTTCTAAGTGAGGCTGGTGGACACCAGCCCAGATGTAGCAACAAAATGTTTGAAAACCTGTTGATGAAACTTAAAAGATTTTAATGCTCACTTTTTATATGTACATATGACATGTAAACATAAATAAATTTAAACATTTTAAAAAATATTTAAAAACTTTTGATATGTTATTTTCATTTGACAAAATTATTTTTGCATTGTTTTATTTCTTCTTCAGAAATTGTGGATGGCAACGTGAAAATGACACTCGGAATGATCTGGACCATTATTTTAAGATTTGCCATCCAAGACATTACAGTAGAAGGTAAGTCTCTTTCTACCCACTACTACTACTACACGTTTCTCTACAAAGGGCGTTCCAAAGATTGAGCATAACCTTGCCAGTGGAAAACTGTACCTTTGCCTTTTTTTTTCTTAGGCGGTGACTCCAAATGTTTCAACTTTATTGACTCGGCTTTGATCTCTCGATCATAAATCCATATTTCTTATCGGTCTTTTGAAAAAACTTTGATACGTCTCCAAATTCGTCCTCGAGCACTCAATGCGTTCGAGCTTCTGGAAAAGGTGCCGGCAACTTGGGAATCCATCCCACAGACACCTTATACATATACAAATGGTCATGAATGAGGGTTTCCACAGACCCTGTACTAATTTTGACCTATTGGGCTGTTTGGTGAGTAGTTACACGTCGATATTCCAAAATTACAGCCTAAACTTGACTGACATATACAATTGAAGAAGAGAGTGGGTGGGGGTGACCAGTTGTGGGAGTTTCCACTAATTTCCAGCTACGTTTGAGTTCATGCTGCCAGCATTTTACAAGGTCATATGATGGGGTATGATTACTGTATGTTTATTTCATTTCCTCAAAGGTCTCCTGTGGTGTGTGTCCTTTCAGATACAAAACCCGGATCACTGCGCAACACTCAAATTTTATTTCATTCAAACACCTAATTTGCTTAAAGACTAAATCTATTCTCACTTGATCCGTGTTGGATCCGTGGAAACTTGGTTCTGACATACGATATCATTGACGAGAGTGTAAAGTCATGGTTTTCGTGGCCCCCGCAAGAGATGTACCATTGCTGCTTTCAGCTAACCACAAGAAAAACAGTATGTTTCTGCTCTGTAAAATAACTTGCCCTATTAGGGTTCTGACGATAATTATCATATAATGTTCAAAAATGGTCTTAGGCAAACATTCATACTACAGGCTGCTCCACAAAGTGTGAACACATTTTTAGATATTAAATATCTTAAAAACTATTAAAGAGATAAAAAGCATGCCGATATGTATAAATATTAATATTAAAGTTGAACTTGACAAATTTAGATTTAAAATCATGTCACTTTCATTCAACGTATATTGTTAAGTAGATATAAACTCTTGAAATTCATCCAAGACTTCTGGAGCACCCTGTATTTTATCTGGATGCGTAGAAGAATGTTTTACAAGCAAAATAAAGTTACAAGAAATAAATATTACACATTTATTAAATAAAAGTAAGAATTGTCCACATTGTTCCAATTATTTTCATATAAAATGTTGTGGGTGCCCTTGGTTGGACGAAGACTAGGGGAACCAACCCCAAAATCAAACACCACTGCCTTGTGAGCCTTATCACAGCAAAAGGCTAAGAGATTGGAACTCTGACTTCAAATATTACTGCTGCCTTGCAGTTTTCCTTGAAAGGCTGTGGAACCTCATCCAGAAAGAAAAGGCGTAGTAGCGGACACGATAGGGCGACTGTCAACCTCATTGAGATTACTTTCGGCCAGAAGCTGCGGCCTCCTCTGCTGCCAGTTGTCGCGGGTTCGCTCCACTGGACATGAGCATTGGAGGTTCAGAGGGTGTCTATCTGATGCGCAACAGACACTGCACCTAAACTGCGCAAGCAAGTTTGGAGCCAAGGTGGGAAGTCCTGTGATGATGGAGTGAGACTACGCCAATACCAAATGATAAATCACTGAGGCCCCGACTAGTCATTGCCAAGACTGATTGACTGCATGATGATAATATATTATAATACATAATATCTGTTTGAAGATGTTTCACCGGGGACGCTGAATCATCTATCACCATCTAGAAAACAAGGGAGGTAATGCAACAATGAAATGTCTCGGGGGAGGGGGTATGCCGGAATTATTGTCACTACCACTATTACCACTGCTACTGCCACTACCAATCTCCAAATGTTTTAACATTGTCGGGCAACATCGCCATGGTAACATTGTGATGTGAGATCTTGTCCAGTCTGATTCTGAACAACTGTCCGATGAGTCATGAACAGAAACAGCTGTTTGTCTTGCCCATTCACACACAATTCATTGATCATTAGATGGTGAGCTCTTTCAGTGCATGCACTGACAGTAGCTACCACAGAGATGTTGATCGTTTCTTCGCCTTTCTTTCTCTGCCTGTGGCTGGAATAATGAAAGGTTGATACGCTGTAACCACTGAATGAAGAATTTTCTTGGAGCATCTGTATTTCCAACATCTGTGGAATATATTCGATTATAAATTGCTTGGCTTTCCCTGGTATTGTTGCATTTGCCAACTCTGGGTCTTTAGGAATTGTCACGTTGCCAAAACGTGACAATTGATAGCAGAATCTTCAGTGATTAGTGTCCAATTCCTTGAAGAACATTTCACAAAGAGAAAAGCCTGCCTGGTTTTATCCTTGGTTGGTTTGCATTCCACAACACAAGAATCCACATGAACCATTGCAGTTAATGTCTAAAGATGTTGTTGTTCGTTTCAAAAATATTATTTCTTTCTATTTACTTGCCTACCCATGAGGGCAGTTGGGCACAAGGTCGGTTTTTAATGTGGGAAAAATTCAACTCCCCAAAGAGGGGCACTCTGGATAGGAACAAAGATAAAAACTGTTTTGGTCATGAAGGATTTCTCCTCCACTAATCAAGGACAGAAAAGGTGAAGTGTAGCATCAGAACAGATACTACACTGTGATCTTGGCCATAACAGTTAGTATTTAATGATGGACTGAGAGAGGGAGGGGTTCAATCTTAGTCAAATCTTGCAAATACTTGCAAAACGTTTTTTTTGTCTTTTTGTGTAGGGAATTTTTGGCTAATTTGGATTTTTTTTTTTACCATTGTGCTCAACTAGTCTCAAATGGTGTCCAAATTCAGTTTAACCTCAACTCTCTTTTATTTTGTGGCCAAAACAAATTTTTTTTTTTTTTTCTAAGTGTTTTAGTTCCCCCGTTAATTAACGTCTTAAAAAATTTATTTACTTTTATTCTTTTTTTTTTTTTTTTTTTCTCCAGAAATGTCTGCTAAAGAAGGTCTGCTGCTCTGGTGTCAAAGGAAGACGGCACCTTACAAAAATGTTAATGTACAGAACTTCCATCTCAGGTTTGTTTTCTTGTTCTTTTTATCTTTATTGTTTTATCTTTATTGTTATTTTAATTATGATTCAATTTTTTTTTTCTTGCCATTGTTTAGTTTAACCTTTGTTTTGAGCTTTTACCAAATTTCTTGAAACTCAATCTCAAATCTTTGACTCTATTGCATTGAAGACGTGGCTGAAAGTTTAGCGATAATCCAAGAGAATTCTATTTTTGCGTGCTTTGAACTTGGGTCTTGTTCTGAATATTATTTCGTTCAGGTCAGTTGAAAGAATTCGGTGACTTATATGTTTTGTTTATAAAAAAACTGGGATTCAATATCAAAGTGAATCATCTTTTTGATACATATATGAAGAGCTTGAACGCAAAATGTGATCAAGTGTTGCATTTCGACACTTAATCACATGATGTGATACTGATAATTATTTAAAATGAAATTTAAGTTTTTTTTTTAATTTGATTCGTTTCTTTATTTTGTTGTTTAATCATCTTTTGCATTCAATCTCTTCACACACACACACACACACACACACACACAAATCCTGAGAACATGTTTACCAGAAAGAACAGTTGGAAATATGTCATACACCAGCCATTATGACTACGAACATATACCAGAAATGTATATCTCTTTCGCTCTTTCTAATTTACACGACACACACACATATGCATACACACACACATATGCATACACACACACACACACACTCACACACACACACACACACACACACAGGTTCTGCCACACAGAAGTAGAGTGTGAGAGCCCCCTGACATCCAGTTGTAAAGTCTTGTTGGGGGAACGACTATTATACAATGCGACACCATGGAGTTTGTAAATATCTTCATTGAAAAATCTGTAAAAACCTGAATATCCAATGTAATAGCAAATCCTGGGAACATGTTTACCAGAAAGAACAGTTGGAAATAAGTCATACACCATCAACTATGACTACGAAATTCCTAAAGCTACGTACCTAGAAAACGGGGCTATTGGGTCTGGCGTGGTGATATGGGACAAGGAGAAAGTGGCAACCCTAGTTGAAGTCAGCGCCCCTAATGATGCTGGTCTTAACAGAGCAGAGAGAGAGAGAAAATAACAAAATACCAAGAACTTGAAAAGAAACTGGAATCTTAAGACAGTAACAGTCATACCAGTCATTATAGGAGCAACCGGGCTAATGAAAAAGAATTTCAAAAACTATCTGGCGAATATACCCGGTGAACAAAGTGCAAGAGAAATACAAACAATGGCACTTAAAGGAATGGTTAGAATCTTAAAAAGATCTCTGGGTTGGAGAAACTAAACTAATGGCAGAATGTTTGGCATCCGGTAGAATATCCCATCCCCAGAAAAAACAAAGTGATAAGAAAATTAAAACAAAGTGAAAATATTAGATACGCGATGATTCCAATATTTTTCCCCCCGATTCTGATACCTAATCTGATTCTTTTAAAATTTAATATTTAGTTGTAGTTTTTTTATTTATTTTTAAAAATTATTTTGTAGATCATCATAAAAACGCATGTAAAATACTTTTGCAAACGTAAAAATGCACTTGGCGCGTGATACATAGATTTTAATTTTATTGATATTTAAAATCAATAATTTTGTTTTCTTCATTAGTACGAGCTTGAGTAGATTTTGTTTAAATAAATAAAAAATAAGCAATTAAAAGAATCGTTTTATGCATCTTTTCTGTTTCTTTTACATCAGCATTGCTTCCAACAAAGCCTTCATCAGATGATGACTCTTGGTTCAGGCATGGTTTTGGGGCTGAAACATCATTACTGTTAGCTTAGAGTGCCCCAGCAGTATCTCGTGATGCCACCAGACTTTGTTAGATTGTTGTCAATCGGTTGATTATATATATATATATATATATATATATATATATATACATACTAGCAAAAGTACCCGTTGTTGACTGGGTCAAAAAACAGCCTACAGAAAATCGACTCTGATTTATGAAAGTATGATAGGTTATGAAAAGGAAGGGTTGTAAAGAGATAGCTTCGAATTCGGGGGTATCAAAACCAAAGCAAAATATGATGAAAGTAAAAATAAAATAGATAAACCCCATAATTTATTATACTATACCTGTTCACACTGAAACACTTATCACAATATTCTGTGGATCTATATTAAAAAACCTTGTTAAACTTTGTGACATATTTCCATTCTATGGAGGTCAGGCGCGAATGAACACCCCATAATTTTATTATACCATATTTTTTCAAACTGAAACATAATTATCAAAGTATACTTATGCAGAAAGATATAAAAGGTCTTTATTAAAGTTTGTGCCTATTTCCATTCTAAAGAGGCCAGGCGCAAATGCAGACCCCACAATTTTATTATACCATCCCTATTTAAGGTAAAACATACTTATCAAAGTATTATGAACATCTATATCAAAAACATTTGTAAACGTTTTTTTTTTTAATCTTAAAATTTTTTATTTCCATACTTTGTGGACCAGGTGCATACACAGACCCCACAATTTTAATGAATCATCAGTATGCCAGATTAAACATACCCATTCCTGTGTCTCAATACATCTATCATTATATGTGATCAGTTTTCTATAATAGTCAATCATATAGGAGCCTATTTGTGACCAGACACACACACACACACAGATATTCAGTTTTATATTATATATATATATATATATATATATATATATGTAATCCCACAGATTATGTGTGTGTGTGTATATATTAAACTTTTTATATCACGCCTAAATGATAATATCTATGAGTTAATAACCGAGGTCGCCTGTCTATTTCATTTGCCTGACTTTCAAAAGATAAATATTCAAGATTTTTCGATCGCCGCATGTGCATTAAGCTTTTTCATATAAAAAAAGAAGCGAACAGACTCGTGGTAAATAAAACACTGTCCCGCACTCAAAGTTGACGTCATTAAGTCGTCAAAAATGGACACCTGCCGTTAAACGTCGCACGTTTTTTTTTTTTTTTTTTTTTTTCACACTTTAATATTTTCCAACTGTATGTCAAGGCTTCGTTTTTCTTTTTAAAAACAAATACTCCACCAACGATTTGTTTTCATTTACCCAAAAACACACACCTCCAAACACACGGGCAACGCCGGGTACCCCCCCCCCCCCGCTAGTCTATATATAAAAGGAAAAATGTGTATTAGTGCTTGCATTTTTTTGTGTATGTCCGGCAAAGGCTTTTTTCTGGGGGGGGGGGGTGCTCGGGGTGCGGTGGTCACTCATTTTTAAAACTTTTTATACTGTCTAAATTATAATATCTACAATTTATGAAGGGAGGTCGAGTCTATCTTTTATTTGAATGATTTTACATGCTATTTTTGCGATATCTCTTTGTCTACACGTTTCTTTGGCTTTTTCAGTATAAAAGCGAAACTGAATCCGTAACTTAAACGAACTCCCTGGCACTCGTTCAGAACAGCAATGAGGTTTGATCAATGCAGGAGAAACCCCTTATATCAGACAATTGCTAACTCCCCTTTTTTTCTCCCCAACCAAAAAAACTACCACACAGCTAAAGGTGCTGAAACAAAACCAAAATAAAACTGTCACGCAGCAAAAGTTAAGTGCGTGATTTCATTCTCACTATGATCTGATGTTTGACCTCATCAAATTCACGCGCCTGTTTTTATTTAACTTTTTAATCATTAAATTAAAACTGGTTTTCAATCCTCCCCCATCATAGTCGAGCGGGTAAGATGAGAGTTTTTTTTTTCTTTTTTCCACCTTCACGTCAAGGCTTCGGGTTCAAGCCTACCTTCCTACCAAAACTTTTTTTCACTCTTGTTTTAAACCTCCAAACACATGGGCAACACCAGGCACCCCTGCTAGTTCAAGATAAAATTCTATGGCCGTGTTTTCATTTATTTTACCAATGCTGGGTGCACCTATTAGTCCCTTACCTTCAAATGTTAGCGGTGTACATTTTTATATATTTATATGTGCAGGATTCACTCTTTAATTAATTAAATAATTATTATTAATTTTTGTACATAGCTACTGGGCACTAGGGATCCAAATGTGGGCTATGTTTAGCGTTAGTTTTTATGCCAAGGTGGTAAAATGATGTTGAAGATCTTTGTGAAAATTTATGAACTGCCGACTTTTATGAAATTTTTGCAATAAGTATTTTAAATAAATTAATAAATATTCCAGGTTATTATTATTGTAAAGATTTTAGGGACCAAAATATGGGTACAGTCTTACATTTAAGAACTCGCATGTCTTAGATTTACATTGAAGCTATCCATAGTAGCCATTTAACACCAATAAAGCAAGATTCCATGAATTTCAATTTTTCAAGACCGCTCAAGTTTTAAATATTAAACATTTTCTTGAATCAAAATCATAGACTTTGATCAAAATTGGAATATGGATTCTAGACATAAGGTTTAGTATCATATCTTTATTTTAATCTTTTGTAAGGCTACATGAAAGGGGTTCAAACTGTTGTATTTAGGAATTAATTTTACCCATCCTGGGACATGTATTGAATGGATGCCTCGTTTTCTTGGCCTTCGGGACAAGATCAAAGTGTAGTATCTGTTCTTCAGATGCTGCACTTCAATTTCTTGTTCTCTGTCAGTGGAGGAGAAATCCTTCACGACTGAGACAATTTTTATTTTTGTTCCTTTTCTCCCTGGTGTCTAACTCTGTCCCGTGGGGAGGCATTGTAAATAGGAACAGGGATGCTGAGTAACCCCTCATTCAAAATGTTGCTTGTTTCAACAATTAAAGCACTTCTATTCTTTGTGGCCTATTTGTAAATAAGTCTGTTGATAAGAAACACTTGATAAAAAATCAGGCGAAAAGGCTATATTGTTAATGTAGGCATGAGTGAACGCTACACAAAAACGAAAAGCCAGAGATGATTGTGTCCGGACTACAATACCAGTTGTTGTAAATGTTGTAATTTTTTTACTTCTTTTTTTGTCTTATGGGTTTGGGGGCGGGGGTCATGAAAAGTTAGTCTGAGTCCAAATGGAAAGTTTTTAGTAGATGGAGGAGGGAGGGGCTCATAAACAACATGATTATGTTAACAAAAAAAAAAAAAAAAAAACATATCCATATTTGGTAATTTTGGGGTGATCTGAAAGAGACGGTGTGGTTTAAAAATTCTTTTCTCAGCTGACAGCCTGCATTGATGACATGGTATTCCTATTAAAACACACACACACACACACACACACACACTCCTTAAAAGTGGAGTCAATACAAATAAAGGTGAAGGATACCCATCTCCTTCCAGGAGTGACTGCTGCACATTCTTAGCTCTTCATTTTATTTTCAAATAAATAAATAAAATTTGAAGTCTATCTAGAGTCACCCCCCCCTTGCTTGACTTTCATGAAAAACACTCTTCTACCTGAAACCACTATCAATAATTTCCCCCTCTCTTTACCTATGCCTAAACCTAAACGTGAATTCTATGAACAAAGTTTCTTTCTTAAAACTGCACGCCTGTGGAATTCTATTCTATTTTCCTGCTTTCCAACTGACTACAATGTGGTCGTCTTCAAGTCCAACGTGAACAAATTCTTGATGAGCTGTTCCCTTAAGTAATCCAGTTTACCAAATTTCCACTACTAACAATTACTACAATATTATCCAATTGACTACCGTTAATTTCTTCACCCTCAACTGGGCACTTTTCTACAGGGAAGGGTCACTTTTTTCGCCGATATTTTCAAAAGTCATCCTCTCTTTTCAATTGTCTAGCCTTAATTTAAACCTATGTCACTTCTGGTTTGGCGATGGGTGCAACAGCTAACACATCACTTTTTTTTTTTTTTGCACTTTATTTTCCTCTTTCGCGGTACGGGTTCAAGCCTGCCTGCCTACTACCACTTTTTTTTCCCCCTCTCAACACACACCTCTAAACACGCGGGCAACGCCAGGAACCCAGGCTAGCTTACTCTAAGTAACCGAGAGGAATGTCACCTATAAGATGACACCCTGCACATTGGCTTTTAACCAGATTAATCCTGCGATCCAGCCAAGTAGAGATATTAAATATTTATTAAGACTACTAGAAGACTACTCACACCTGAGAGTATCCTGTACCTCTACAAGGCCACCATTCACCCATGCGTGAGTATTGTTACCACATCTGGGCTGGTGTATCTACCACTAGCCTTATTGGATAGGGTCCACAAGAGTTTTCAACTTAATATATCCCACTTTGTCAACTAAGCTCCAACCCTTGTTCCATCGTCACAATGTTGCATCTCTGTGCTTGGTTTACAAATATTTTAATGGAATGTGTTCTGATGAACTCCTTGCACTTGTGCCCTCCCAACGTCTATATCTCCGACAAACCCATTTTGCAACAAAATCTCACTTCTTCACTGTTGAGGTCCCTTGATGCTAGAAAGCCTAGTTTTTTCCCTTGAATAGCTAGACTTTGGAATTCCCTTCCTGTTACCTGCTTCCCTGACTATACTGATATGCAGAAGTTTAAATGTAACTTATACAAACATTTTGTTAAAGTTTCCTAGGCACGGTCCCAAATAGTAGCCGCTTATGTCCAAGTGGCGCTATGCTTTGTTAGAGGTGAACGTGATTTAAAATAGAAAAATAAGTTTTATACAAAATAAACAAAACTGAAATTAGGTTAAAAAAATTTTTTTTTAAATCCACCAAAAAAAGTTCCAATGATTATGATTCCCAATTCTAATTATTCATCCCAACACTTAGAGACATCACTATCTACTGAGCAGCCAATTATAACGTGTCGACAAAGCCAGACTTAAGCTGTGTCATGCAAGATGCAAGAGAGATATTTTGTTATATTCTGTATCGAAAAAAAAAAAAATGGTACACTGCAGTAACGATGTTTAATGGATGCTAATTTATTTGCTTTTAATTATTTTATTTTAATTTAATTAGTGTCTTGTGTTTGGCCTGTCAAGATAAGCTCTATTACGCTGTGGATTTACTTTGGACTGGTCAGGTTTGACAAGTCCGAGCAATGAAACACAGAATGGGGGAGGGGGGCACTTTAACTGTACATCACCCTAACATGCATATACAGTCGTCCACGGCCTACGACTGTTTTACTATATCGCAGCTCTTCAGTCTGGTAAGTATTTTATGATGGAATTCAAAACCTTTTTTTTTTTACAAGGTAGTCACCACTTATGAAGGCCCCGTTTTTATCTTAACTGATACAACTGTGTGGTCAGAAGATCCCAGAGGAGACAGAACGGAACTTGAACATAGCTCAGGGGAAGTTGTG